>NC_142827.1:1919000-2238000 GCF_057945365.1 Rhopilema esculentum | reverse complement strand
TTATATGCCCAAATATTTGAGAAAGGATTTGACAGCTTGCGAATTACGATTCAATGTGTTTTCTCTGCAGCATTAATGCCTTGTTGTGGTGCGAAATACTTATGCTACATGGTTTTTGTTCCCAAGGCTCTCCATCAATCTGCATTGGGACATTTCGTGCTTGCTTTGTCCCTTTAATTGTTATCTATGAAAAATATGAGAATGACGTCAGAATGCTGAAAGGTCTGGATCGAGGTTAAACCACTGATCTCAAAAAAAGACTGGATCGAACAACCTATTGTTCTCCTACATCAGCATCAGCAAGTGATAGAGTCTCTCTATGTTGGGACATCTCGCGCCTAAAGCTTAGAGCTGCCATGGGTACGAACGGTACACACACAGTGCTGCGCTTTTGACTGTGCATTAATCGTCGAATTCTTAAATAATCTAATAAACGACTGGCCTAAGAAATTAGTGAACAGTGGATTTTCCTTAACATAAACGAAATACCATGGCATAATTTTTACAATCACTTACGAATGCTCAAGTTCTTGTGTCAATGGCTTTTTTGAAATTTGTTATGAAAAACAAATTAAACTAAAGCCAACATGAATGCTCTCCAGTCTCGAGTAGCACATCAAAGTCTTTACACCAATGCTGAAATGTGGAATCAACGCTGGGCTGGAGAGGCTCGACCCAGTCTTTTTTAAATCAACGGGTTAAGCGTCGAGGGCTGTAAAATGTTAGATCGATTGTGGGAGATAATCATTTGCCAATAGGAATTATTGGTTACCAAACTTGCTGGACACCATTTATACACAATGTACAAATATCGGGTCAAATTTAGGATATGATATTAAAAAATTGAGCAACAAATATTTTTGAAACTTCATTAATAAGGTATTTTTCTGAATCACCGTTAAACTTCTTGGAACAATGCTTCCAGCCTGGAGATGGTCTCAAATTGTTCATAACTTTTGTGTGAATCTTGCCAGATGAGGTTAAATGATGAGTTGACAAACGACTACATAGACACAGAAAGTTTAGGGAAAAAACAACTTAATACAACTTGCCTTCACATTTTTTGCTTGTCCGATGATAATTGGTGGTGTTAAATTTACCCGCACTTTGGCGATATGTAACGAAGAATACAGACCAACTACTTCAAGCAAACCATCGCTAAAACTGAAGGCAAAACGAAAGTAAGATGATACACATAAAACAAAAAGTGAAAGAATTAAACCATTGCCTCACTATTTTACGTTTTGATAACTTTCAATTAGAAATTTTGAATCAAATTTGAAAGAAAGTAATAAATATTGGTAATGGTAGATCACTACCATAGTTTTTTATGGGTTTTTGTAACAGTCTTCCACAATATTGCGCTATTTAAATTGCCAATGGGTGTTGTGCGATCAACAATTTATGTTTGATTACAAACAGAAAAATACAGGGAAACGTACAACGTATACGCAAGGGAATCTTTGGCACAGATGCAAAAGAAACGTATAAGGAATACGCAAGGGAAACGTACGACGTATACGCAAGGGAATCGTTTGACACATATGCAAGAGAAACGTATAAGGAATACGCAAGGGAAACGTACGACGTATACGCAAGGGAATCGTTTGACACATATGCAAGAGAAACGTATAAGGAATACGCAAGGGAAACGTACGACGTATACGCAAGGAAATCGTTTGACACATATGCAAGAGAAACGTATAAGGAATACGCAAGGGAAACGTACGACGTATACGCAAGGGAATCGTTTGACACATATGCAAGAGAAACGTATAAGGAATACGCAAGGGAAACGTACGACGTATACGCAAGGGAATCGTTTGACACATATGCAAGAGAAACGTATAAGGAATACGCAAGGGAAACTTATGACGTATACGCAAACCGTTTGACACATAAGGAAAAGAAACTTTCAAGGTATACGCAAGGGAAACGCATGACGTATATGCAAGGGATACGCTTGACCAACAGGCAGAGGAGTCGTATGACGCATATGCATAAGATGTATGGAAAGGAAACATTTGACGTATACGCAAGGGAATCGTTTGACACATATGCAAGAGAAACGTATAAGGAATACGCAAGGGAAACTTATGACGTATACGCAAACCGTTTGACACATAAGGAAAAGAAACTTTCAAGGTATACGCAAGGGAAACGCATGACGTATATGCAAGGGATACGCTTGACCAACAGGCAGAGGAGTCGTATGACGCATATGCATAAGATGTATGGAAAGGAAACATTTGACGTATACGCAAGGGAAAGGTTTGACGTACACGCAAGGGGATCATATGACGCAGACGCAAGGGAAACTTATAGCGTATACGCAAGGGAAACTTAAAGCGTATATGCACCGCAATGTACCAAAACCAACAGTAAGGGGGAAACTGGCACAAATAAAGAAAAGGCAGCGATAATTTTACAGTCTGTCGGAATCTCATGAAAAGAAAATGGAAACATTGCAATGTGAAAAGAGATAGAAAAACAGAAAAGAAATTATTCTGAAATTTAAAAATATTTATTTTCATGGGCTTTTTGATCTTGACAGTCCTATTAAAGAAACTTGTCCTATTTCGTGTATGTTTTGACGTCCCTGCAAATGTCCAGCTTATTAAATCATCTTCCCACAAATGAATCAGGTTGTCCTTGACTCGTAATTCACCACAGTACTCTGCATACAGGAATGGGTATACCTCGGGCTTACCTGACATTTGGCACTGCATCTTCTGGCATGCTTTTCCATATTTCACAGCCACCACACCAGCTCTCGATGTTAAGAATAAGGATTCCTTCTAGTCTCGGCAATTTCACTTTCCTGCCATCCAATTCAAGTTCCAGTCGTTCGTGTAGATTTTTGCATTCCTGCGCAAGGACGTCTTTCGATCCATACATGAAGTACATCAACTGCAAAATGATAAGGATTCGTGGAAATCAATTTAAGACTTTAATATGCAATCATAGCCTTAGAAAGTTCAGTTTTTTGGGAGCCTGGAACGACCAAGAAACATGGTAGATATAACAAGAGGAAAATGCCTGTGTTTGTGAGAAGTAGAGAGTGATAACAAATGCGTGTTTCTCGCTGCGTGAATACAATCAGGCTTATTTGGACTATCGTGCTTAATAGATTGGACAACTTATTTTTTGTGAAATAAACACAAATTGTATATGCAGCAATTAAAGACTCTTGCGCAACCCGCATGCTTAGCGGCAGCTGTTTTGAGAAATTGATTGTGGTTTGTATTTTCATGCAGTACGATTTTAGGCCGGTTTTGAAGATATAGTCGCAAAGCATGCCGGTTGAAAACTGAGTCAACTTTCATTTCATTTATACAATAAAAGCAGCGTGACGGGAAACATTTGCTTTCTTCAAAACAATTGCACTACCAGGGCATGAGAAAAATCATGCATAAATTTCCTGCAAGAATAGGAAAATAAAAGAAGAAAGTGTCATGTGCCAACAACCGTAATGATGTGTCACCAGTTCAATAGAATATAAAAGCTAAACCAATTTTACTACCACTACAAAATCAGTTTTTTTTGGTGAATGAAAATCATAAATGTAAACTTTTATCAAACAAGAATTTTCAAACACATTCTCTAGGGTTCTGAGGTAGAAAATCCATTTTAACCTGTACAAGGCATATATATAAGATACATTTGTTTTGTCTTCATGTTTTTTTCTTTCGATGAACTCGAAAGAAACCAAGCTGCTTCTTGCAAAAGAGTATATTTAAACAAAATTCTTGCAAAACTTTATTCATGAAAATTTTCCTGCGACCGCAAGGTCAAGTGGTCAGGTGGGTTTTCATGCCCTGTGCACTACTGACAAAGAACTTTTAACACGAAGAAACGGACAGCTTTGTAAATGAGGGCTAAAACTGTTAGTTCCAGGAGGTGCAAGAAAGAAATAACGAAGAAATTCGTTTTATTAAATCGGAGTCCATGCAACGCTTTCTTTTGGAATCGGTGTCATAAAGATTTATTGCAGTGTTCCAAGACCTTTTGTATAGATTTGGCAAAGTTCGAAGGCAAAAATATAATACTAGAAAATATATAGATTAACGTTCAATCCTTCTAAAGACAAAGATGTTTCTGAATTGCAAGCGTCCTCATTAAAAAGCCGCCATTATGGGGGCCTAAATGCAAATGAATTTTGGATCTGCCATTTGGCAGCGCTCCACGGGTTACAAAGTCTTGAAATCTAAAACAATTTACTAACTTGGAGAGAGGGGGGGGGGGGTTATCCTATTCCAAACCTGATTGTATGAAGGGTATGTTTCTAGAGGGAGCTCATTCAGATGAGGGGAGCTTGTTCGAGAGGGGAGCTTATTCGAGAGGGGGGCTTTCGACAGGACGGGCTAATTCAAAACATTGGCAACAGTTGAAACAAACTAGTTCTGTTAAAGAACAGCTTGTAGAATAAAATATTCTACATTTTTCTATTAAGGTCAAAGTAAATAAAATGATAGAAAATAATACAAACTTTGTTAATGATCCTATTTGTGAACAGGGAGGGTTGGCTCTCTCTGTGCTTGTGAAAATTCAATACAACTTGCGCATCACAGCCGACTGATAGATAGCTATTCATCTTGAATTCCTGCAAAAGACAACTTGGCTTTTGACTTTTCTTTGTTAACGCCTTCTTGGAACTGATTTTTACGCAAATAACGTTCATTTAGCAAGCAAAATCACTTTTGCCCGGTCAGTTGTCGGATAAATATTAAATTGACTGAAATTATGCAGGGGACAGCATAATGCAACTACCAGCTTTCCAAAAATCTTAATTAGTAAGCTTATATAAATGAGTCAGACCAGATATGCGTAATATAAAAAACTGCATATTTACAAAGAATACGTAAAAAAATTTATTTGCACGCGTTAGGCTTTAAGTCGATTTGGACAGTGGCCTGCAGAAAAAAATCGTTTCCTTATTCCCCTGTTGTTTAAAGAAAGTCAAATGCCCTCCCAAACACTGGGGAGGGGTTCAGCTGATACACTTAAGTTTCTCTTTACACGGATTTCCTCAAATAAACTGTCGACAGCGCAAGGGTGTAAGGGAAAAACTGCCGGTATTCAGAAAAATTTTCAGCCAAATATACGGACGACGCATGGGACTGGAAATTTCTGAATAACTTCCAAAAGAAGAGCTTTTTCTCTAAAGATCTAAATATGAAACAAAACAAAATATTAGCTTACTTTTCGAGAGGACTTCACATGAAACAGGCCCTCCGTTTGTATGTTTACTTTCCATCTGCAAATGAATAAAAAAGATAGCCATTTAGAAAAGTTCGATAATTTTAAGTTAAAATGAAAACAGCAAGAAGAGGGCAACCTCGCAGCTACAGTTATCGCAAGTTAAATCACTTTGCACTTGAATGAAATACTCACATGTCATCTTAGCCAAGCATTTTCTAAATTGCAAAGAAAAATTATATTACATTCACATACTTTTCCTAAGAGTATAAAAAGTCATACCCAAAAGGTTCAATTGAAATTTAAATACAGGTGAGGGTTGAAAAGCTTTTGCCTCTCAAAAGGTTTTTGGCAGTCTTTCTAAAGACAATTAAACGATTGGATGTAGCAAATACTTAAATAGAAGTTTGCAGATTGTAACAAAGGTCATTGGTAAGAAAATGATACGCGTAACACAAAAACTATGCCTTCATTTTTGTGTCTTGTGAGGAAAACATTTTATTGCAGGATATATTGATGCCGTCAGAAAGGATATGGATACAACAGCAGAAGATTAAGATGGAACCTCAGGCAGATAGAGTGGAAAGGGATAAGACTGATTCGCTTGGGTGACTCCTCAATAAGATGTCCGGAAACCTGATGAAGTTTTTATTACTGGAAGTTGGTGAACACTTTTCTGTACTCAAAATTAAACATGGAAAATGATTCAGTTCATCAATCTTGGTTTGTATGCAGGGAGATAGCTGAGCAATCAGGCATTTGCTCTTTAGAAGTTGTCTCTTAATAGCTTGGATGATGTTGGTCTAAGATCTTAATATTTCTTTCAAAAACAGTATTTCTATAACTACATAAATAAATGAATTTCAGTGTAAATTGCTTTGGACCAAAATTGATTTCCAGAAACTTTTGGCAGTTTGTATGCATTTGTATTGAAAGCTTAAATAAATTTCAGTGGGTGAAACTGATGAGAATGTTGAATAGTAATGGCCTTAGAACTGAACCCTGAGGTACATCACTCATTGGGCATCTCAATTTAACCTTTTGACATTCTATAAAGTAGGGAAAATACAGCCTGAGTTGCAAGACACAATTAACTTCTATTATCAGTCTAATCTGTACCCTATTTTAGGGCCTTATTTTACATTCTGGCATAAAATTCAGTTATTCCATGGCAAGGTCACATGTCTATTCATGCAAAGTTCAATCAGGTTAGTCTGCTTAAAGATAAAATTTTTATATCTCAACCAAATGGAAAAAGGCATACCTATCCAATTCTACCAAATCTGCTTCCTCTATATCACACAGGACATCTTCAATTTCATGCACATCCCCAAAATACTTTTTACCCCAATGCAACACTCTGGCAAGATCATTTCCTGTTCCAAGAGGCAAAATTGCTGTGTATGGAGGTTTCTGAAAAGTATTATCAAGAGAAAGATATAATGGAAGATAACAATGAAGGTGGTTTTAAGTCATGTTTTCATACAAGCCTATGTTTGAAACTTTTACATAACATTCCTACATAATAACATTCCTATAGGTGAAAGAAAAGCCAATCTATAGGAAATGGCTTAGATATATATGTAAGAACACAGCCCCAGTCCATATCCTAGAATTGCAAATTAGCAAAAATTAAAGTAATATTTCAGTAAACTTAATGCCTTTTACTGGCAATCTCTCAGCCAATTTTGTGTTGATTTAACCGTTTTGTAAATATAGAGGTACTCATGTCCATGGTTCTTTTGCTTTAACTCATATATGTGTAAATCTTTGAAAACTCAATTAATGTTTTAGAAATTATAGGGAAATAGGTCAACCTAAAGGTTTGAGCTGTCAGGGTTATATTGTCAAGCTATGTATCATATGAATTTTATAGAAATTATACATGACATAGTCATTGGTAGAATTGTCATTACAAAGGAGGCTGTACTGTTGTTCTAACATCATTATGACAATGCAGAAGGGAAGCACAAACATCTTACCAATAATTTTAAAGTTTCTATTGCATTTAAAACCCATCCAATTGTTCCATCACCACCACATATCAAGACTCTAAAGCGAATCTCAGGAAGAAGGTTGCAGAACTCTAAAGCAACTTCTGGATTTATTTCTGAGAGATCTATCACCTGGAAATGATGTATTTTATCACATAGAATATCAAACATTTAAGTTAATGGCAAGATATCATAAGATTTCCAGTTTTAAATGAAAAGTTATTTCATTATTTTCAGTGGTGTTAGCAATTTTTACAAAGAAAACTTTAACTTTGAAAGAAAATACTTTCAAAAAAATTTGTTTTCAAATGTGAAATAAAATTTGCAGTTAAATTGGCAGTCTATAAATCTATGGTGGAAAAACCCTGATTTGATGACAGTATTTTGTTTAAAGATGAATTTTTTTTCAACAAATATTGTAGTACAAATATTGTAGTATTTTCCCCTATAGCATCATAAATTATATATATATATATTTAATAATATATATTGTAGTATTCATCAAAAAGGTCTTCAAATCTGGCAAAAACAAGTCTGGTAAGAATCTAATTAAAAAAAGCAATTAGAAAGTATCTAATTGCTTTTCAGAGGTGACTTGGTACATTTTCATATAAGAAAAATAGCAGATAAAATCTGAAGTCCAACAGAAATGATAAAGAAATTACCTGTGCTGGGTTTAAGAGTCCTCTAAATGCTTTCAGCAAATTTGTTCCCTCATTACCTCCACTTTTTGGGTTAGAAAAAACAAGAAGTGGGCTCCATTTTTTAAATCCAGGATCAGAAACTTCTTTGACAACAACTTTCCTTTGTCCTCTCCAACCAACAGTTTTCAATGTCAGACTAAAGGGTGGAATGATCAGCTCTTGCATTCTGCCAAAATCACATTCATGCTGCTGACGGCAGTAGCAAAACTTTTCATGTACAGTTCTGTGGCACCACATGCACTGGTAATCTGAAAGTCTTGGTTCATTTCCACATTCATTGCCACAAATGTCACATAAACTGCAAAGTGGCAAATTACCTCTTACCCAGTGATGGAACATGATTCTACCTCTGTTAAGAAAAGAAATTAAGTGTTAAGAAAATAAAGCAATTAAAAGCACACCATTGAAGAGTGACAAATTTAACTCTTATCTACATGATTCTAACTCTGTTGATGATAAGAACAAAAAGCAAACTAGAAGCAAAACATTGCAATGTGGGAAACTCTCAAAATGAAAAAATACCTCTAACAATGAAAGGCATTTAACAATTTTGTAAAATATCATTTTTGTTAGGTAATCAAATCATAGAATGTCCCGGTCATGTTACAGTATCTCTTTGCATCAATTGCAAATGGCTTTGAAAAAAGCAAACATTTCACAACATATTAACTAAAAGCTTTTTTGTCTGGCACTCCTCAGAGCATAAAACGTCAGAATAAGGGTCCGAAAGAACACAATAAAAAAAATTAATTGTATCAATTGTATTAGACAAAAACAATTCAACAGAGCCAGCTGAGATATCAGCCCTGATTAACTAATTTCTGTAGCCATTAGATGAAAACTGTGTGTTGCACATGACATCCAAACAGGAAAATGTAGAGCTGGCCCCAAAACAATTTATTGCTGTTGATATACAAACTATTATTATCAAGCTAAAATAGCCAAAAGTATAAATTATCAACTGAAATAGGCATTCTAGTTAAAGCATCAATTAAAATATAAAATAGCCACTCTAATATAGTTTTACTTTCGATTAAGATATTTGTCTATGATTGATTTTGCTAACCCATATCTAATTTCCACCAGGGAAAAATAGCCTTTTATCTATCATTTTATTCATCAAAGTTTACATGGTCTCTATCTGGTAGATTATGCCTTTCTTACAAAAGTATTCTCCAAAATTTTAAACATCCAAGCTTTAAGCACCAATTTATCCAACATTTTCCAAAATTTGATAGCAAGTGGGTAAGTTTGTTGAAAATGATTCTGTTCACACAGAACTTGAATATCCCTTGACTAAGAAACCTAAATCTTTTTAAAATTTTCTTTCATAATTTCACTGTTTTTCAAAATAGAAAGCTTTGAAGATTTGGGACGAAAACTGTCTGGTGCATTATAAGCACAAACTAAACCTTTACTACAATACACAGTTTTCAACACAGTTTTAAATTTAATGTTATTTTAAAGTTTGTTTATCCTTTTTAGCTCAATGGGTCCTTGATCGATAACAATATTTCTATTGAACAAGTAAACCTATAAAAATATTATCTAAATTTTTCTCAGAAAAAACATATCTTACAATCATTATCTTAATAAAGGCCATTCACAGATCAATAATTTGCAATTAACAGACAGCTGCTTGTCCTTTCAAAATTTTCCCTGACCGATACCAAACAATTTGTTTTTGTTTTTAAAGACACTTGGCATTATATCATGCCATTGAAATCTGAAATTGCATCACACAATAACATGTCAGAATAAATCTCTGAAACCAATTCCACCTGCTTCCAAACCCAATTGAGGGTTTTAACAAAACGGTCTTAGAGAAGACGACCATGTATTTATTTATAATCGACTTAGCGCAACACCTGCCAATAAAGCTAACCTTGGGAAACTGGTAACTTTGCAAGCAATTTGGCTGTTGGCCTTCTCTTCACATTCATCGTGCACACAAATCCAACAGGCATCGCAATATGCACCACGAACACACGATGTTTCACAAATGGAGCAATACGTTGGTTTCACAAGAAAGTCGCTGTGATGCCATGTGTGGCCCTTTCGTGGATCTCGAACTTTTATGCCTTGCTTCCTTCTGAAAACTTTAGTTATCACCCAGCACAAGACCATGAAAAATATGTACGTAAGAACTATCTGGCGCGGTTGCTCGAGCCATTCTAGAAATTTTGTTTGCTGCTCCATAGTTTAGCTGCATCTATTCTCTTTGGAGAAACTTGCAGGCCATCTTATCACCATCTGTCTCCAGGATTTATGTTATCATCTGGATATCATTCGGCATGGATGACAGTGCAATTTACTATTAGCCTCAACTTGGGAAAGAGGTTCATATGATTTAAGAATATTTCCAGTATTTCGAGTGATGACGTCACAAAATCCTAGTAAATAAATTTTCACATTATTTTGTGAAAAGCAGTGGTGGCACCAGGGGAGGTGCTAGGGGGGCTGCAGCCCCTCCGTCGGAAGCATCTAGCCCCCCCCATCGGATGAAATTTTAGGTTATTGTCGGAGCAAATTTGACAAAATAACGTACGAAAACTGCTTATTTTAGTCATTTTAGCCCCCTGTCGGAAGCTCCAACCCCTCTGTCGGAAGATTTCTGGCGCCACCTCTGGTGAGAAGTGGACAAATAGAGTGCTCTTGCTAGGATAGGAAGATAAAAATTAAGAAGACATGAAAATAAAAACAAGAGAAGATATGAAACAAAAAAACTATGAAATCATTGCTATCGAGTCCAGAAAGAATACCCAGGTATTGGGAAAGGTTATTGAAAGCAATTCCTGTATCCACAGTTAGATTGTTCTTTCATTTTACTGTTTTTTCAGGAAGGATTTTATAGTTCGGCTCATTAACTATAGGCGCATTTGTCATTTCACGACGTCACGCTTGAAACAGTTTAATAGATAGTCTCTCAATAGCGATGTTGATCGACAAAGATGTAGAAGAAGCATGTCAACAGAAAATGGTAGAAGGAAAAAAGGTCGAAAGCAACAAGAAAAAGACTGCTAAAGGATCCATGACTTCGGCCTTTTTCAAAGGTGAAAAGCTAAGAGCATATTTGGTTAAGCACAATATTATACACGTTCTATCAAATTGTCTCCTTTTCCGCAATTCCGGCTTTAGCTACATAACGTCATAATTATGGGAGGGGAACCAGAAGAAGCCATTTTGTCACAAAACATCAGAGATAGGCGACTTTGGGTCGAAACTAATGAAACTTAGGGTGATGTCTGTTTTTAAACGGCCCTGGAAACAGCAACAAGTATTCTAAGGTGTGGTATAGTCAAATCTGAGAAATATACGTTCCACGAGAAAGTGAACGTAACAAGAAATAAAAAAACTGAATCAGTAGTATCGAATATATTTAATCCAATGAAATGTAAAACAAGAAAGTTAATTTCAAGCCTACAATTCTGTACTTCGAAAATGTCTCGAATTTGGTTAGCGGTGAGAGGTGCAGTGAGGGGAGGGAGCGTAATATGATAAGTAATTCCATTGAGCTAAAACGGCAGTACAAACTGACGCATTGCTGAAAATTGCTGACACATTTCTTCCTAACCTGAGCTTAAGACCCCCGATAAACACAAATGGACTTTCTTGAGTCTATTGTACACTCCCCACCCCACCACATCGCTAATGACAATGATTAAAATATTTTTACTCAAAGTGCATATAAACTCAAGCAGAGGAAATAGCAATTAATCCACATATTTAAAATAATTCTGAAAAATCACGGGATAACGTACAGTCGCTTGGAACAAAGTGACTATGCTTGGAATAAAGTCGCTCATAGAATATTCTATTTAAGCTTTCTATCGATTGTAAATTTCAGGCAATCAAGATTTTTTATATGCTTACGTAAATTGAGAACAGCCAAAAATTATCTTGCTACACGATTTACAACTTGGCACAAGACAGACAACCAATTCCATCGTCACAAATGACTTGGACTTGGAAAGAAATGACAGGATTGTGAGCAAGATTCTATGAAACCTTCAATCAAGGAGGTCCCAGCCCCCTTTTTAGTCCCTGTACGTCCACGATTGGAGGATTCTGCTTACCTTGATTATGCTAGCTGTAAACATGGCGATTTCTCTGCTTAGGCCATCCACATCGACACCCACAAACATTACAAAATTAAGGAGTTATAAATAACAAACGCGAAACTCCACCTCTGTAATGACCATAAAGAAAACCCGGGTAAAGTGCTTGTAATTGCATGGATTAAAATACTTGTGGTTAAATTACGAAATCTAAGATTCAATACTCAATCTCTAAAACTAAAACATATATTGCCAAAAACGTTTTGTGACCGCCAGCCTGGTTTAGGGTGCATATTCTTCTGCTATTTACAGAACATTCCCTTTTGCTCTTGCCTCTAATAATTTCCAATCTCAACTTTTCCATGCTGCTTTTTGAGAAATCTTCAACACATATCAACTTTTCCATAGCAATTAGCTATTGAAAGACTTGATCTTTTATATGCTTTCCCTGGGAATGTTGGATAACAGAAAAATATAAACCCCAGGCTGTTTTTTACAATAATTTCTAATAACAAAATTATACACAATAATCACACAACTAGTCTAATAAAGATATACTAAAGCCTTAAATTTCTCCCATGGAGAATGCCAAAAACTATAGGCAAGCATTCCAAGAAGCATTATTATAATTATACGCAAGCAAAACTCGACGTAACAGCAGTAACAGCACTACTGGTTCTTCTTACTGTCAGTGTAACCCGGAGCGTATGGTGGTGGATTTTCCTAGTGACAAGAAAAAAGAGAATTTATATAGGTCATCTTTATGACATATGTAATACTTCTTGTGTAGGTTTCATTTTAAAATCACTAACCAGCATATTATGCAACATGAAAACAAAAATAATATGAAAACAAGAGTGACCTGGCGAGCAATTTGATGTACCGTAATGCCTCGAACAAGCGCCCCCCTCGAATAAGCGCCCACCCCTCGAATAAGCGCCCATCCTTCAACCTTCAGAAACGGCGCTTATTCGAATTTTCAACGAAAGCATAATTGGAAGGCAATTCAACAAGAAAGATTAATGAACAACACAATTTGCACCCAAATCTACTTTTTAAGTAAGCACCCCCTCGACTAAGTACCTCCCTCAAATAAGCGCCCACCCTGGAGCCTCAAAAATTAAATAAGCGCCTGGGTGCTTATTCGAGGCCTTACAGTAGAAATAATTAATTATAAGCGATTTGAAATTTTGATAAGGAATTTGAAAAGTTATCTATGACAAAGTTAAAATTAGTATTTAATAACGAAGTGGTTGAAAAGTTTGCAGCATTATACTTGAAGACAGGCAAACAAGTAGTGTTATAAAGATAAAAAGAACAGAAAAGACTTAAAAGATACTTATTTTAGTAAATTTTATGAAAAGTGCTCAAAACTCAACTATATGTACAAAACTTGAAAAAAAGAAACGAATCCAAAGAAAACTAGAATTATGCTTTGTGGTGAATTTAAGAAAAATGCAGAGTTTGATCAACTCAGTAAGTTTTACTTACATATTGTGGAACATACACATTAGGCCCATTGCTGTAAGCCTCTCTTTCTTTTTCTGTGGGACAAAAAGAGATAGCAAGTAAAAACCTGAGCATATATCCAAATGAAATATGGTTTCTGAGGTGTGGTAAATTTTAGCTTAATTATATAAAAAAAAATTAATTAACAATAAAAACATTGCATAAAACTGAATTTATGCAAAGTAACAAAAGTGGATATGATCAACATGTATTCAAACATTGTCTCAAAATTGAAACCATCATTTTAAGTGCTGCTTTTAGCAAATCATATCTATGACATATGTAATATTTCTTTAGAGGTTTTTTTTAAATCATTAACCAGCATACCCAAGATATAAACAAAACTGATTCAGCAAAGTCAAAGCAACATAACACAGAAATTTAAAATTTTCATGGTTAAAGGCCTTTTGACTTCCAAAAGACAGTGGTAAGTTGCACAACATTTTAAATTGTTTTTTAAATTTGAATCAGAACTCACTGGCTCGACTACCATCCTCTTTGAGCCCTAGAAATCCTGAATAATTTTAATAATCAATTATTTTATTGGAATATCAAAACTTGCTGAAAATTACCGTTTTGGCCAATGTGCTGGGGTGGTGCAGGTGCTGCTACCCCACCAGGGCCGGGGTAAGGAGGTGGGGCACCTTGAGCCTGCAAAAATGAAAACAAAAATTTCATATCAAAATTGGATGATAATAATTGGTTCAGAAATGTCTTGTACCCTGTAGATGGGTCAAAAGCAAAGGCTGAAACACTGTGTGAAGTGTGATCACAATTTCAGAGCAATTCTTCGGATAAACTGTCATATATTTAAATAACCAGATTACAACAAAGAATCGGCCCAGGATACAATGAAGGATTTAACAGACAGTCTATGTTACAGCTTTGTGAGTAAATATTGGCTGATGTTTGTTTTGGGCGAAAATAATGGCTTGCTACAACCCTCAAGTAAATTTTATTCTTGCATTCCAGACAATGCCACATTTGGAACAGATTCTCCAGTTCAAATTTCAGATTTGCATACATAGCTAATGCTTTCTCAAATTTTTCTTTAAAAAACAAGTTAAGAATTCAGGCATTTAAGAAAAAAAACATAAGGGAGCAACTGCAATTTGCCAGATCTTTGTTGGAGTAATTTAAAGTGACCTTCGTCATTAAGTCTTATTAAATTTTTATTTAGGTAAGTCCCAGCTGCTGCTTAAAGCTGGAGATTTGTGAAAAAATGAGGTTGCAAAAAAATAGAAGGGCATCATACTGTATATATTTTTAATGTGGCAGTCAATATATAAAATTTAGCTTATATAGTGGAGGTGGCTACATCTAATGATTTTTCTTTACTTTTTGGTCAGCAACAGTTAAATGTAATGCATGCTAGACTAACTATCTTGGTTCAAAAATGAAGAAATGCAAATACCTGTTGTGGGGATGCAAAATAAGGTTGTGCACCTGCAAAAATGAATTAACACAATTCAGCTAGTTTTCAGTTAATCAAGATTGATTTTGCTGCAAATTGATATTACTGATATTATACAAAAACTGAAACTTATGATGCTGCATAGTAAAAGAAAAGAACATGTTTCTGACAGCTTTCAAGGAACACGCAGGACAAGGGAATTAATGTGACTTTTTAATTTACCCTTATGGGCTTATTGAGTTTGGATGTTTTGGGAAGGAGGCTAATTTGAGGGGAATGGCTTAAACAAGGTTGTAGGCTTATAATGATTAAATATTGCAACAATCCCCAACAAAATTGTTGAGACAATTTTTGCAATTTTGTTACTTTAGTTTTCCCCTGTACATTTGAACCCCCTTCCCCCCAAATCAATCCTGGATTAACAGTTATTTCATTTATGCTTCAAACACATGCATTCATTACAAAACATTTTCATGTTATTTTCAGGCTGAGGGCTAATTCAAGGAGCATTTATACAAAGGCATCAATTCAAGGATCTATGGTATATAAATCAATTAACCTTGTGACCTCTAAAGTATATAAATCTCTTACTGAATACCCCCCCCCCCCCCCTTGTCCAACAGTTGAATTAAGAGCCACACAACTAAAGGAGAATTGAATTTAAAAAAAGTAAATCAAAGACATACCTTGTGGGGGAGGCTGAGCAGGATATGCAGATTGGTATGGGGCATAGTAATAGCCCCCGAGTGGGGGTGGTGGGTAGTACCCTGCAGTTTGCATTTGTGGAACTGGCTGTCTACCACTCCTTGCTGCAAGACAATGATATATTTTGGGATTACTAGCAATGTTAGGAAAATTACAGCTGAAATGCAATCAATATGTTTTCACAACTATTATAAAACAAGTAATGTTGTTCTTTGAAAGTCAAATTGTAAAATTTCTGTAACTATTGTTATAGACATGAAACAAAAGTTTCAAAAACCCCTGATAATTTTGTCAAACAAGGGCCGTCCATGAGATTGTTAAGTATGAAATTAGATGCAATTTTAATATTTTTATGAAAAAAGTTTGCCCAGTTGAACTTCGCCTAACAGCAGCCAACAGTTCACACACCCAAGGTCACCAAGAGCTGGGGGGTCAAGCCCCCTAAAGGCTGAAATACACGATCAGTTTAAACTGTCAGTTTTCGCTGATGGCAGGAAAACTGATAGTGTAGTTGGCTAAAAACTTACATTTTTTTCGGCAATCAGTTTAAACTGGGCTTGAAACTTCTAGCCTTGGGCTTGAAACTATTTTTATTTTCAATCAACACCAGCTTCAAAAATGCAGGAGGAAATTGATCTGGGATTCATTTTTGTTTTGGTTCATTCTGTGTGTTTCATGGAAATTATTTTTTACAAGGTCATCATAAAATCTTTATTGGTGTTGGGCATGGCTTGCTAGCATGTGTCATATTTTTTTTGTCCATCTAACCAAACCCAAAGTTAAACAATTGAACCAATCAATAAACAGATTTAACAGAATACGAAAATCAATAAATGGCACCTTGGCCAGCAGTTTGTTTTAACTGCTCAGCAAAATCAATGGCACCTCCACTACTGAATTCAATTTTGAAATTTGCATTTCCTTCCCATCCACCTAAAGATGAAGAATGAAACATGAATATATACCTTGAAAGGAAACCCAAACAAAGAGCACAACACTACCATGCAAGGAATAATAAAAATATTAGATAATGATCAAACATCAATAATAATAATAAATAAATGTTGATGAAGCAAAATAATTCATCTGCCAATCAGGCATTCCTATTTATTAGCTGCTAATCAAAACTACCTATCTATTATTTTTGAGAAACCACATCAAATTTAAAGACAAGGTAACCCTGACTGCAATTCAGCCTTTTATTCATTGCTGTTCCTATCATTATTCAGTCATTATCAAAACACTTAAAAATATACATTTAAATTGTCTAATGCAAATGATTGACAATAAGAATTTTTTACCTCCCTGTTCAGCCATCACAAAACCTGACAAATAATTTGCACCAAATATTGGCTGTTTGACCTGAGAGCAATGCAAATTTGATCAGCATCATAAATTTTTAACTTTGCATAAATAGGACATTGGACTATATAGAGATAGAATTTAAAAATCTGCAAATGAATGCTATATCGATTAAAACTTTCATATTAACTGAAAATAAAATTATAGCTTATATCTAAATAAAATATTTTTCAAGACAAAAAGGCCAAGTCTTTGTGCTTGTGTCTTCTATCCATATAGTTATCCATGTTGCTGGTGCATTGTTTCTTGATTTCACTGGTATTAAAGATTTTCCAAGATCATTGAAAACCTGTTGACATGATGGCTCACCTCAATGTTTTTGAGAGATCTGAACTCCATTGAAAATGAAATGTATTTTCCTGTTGAATGTTTATTGACAAATATAAGCTAAAAGGGGAATAAAAAGAACATGACTATAATTCATCTTTTATGCAGCATAATTTTGTCAACAATTTTCACTGCAAAGTTACTTAGAAGGGACCTTAAACTGGAGAAAATCCTGATTAATGCATTTTACCTATTTCTCCTTATTTTAATTCAAATTTTAATATGGTTGTTTAGGATTTCAGCTTCAGGTTCACTGTCGAGGTACAGTTTACCATTCTTTCTTAGAGCTAAAACATTGAAATTGTCATTCCTTTGAACTTAACATATATTCAGAAGGCTATTGAGCTTGCAAGGATGGCTGCAGGCAGTAGTGGTGCCATGGGGGGATGGGGGCACATGTCCCCCCCAGTTCTCGGCAGGATCTACTTCCTACAATGCTAAATTTGATGAGAAAATGACGAGGGAAAGGTAATACTTTGACAGTGTACTTTCTGTGATATAATCCTAGGATTTTCAAACTGCCTTTATGTAACCAAAAATTGTCATAGGGGTTCCCTTCAGTTAAAATTGGTGTTCCCTATTGGTAAAAAGGCATTTTCTGATGGTTAAAAGGGCATGGCCTAAATTTTTTTATTTTGTCCTTCCCCTTAGAGCTTAGTGGCTGGCACCTCCATTGGCTGCAGGGTGATAGGGCAAGAATAGCTACATGAAAAGGTAGAAGAAACCAATTCCTTCTACAGAAAAATTATTGAGATGATTCACATAAATTCTTTTATTCGTATAAACTCTTATAGGAATACGTAGGGGAAGAATGCAAAGGTTGAAATTGAGTATACCAGTTTCTCAAGGCTTATAAAGTCAATAATTTTTCACAGTAGATTCCTGTGTTTAATTTGTCCTTTTTGGAAATTTTCCAAAAAAACAAGAGCTTTTTCCAAAATCTTTTCTTTTTGGTCATTGATTTACACTTCTTGCAGTGTTGGCATAGAATTAACATTTGTATGCATGTGGCCTACACTGAAATTTCGGTAAAATGGTGTAAGGACACAACATAAAGCTCTTTCTTTAATTGTTTGTGTGTACTTCTGCATCATCCAAAACGTACCAAAAAAGGTATCACTAACTTTTCTGATAATTTTAGAAGCAAGGTAGAGTCACAGTGTTGTATTCATTTCATTTATTTATTGAATATGAACCTTTGCCTACACCTGGCCTATTCTTGGTTTGGTGTACCTTTGCCGTGTAGTTTACAAGGAATGCACAATGCAGGCTTGGTCAATGTCACACTTACCTTCGATGCTGTAAGGAAAAAATCTCCTTTCATGGATCCCCTCAAATAGTTTGGTAGTCTGTCCCCTTGTAGCTCAAACTTTACATCTTCTTGATGTTGTACAACGCTGTGAGACAGAGCACGATAAATTTGTTTCGAAATCGAAAGGAACTTGTTTAATCATAACAATCTCGAAAAAGAGCAATATTTCAATCACATTGTTCGTGGTCTTACTAGGGATCATGAAACCTGCACGATAACCCTTTGATATAAGATTGTTAACATTATATTCTACAACATCTGTATTTGCAAGTTTTGCGAGGTCAAAGCCTCAGTTTACTTTCAAGAGTTCATGTCTGTCAATCCAAAACAGGCCTAAAAAGTGCATCGACAGCTGAAGGGCGCAGGCAAAAGCTGTCCTTAGAACAAGGTGCCTTTGATTATGGCAAAAAGATAACTTACAAATCCCCATGCAGTGTTATCCGACCACCATTGCATTCAACTTTGTTAATAGACATGGTTCTTGTCGATATTCTCTGTTGTCAAAACGATGTGTCGTCCTGAACGATGTCGTAAATGTTTATTCCTGCCTCACGAAAAAGTGGCCTGGACTTCAGCATCAGCGCCTATGACGTCATATACCACAGGAACATTCTGTGCCCATGTTAAAACCACGAAAACAGGCGAAAAATCGAAAAAACCTAATCAACAAAAGATAACAAATCCAGAGATTGTCATCCAGAAAATTTTCAATCCATACCACCATCCTTATCGTATTCAAAATTTAATATCAAGAAAATACCACATTTCCTAACTAAAAAAATACTGTGCAAGAAGACAAATACAAATGAAGCAGATTAGAAACTTCATACATTTTCATACAAATCTTTGCTCTTCAAAAGTTACACTAGGGTGACCTTGTTTATGGCAATACTTCATAGACACTACGTCACCAAGTTTAGTTAATTCAGAACTTTGCAGCAAAACTAGTTACTTGTGATTGTTATGATGAATGAGGTTCATTAATTCATTCTTGCTAAATCATGTAAATATTCATTAATTCATTCTTGCTGCAAGTAAAAAGCCAATAGTATTTCGGAACTGTGCAATAAACTACCTACGCTTTCAAAACAATTTCAAAACAATTTAGGATTGACTCGTCATGTAATTCAATAAAGTTCTGCTTGTCACGATGATAATTTTGTTGAAGCAGAATAGGCCTAATAATAGGCCCTTTTGTGCTGCAGCTTCCCTCACTTCTTGGCATGCAGTGTACAGCCATAACCCCATATAATCGAGGGTTAATATCAGTTTGACATAAAACCTCCAGTAAGGGAACACACGAAGAGCAGATACAAGCTTGACATTCACGATGCTTATTTGTTAAAAAAATTGTGTTTTAATTTCGGGTAACCTGTGGATAGAATTTTGGAGTAAACTATCTTCATTTTTATTTCGTCTGTTTACAGGGCTTTTACAGAGTATCGGACTACACAGGCTAGAAGCAACATAATTAATAAGCGAACAAATGCATCATCGAACAGTCCGCTGAATTTCCCATGACTTCCTCTTGATTCAAACAAACTTAGCATAAAATCCACTGACTTTCCCAAATTTTCCCCGACCTTTTCTAAAAGTCATTCCATGTTTTCCAGTCTCTCTACAAACTCTGTGATTAGTTATACTTTACGTGGTAAGGTGCAGCTGGAATTAAGTTAAAGTTCCGAAATGAAAATTTTGATGAACAGATAGTGAAAGAGATGGAGAATTCTTCGACTAAATTTCAAACCTCTCATATGAGCTTCAAAAATTTAGTTGACTTTTTTGCCTTCCGAAGCTCACCACTATTCCACCGATAGGTAATCAGTCCAAAATCCACTGGTACAAGCATAAGAAAAATGATACTGTTGCTATTTGAGGTTTCTCCAATTTCCAATAATCAAAAAAGGGCAACAGACTTTGCAAGAGACATGGGAAAACAAAACCGAGAACGAAACAGCTACACAAGAATGAATAGCACTCAAGGGCCTCTCTTTATGATTCTGATGCATTCAAAATAAAGAAACAAGACAGACGGTTGTTTATTTAGATTAAGAACATCCATATTGAAAAGAATTCGACACAAATGAATCCATATTATTCATTGTGAAGTGGCCTTCTGCTAATTTTATTACTGACAACCAAGCCAAGAAAAATTAATTATAATTATAATTCTAATAACAAGAATTATAATTCTCTAAGAATTTAGATTCGATATGTAATTAGAGATTATGAGATCTGATCACGTGACAGGAAAGCTATCAAGAGTCACAATTTCTGTCTTGTTATTTGATCCAGCTTTGTATGATATTCTTATTTTGAGATGGATGGCCTCCTGCAAAATGAGAGGGAGTATTCGTTAGCAAGAATGGCATAAGATGCAATATGTTTACGTTATTGTATACAATAATACAAAACAAAGTATGAAAATAAAATATTTTACGATATATTAGATAAAGTACCGTTATACTAGTAAAATGACGATACAGAACAATACAATGCAACGAAATACAATAGAACAAAATATAATATGGCACAATACAACCAAATACAATGTAACACAATGAACTAGGGAACAATACAATGCAACGAAAAACAACACAACACAATGCAATATGGTACAATGAAACGAAATGCAATGTAACACAATGAAATTTTAACAATACAGTGCATTGAAATACCATAAATACAAGTTAATTGAAAGGGGATTAAAGATTCATAAAGAATACCCTAATATCATAAATTAGCAAGTATATGCATTTGTAAATTGGACTGCTGGTACTGGCCAAAATTTCGCTATATATACATATCTTGTAGCCCGTATGTAGATCTGATTGCATTCATTTTGGCATTTTTCAGATTTTGGCATTTTTGAGGTTTCAACATTTTACAAAACTACCACATAGAAACAGTTCAGATCAGCTCGAAATTCCTTGAAAATTATTCTCTCTGAAAAATTAAAAACTTTCAGCTTTGTAAGGTTGTTTCATGAAGCAAATTAATATTGTACCCCGTGTAAATTAATTTTCATCATACCCTGTGTTCTTCTACAGTTTCTTCTTCTATTCAACAATTTGTTCCAGTAGGGTTCTAAAATCTTTACTACAGTTCACATTATATACCACATAATAATTCATAAATCAGATGAAAAATTGATCAAATATTAACATTTTACCTTGGACGGATTTGCAATAAGCATAATCTGCGTGATGGCCGAAGGCGGGAGCAAAGGGTTAAAGGGGGGCAGAGCTGTTGTTGACGGGGGCTGTAGCTTTATTTTCATCGCCTAAGGAATAAAAGTTCGTTTATCAAAAGACAACAGCTTCCTAGCTGAAACTTCAATTCTACAGATAATAATGAGCATAAAAAGGTTTTTTATGTGTTGAAGTAAGATCATTCTAAATTGTATTTTAGGTTCTTTATTTTGCTTTTATTTTGACTATTTAAGAACTTAACTGGATAAATCTGTCATATTCTTTACTTTGACTCACTTCAAAAGTGAGGTGAAGCCGTCAAATAACATTGTGAAATCATCACACTTTCATTATGGTAACACAAGCAAAATCGATCTCAATAATGAAGTGAGAACAACATGACTCCCAAAAGTTATTTACCAGGGCACTTACCTTAGGCACTGAAACCTCGACTTTATATTCCGAGATCGAGACTACATTTGTTGATATTGTTGAAAACACTACGACGATTACATTAGGGTTCGCCTCTTCTCGTTTATCCTGCAAAATGAAAACAGTCAACATAAATACGTCAACTACAAACAACACGAGTTTATAATCAACCGTCGCAGTAGAGTTAGAACGTAAGAGCGCATGCTTGCGGGAGGAAATTCTTTGAAACAAAATTTTTCATTAGGATGGCATAATGACGAAGAGGAACCGTCACGAGTTCGGGTAGCACGTGACCTAATCACGATGCAATACAATAAATCGTGCTCTGAGATTCTCTCTGCGAGCTATATAAATCTATAGAACTTTCTTTCTGTATTGGTTGTATAATAAATCATATTGTTTCTTAATACGAATTTTTACATACTATGTAATCAAGGAGGGGTGTTAATATGAAAGAGGGTTCAATAGCCAGGAAGGAGGCTTGATATCCACGAAGGGGGCTTAATAGCCAGTGCTCGTAATAGATTGGAGGACAGGCTGGCTATCAAAAAGTTGTGGCTGATTATGGAAGTAAGAAGGGGCATACATGAAGGCAATGTTTTTTACTGAAAAAACCTCAAAAAATCTTATTGACTTAACTTTTATTGACATTTCGAGGCATGTAGCACTAATTAAAAAAACTTCTTTTCGCATACTTCTTCTAGCATGAAGCGAAGGAGCAGGAGGCTTCAACCAATGATTATAGTATAATCAAGGATATTACAAAGGCTTCTTGATAATGTTTGATTACAAGTAGAACGTAGAAGACTGCGTGTCAAAATTGACGGTGTAAAACGTAAACCATCGTTACTAAAAAGATTGTTAAGCGAATCATTTGCTGAAGGTTGAACGCTGACCCTCAAACACAGGAACTGGGGGACACGGGGGCCATGGTCCCCCACTTATCAGAGACAGAGTCTTTTGCAACTCCTTGGGTGCAGCACTTTTGCCTACATATGACTCCAAACTTTTAACTTGCTTCCTACGTCTATGCTGTTCAGTTAATAGCAATACTTAAATACCAGAAAGCAAATGTCTGTCCTTTTGACAAACTCAGCACTGAAAGACACAGAGCGTCTATTTATAATAACCCAAAACAAACAGGCACTTACCTTGACTATATTAAGTATTATTTTTAAACCATCTTTATCGAGAACGTTGATTGGAGTGTGCGATACTAAAAGATGAAAAAATTCAAATTACATTTATGACAATAAATAAACCAAAACAAATAATCCATAATAGATATAGATCGCAATTGGTTGTATTCAATACCTTTTCTACAAGAACCAGTAAATTTATGTTCAGGCTGACTGTTCGTATTTTTGTTAAAAATCTGAGGCAGGATTGTTCCTATTTTTTTCTTAAATTAAGAGGGTGTAAGCAGTGCTATTGCTAGCTTTTTTCACTCTAGGGAAGTGTTCAGGCCTCATTTGCCAACAAAGTGAATGATACAACCTTCATTTGCCGATAAAGTTGAATATTTACCTAAAAGCACCCACACATCGCTAAAAATCCTCGTTTTTGAGATAAAACGTTGCTCAAAATTTCATTTTACAGTAGCTCTCCCTCAGCCTTTTCTTGATTTGTTCTAAACTTTTGACCAATTTTGAGGCTCGTGTTCTTATAAAAAAGAGTGTATTCCAAATGAACAAGCAAAGAAAATGTAACATATAAAAGAGAGTAAGGAGCTCCCTTTTCCTTCTACTTTAAATTGCTGCCTACCTCTTGCAATTGCGTACTGTATGCAGCTCTTAAGTTTATAAGCCACTCAAACTTTGCGCATTGATGAATACTGCTTAGCATTTACCTATTTTTTGGTACTGAGAGTTTTCACGAGAAAGCCCATTTCCAAGTTACTTACTCAGTTTTTGATTAGGATCCAGATTTTGTTTAATTTGTGTCGACAGAGAGTTGCAAAAAACAGCAGAAAATATACTGCAGTTTGTGAATGCAATTCCGATTTATTTTTTACTTTCGCGCATCTAAATATATTTGATGCCTGTCCCTTGCTGATGCCCCTTACTTACGATGATGGTGAAAGCGACAAAGTTTTCAATTCGAAATTCCCGCCAACCCAGAAGAAAGGGTCTATGGAAATCAGTTGCAATCAAGCATGCCAAATTCCAGTTTTGTTTTTATTATCACAATTCAATGACTCTGCATTGTTAAAGACGGACGTGATTTGCACATGTCGAAATTATAATGATTTCGAAAGCATCATTGTGGCACTGAAATATTTCAAAGATTGGCATCATTGAAATAATTTCTCAAACAGGAAACAAATTCAACAAAGACACGTAGTGAAACTTAGTAGCCAAATAAACATTCGATATTCTGCACTTGACAATCTGAACAAGAAACAAAACAAGAAACATTACGAACAAGGAACATCAAGTTTTGCAGACTTAGTGGACTGCGATAATAGACAAGCTCTTCAAAATGGTGGACTGTTTTCCGGACACCTGGGCACCGAAGAGCCTCTCTCATTTCACGGCTGCTGCATCACTGGTCTTGTGTATCATCATAACAACTGGCAATTTGCTTATCATCCTCGCGGTTATCATCGATCCTTTAAAGAAACTTCGTACCCCGTTCAGCTACTTCTTAATCAACCTAGCCATCAGCGATTTAATCGTTGGCCTAGTCACCATGCCGGTATCCTACGACGTTCATAGCGACGAAGCAAGTGGCCACATTCCCAAATATAAAGTCACTCTTATACATGTATCCAATGAGGTGTATAGAATACGCTAGAGGGTCAACTCGAGGCAGCCCTGACCACAAGAAGTGAAGCCAGGAGAAATCTCATTTGCACGGCAAGAACGGAGAAGTGCCGTACAAACACTTGAATGAAACGTGCAATATTAAGCAAAGAATTCAGGCGAAAATTCAGTTTTAAGTGATTAAACTGGAAAATCTGAAACACCTACGAACCTAAATTATTGGATTTTAAGGAAAATGGGAAAGTAAAGCATAATTCTGGACATTAACAGTGATGGTACCGACCGTTGTTTTGGAGGATCTATAGCGCTTTTTTCGCAGCCCCTAAACATTATTAAACAAAACGAGTTTGTTGATCTGAAGGGGAATACCTGGTTTGTTTTTATTTATGACTTCTCTCATTAATTTTTTTGGCATACCTTCGCAAACAAACAGCCATATATTTAAAGCCGATATTTTTGACGAGGTGTATCAAGTGATCACCTTGCAAGGCATCGGTCATGAAACAAGGAGGAATATAGCAAGTACCAAAGAAATAAAATTTAAGAAAAAATGTATAAATTTTACAGAAAAGCGACAATATATTGAAGAACCTGATGGTAAGGATAGGCCTAATCGTCAACAAACCGGTGAAGTAAAATTGATCCATCCCCACTTATATCCGTAGAAATACTGGCGGGAGCCGTTTACTTCCAACCCTTTTATAAGAATGCCTTTTCTTATCAGTCTGTCAATTCTTAGAACAAATAGAAACGCACGAAACAACAATCCTAATAGCGAGATGCAATAGAACGCCATACACTGTGAGTCACTTCTTGCCGTGCAATGCGGAAATTGATAGGCCTCACTGCCTCCCTACAGAGTTATCCCTCTAGCGTATTCTATACACCTCATTGCATGTATCTTACTTCGTCTCCTCCACAGCAAGTGTCTTGAGCCTGGGTGCGCTCAGTGTGGATAGGTTTGTCGCCATCCGTTGGCCTATCAGGTATCGAAAGAGACTGTCGATGCTTCGATGTGCTTTCATGTCTTTCGCAATATGGCTTTTCTCTGGAGCAGTTTCGATGGTATACCTCAAGATTGGCTATATCAATCATCTAATGGTTTTTGTGCATTTGTCAGTCTTACTAACTTTTATTCTTCTTGTTGTTACATACCGCGAAGTTTACAAAGCGTTTCGAAGACAAGCGAATGAGTTACGCGCCTTTCAGAATCCAGGGAATATCCAAAATACGACATCGCAAGTGATTGACCAAACGGAATTTCGCCGTGTGCGGACGGAAAAGAAAGTAACGAGGGCATTCCTGTACATCCTTGGTCTTTTCATCTGCTGTTACTTGCCCGCTATTGTAATGATTTACATTTTGCAGTTCTGCGAAACTTGCAGTTGCGATTTGCGCCATATATTACGAGACTTGCAGTTCATATTGGTGAGCGTGAACAGCGCTATGAACCCATTTGTATGCACTATACGACTAGGCCCATTTCGCCGTTCGATAATTGCCGTAATACTGTGCAAAAAATTTCGACAGAATAAATATGCTATTCGAAATGAAAGCGCAAGAGGTATGGTAAACCACGGAGCGAGCAACAAAGAATCTTCAGAAGAAACAGTGTAACGCAATTGGCATTTGAGAATATTCACTTGAACGCTTTATCGCTGAGAATAACCGCATAAAACTGTTTTCAGCCATTATGTTTTCAGTCTTTTGGTGGTACAAAACTTAAAAATGGTTTTGAAAAAAGCAAACATTTGAGTATACTAAAGCTTTATAGGCAAGTGTAGTATACTTTTCACACGCCTACGTCTTTTAAAGGCAATCTGTCACGACGTTGACTGATTATAAGAACAAAGATATTTTTATTGTTTCCAGTCCCCCTTTAATTCATCGCATTGTAAAAAATATGACGGAGCGCTGGAATTGTGTTTAGGCTATTGTTCCAGCTATTGTTCTCGTTAACCAATCCACAACGAGACAGATTGCCTTTAATGCTTGATTACTTTTCACATACGACTGAACAAAGGTTTTCAGTGGGAAATTCGAAGAAAAATTTACTTCCATAAATTAAAGAAAAATCAAAGATCCTGGCCTCTCAATAAACTTTAAAATAATCAAATTTCCCTTTTTTTCATACGAAACACCAAAACATCTATGAATCCATATCTCAAACAGCATTAGAAACCATTCAGAGGTCTTTATCGAATGGAGTTCGAAAGTGATGACGTCACAAAAATATATTTTTAGAATTTTTGAATTTAGATCCCATAACCCGAAAGAGCATCATGAAATACCTCTAAATATGCAAAATCAGTCAAATGTGTTACGAATTGGCTGAGATATGGTCACATGTGTATTGGCTTTTCCCCCATCAAACCTTTATATTTTGGTCTCTGTTCATAACTTTATGAACAGAGCGAAAATAACAGTGATTCGTTAGCAAACTTCAAATCTTTCATTGGCAATATCTCAACTGATTTTACACATATTTGACTAATTTTGCATATGTGGAAGTATTTTATGAAGATCTTTTATGCTATGTGATTAAGATTCAAAAATTCTAAGAATAGGTTTTTGGTGACGTCACACTTTAGAACTCTGTAGATAGCTTCTATGCATTATTATCAAACACGCTTTGCTTGTCTTCTTTAAATATCTGACTTCGTATTGCCAATGTTATTTTCAATCATTTACATCAATTGTTTGAGCTTAAATTGTTAAGATTTTCAACTACGTATCTTAATATTTATAATGTTAGTGTAAATGAAGCTAGAGACAAAACAGAGTGAAGCGTATAACTCACAGGGTTCGATTGCTTCTAATGGTACGAAATATCCTCCAACAGCCGACAAACTTTCTGTCTTCGTCTCTTCTATCTTCTCTTCTGGTTTTTCTAATAAAAACAAGTCTACAATGAGAGGTTTGTAGCCATTAAACAAATGAGTTGTTGTGAAAACTGAGTGTGTATTTGCGGCAAATTTGGCCTTAAACCCTGTAAAAATAATTGACGATTTTCAATTCTTTGTCAAACAACGAATTTAATCCTAGATCCTACTGTTGACCTAAACACGCATGAAGTTACAAATTCAAATATTTGGCATGTGTTAATTTTTCTGCGACTTTTACCTAATTCTAACTTGTTTTTCTGCAATTTTATGCTGAGGCCCAATATGCGTTGCTATATCCTCCTATTTCTATGGCGATATCCATCCTCTGCTCGAATATAGGAGTGTTACAATGGTGAAATACATGTTATATCTAAATAAATTATACTCCATGTAACGATTCCTACAGCCCACTTTCAGATTCGGGAAGTTTTTCTTCTGATTCAACAATAAATTGAATGATTTATACCTATTCGAACCATGTTTTTTTCGTGGTTCAGATAGCCTAGGCATGAAGAATCGAATTCACAAAAATTAGATTCCTGAGAAACCTGACGTGGAGCACAAAAAATACCCTCTCTTTATCACGTTTCCTTGAAAAAACCAAAGAAAATCGAGAGCAAAGATGGCCTCGCTTCTCGAGCTGAGGGCCTAATAAGCCAATATTCGCTACAAATAACTGCAATTTTGTTAATCTCTTTATATAAGAAAATATTCACAGAAGTTTGAAACTTTTTAGAAGTTGAAAAGGTGAGCCATAGAGTGCTTCAGTACGACGTCACAATAAAATCTATGTATAAATTTGGATTTTGACCACACAACATAAAAGAACACAATGAAATACTTCTGAATATGCAAAGTCATTTAAATATTCAATAAACGGGTGAGATGAGGTCAATGAAAGATTTGAAGTTTAGTAAAGGAATACCGTTATTTTGGCTCTGTTTATAAAGTTTTGAAGAGAGAACAAATTACAGAGGTTTGATGGAGAAAAGAGATGTTCACACGAGGCCATATCTCAACCAATTTGTAATGTCTTTAAACTGATTTTGCACCTTTAAAGTATTTCATGATGCTCTTTCAGTTTATTGGATCAAAATTCAAAAAATTTTCAAAAATATATTTTGTGACGTCATCATTTAAGAACTCTATTCGTGTTATGATTCAAATTACTTGAATGAAGATTATTCTGAACATGATTATCATCATCTAGGTCCAACAGTGCCCCGGCTTGTGTTGCCTTTTTTGTATCAACATTTTTTGCTTCATCGACTTCTTTCGTCCTTTTCACATCTTCCTTTTTGAAATCAGCAAAAACATCAAATCCAAGAAGGTCGTTTGCCGGGGCTCTGGTCACCCCCGTCGTCCCCTTGTTCTGAGCTGCACCACCGGAGGTTGTGTTTGTTGGCCTAATTTGCTGCGATTGTGGCATACTGTAGTTTTTTAATACCATATTCCCCGATGGCATCATTGGTGCAATGCTACCCATGTTGCCAAGATTTGCATTGAATTGATTGTTGGGGTAGAACTGCCCCTGTTGGGGAACAGCCGTCTGTGGGGGCAGAGCTGATGCACTTCCGAAAGCACCCCATTCATATCCTGCGGAGGCCTAAAACAAGAAATCCCACCAGCGTCATCTCGTAGGCATTTCATGACTATTTGTTTAATAAAAGTTTAATTGGACTAAAGGAAATTTTCATAGAAATTCGTTGCAAGAAAGAGCGGTTGATTGCCAATTTAGTTTCCTGAAGCAAGTTTCATACTTCTATATTTTCCTTCAAATTTTACGAACACCTTTTTTCAATTTACATCCTGATAACTTATCTCAATTGCGCTAGATCAACAATTTCAACATTTTCATGCATGTTCTTACTACAAATTTACTGTACATTATCAAATACATAAAATATTTGCATTAAAGACCACAGGCGATCTCCAAAGAAAAGTGACAGGTTTTCAGGCTCTGGTCAATTCAACTGAAAATTTCACTGAAAACTTCCAAAATTGAAGCTCAATAAAACAATCAAATTTTTACTGGCCGTCTTCCTTAGTCATTAAAATTTTTTTAATGAATGTTCGAATCGCAGTGAATTGTTTACACTGCACGGGTATACAAAAACTGGCTATATGCCGACATCTTCAAAACTTTTGCAAAATTATCTTTTAGATTCACAATTTCAACAGAATTTCAACAATGATAAACCTAGACAAGTTTATCAAGCTTGGAACAAAACTAGCTCTATGGGTTTACTCCCATCCTCCCCAGAACAGAAGGGGGGGGGGACGTGATTATAGATTATAGAAAATTAAATGGAACAGAGTCAGCTTGTAATTCGAATATCGAAATCGACACTCCAATCTTCTTTACGACCATGGCTTCAGACGATTTGCAGAGGCCAATGTGTTGAAGTGAAAGTGGTGAATTGTAGGATATCGTTTACTCTATTCCAAATGATTAATCATGGTCATAAACATGAGCTCATATCGATTAATTCCCAGATTTATAACGGGAACAGATGACAAACTAAAAGATGGACTAAAATCTCAGCCCGTGTTGAGCTCAGCAAGTGTTGAGATTTCATATGTAAACGGCCTAAAAGAAACTTTGGTAGAAAAATTGCGACGAAGCTTTCATTTCAACCGATGAATACCGGTGCACTGCACTTACTTGTGAATTGATTGTATTAATGCTTGATGTCGAGATACCATCGTCAAGGCCTAGGTGAAAAATCAAATTCAGAACTTAAAAGCAACAGTCTCCGTTTCTTAAGGGTGCCATTCCGGTCATTGTCAACTGTATTACATGGCTTCGAGTTTCTAATTAAGCTTGCAAAAACAGCTCACGAAATAAAAGCATATTTAGCGAAACTATGCATTAAAAATGCTTTAAACTAAGTGACAAAAGATATATTGCATAAGGTTTTGTCTCTGGGCCTAGACAAATGTTTTGAAAATGTTAAAGCCAGTAAGAATTCAGGTGTTTTTAACGCAACAAAAAGATCTCTCTCGATACATAAAAATGAAGATATCGAAAAGCAGTTGGTGGAAAGAGTGTGTCAGTCGGCTTCCTTTTTCCAACGGTGTGCAAGGACTTTGATGCAGTGTGATACTTGTTCCGCCTAGCCTTTCTTTTTACACATTCAAAGTTAGTTTAAGTTACCTATGACATATCAACGTAAAATTACAGTTGATTTTCTCAAAAATTTTAAAAAATGCGTCCAAAAGTTTTTTGGTCGGAAGCTTCTTTGCTGTAACTTTTCTGTCTGAAAGTTTTCCATTTTAATGTATTCAAACTCTGAGAAAAAAACCTTCGATTAAAAAGGGAGAAAAAGAAAGGAGGCGAGTGGGAATCGAAACAAAATGATTTGGAAAGGGTAAGGGTATAAACAGGGGAAAAAGAGAGGAAGCCAAAAGCAAAGGAAAGGGAGGTAAAATTGGGTGGGATAAGTGGATAGAGAAGGGGAAGAACCAGGAAGGGAAACAAAAGAATAGGAGAAAATTTGAGCTCTAAGCCTGGCTCCATATAACTTTTATGCGTCAGCGAAACGTCGGTGATGCATCACCGACAGGTCATCGACGGCTAAAAGTTGAATGGAAACACTCCCACAAGGTTGTCGCCGACGTGCCGGCAATGCCCTACAGGAGTTGAATCTAGTTCAACGTTCAACTTTTTATGGAAACATGCATCGCTGACACGTGAGCCACACTAGCCAATCAAAACGATTATCAATCGCCATGCCCACCTGTTACGCGCGGTTTGTAGTTAAAGGGTCCCTTAGGGGGTTCACGTAAAAGCTATATGAAAACCAGGCTTCAAGGTTTGGAATATTTAGGTTAGGAAACGGATAAAACTGGCAAGGGGTAGGTGGACTTGAGGAGAGTTGCCTGTTTAAATTATAACCTACCAAGCATTTTGAACTGCTCATCAAGAAATGACGTAGATGACGCTTGTTGCCTTGATGCATTTGTTGGAGGCTGGTCGTCGAAACCGAGGCCAATGTCAAGCAAGGAATCTACCGAGTTCTGCGGCTGATTTGAATTTTCTAAAACAATAAGATCCACGAGATGTTAGGGGGTCATGCACCGTAATGCGGATAAGGGAGACTGCTGCATATGGAAGTTACAATGCCTTCACTAATTACCTGAAACACCCGACAATTTGCGTTGTATTATTATATTTCCATTTCGTTTCTAGAACATTACTACTTCCACTTCTTCTTTAAAATCAACGTTGATAGTCTAGAAAAACATCATAGAAGTTTGAAGGAAAAAAGTACTCGCTGATCTCCTTCTTTGTTCAAAAGGAGACTATTATCATCCCTCCTAGGGGTGAGGGAGGGGGGGGGGGGGGTTGCTAAATTCGCCTTTGAAGATTGACGTCAGCATTCCAAGATATTTGGCGGACATTGCAGGTGTGTGTAAACTGGCATGTGATACTTAAGCGATACGTTACAACCCTTATCTTCCCAACCTATTTTTTTCATTTTCTTGACACTTTCGGCGCTTCAATATAAAATTGTTATTATCAAACTCTAACCAGACTCTCTCATAACCTGGTTATTCCTGGTTGTAAAATAATAGCATTAGTTTGCGACTATTATGAAATACAATAAACACCTGCACACATGATAAAAAAGGTTATCAAAAATAGCGGTGCTTCTCAACATTATTGTTTGCTAAATATCTGCTACAAATTTGAAAAAAATCAAGCTCAATTCTCGCACTCTTTTAACGTCAGTTGGCAAACCCTTCATCAAATGCTCAGAGTTTGAGCGTCATATATTCTGTCAATTTAATGCATTGATACTGATAGTGTTTTACTTCCTACAAGTCTACGAAGATGATCACAAATATGTTACTTTTAACAACAAATACCAACTGGACAAACAGTTACAATGGCGTGCCTTTAAACATTTACTTGAAAAATGTTGTACACTATTTCATTAAATGGCTTTAGAAGATAGACAAGCCTACCAATTGATGGCTGCACATTTTCTGAAGATGTATCAGTCGATTCCGTTGTTTGTTCCCCCTGTATAACTACACGCTTGTATTTGTCAATAGCTTTGGTTAAGTCATCGCTCAATGCCAAGATTTCAGCTATGAAAAATAATAAGGAAAGTAATATATGTTCTACCAACAGTACTTTGAGATGGCCCTACCAAATTGCTGATGTTGAGAATGTACATGGCTCTACAATATTTGTACTTACTACATAAAAGTCTACAAGACTGTAAGGACATAGTTTTACATGCTTTGGTGAGTGGAATTTAAAAGTTACGAATCTGCTAAAAGCCGAAGTCTATTCAATAGAAAACACATTCTTAAACATTTAAAACCATCAAAACACAAGAAGCTTCAGTAAATAGAAGGAAGAAAAGGATCGAGTAGAGTGGAAAGAAAATGGACAAAGAAAAATGAAGAATGTTCGCTCGACCAAAATGGTAGAGAACTTAATGTAGAAACAAAACAAGACAACTAAATTCAAAACAAATGCAGAGAAACTTAAGGTTAGATTAAATTGTTGCATAAAAGGGAAAAAGCCCTTGGCAAAAAAAGATAAAAAGAAAAACTGCTGTTTAGAAAGTAAAAACTATATAAAGAAGAATTAGATGAAAGAAAACAAAAAGAAATTATAAAATAGGGAAAACGGCATGATGAAGCCAGGGGGTGAAGCAAGAAATACGGACAAAAGAGATGACAAAATCGTGTATACTTACATAGAGTATCATCTTTATCCTCAACGCATTGGCTTGCGATCCGGAAGAGTTGAGTCCTCATGCTTAAGCAGGCTTCATAAAGATCCTAAAGCAAACATTTAAAAAATGATATTTAATCTTATACTTTTATGGTAATCGATCACAAAAATCAGAAAATACCCTCTGATTAGTAATAAAAGTTTTTGTTTAGCGTAATTGACCTTTTTCTCGATGTAGCAATACCTAATGATTCTTACGCATAGAATTACAAAAAGTTGGCGACCCTTCTCATTGTCAGTAAAAATGTGGTGATGACACTTGAATCTTAGGTCCATGACTTATGACTACTGAACCTTGGAGTTTTAATCCTTGAATTAAACCTAAATGATAAACCAGACATGACTGAAGAATATATATGTATAGTTTCATGCTTTAGAACTTTGGCAATTTGGAAAGTAGGTTGGAAAGTGGGGGGGGGGGGGGGATGCAAGGAAGATTTTAACAATCATAAGAAAATAATTTTTAAAAAGCTCTATCGTTTTGCAAAAAAGTTGGGGCCATGGACTCCACTTCGTCGGAGGCCCTGCTAACATTTATAAGAACAAATTGACATCCCATAATTCCATTGCTTGAACAAATGAAAAGGACTTCAGCGAGGCAATACTCCTTACTTGCTGAAGATGTCACCTGGAAAGTGAAAGTTTGGCGAAGATGACGTCACTTACCCTCATGACAACTTGGTCACTCTCAGACATGGAAGGACTGTATGCATTAATCATTTCGTTGAGCAAATCTACATTGTTCGAGACTGTTTCGAGTTCTTGAACTCTTTTGGAAAATTTCTCTAGACGTTCCTCTTCCTATAAAAGAAAAAATAAATAAAAAAAAGAACTAAACACTTCCCTTTTATTTCCCTCCCCCTTATTCACTATCCCATTTTCCTTTGCTACATTTGCTACATTCCTTCCTTTTTACCCCTTTTCTTTGTTCCTGCTTTTGCTTGACTTGGCTCAAAACTTTGCGAAAAATTCGCTTCGAACTTGGCATTGGAATCCGATTCGAATGTTAACGGACATTGACAGCAAGCTTAACAGAACGAGTGTAAGGGGCACTGCACCATGTTTGCAAGGGACACTGCACCATGTTTGCAAGGGACACTGAACCATGTTTGTAAAGGACACTGCACCATGTTTGCAAGGGACACTGCACCATGTTTGTAAGGGACACTGCACCATGTTTGCAAGGGACACTGCACCATGTTTGCAAGGGACACTGCACCATGTTTGCAAGGGACACTGCACCATGTTTGTAAGGGACACTGCACCATGTTTGCAAGGGACACTGCACCATGTTTGCAAGGGACACTGCACCATGTTTGCAAGGGACACTGCACCATGTTTGTAAGGGATACTGCACCATGTTTGCAAGGGACACTGCACCATGTTTGTAAGGGACACTGCACCATGTTTGTAAGGGACACTGCACCATGTTTGCAAAGGGCACTGCACCATGTTTGCAAGGGACACTGCACCATATTTGTAAGGGACACTGCACCATGTTTGTAAGGGACACTGCACCATGTTTGCAAGGGACACTGCACCATGTTTGTAAGGGACACTGCACCATGTTTGAAAGGGACACTGAACCGTGTTTGCTGATATACTTGTCTTGAAGTATAAACTACCCGTCGCAAGCTTCTCATATGTCAAGTATAATACCACAAGAGCTCCAACGTAAGTCAAAAAGTGGGGGCGGGGGTAATCTAGGGCAAACAAAAGACTAAACGAAATATTGTAACAAATGATGGGGAACATTGCCCTGGTCCCCCGTCTTTGGGGCATTGTACAAACCGAGTGAAATGGTCGCGCGACTCGTCGCGCGATTGACGATCGTCTTAAAAATCGTCTAGTGGAGATCGGCCTCAAACTACCATCACTCACACTGCCTGACACCATAGACCAGATAAGGGTCACAGAAAACTGGCTACAGAAAACTTACTTGTTTGACCATAGTTTTGATTAGCTTGTTTGCTGCCTGTAAATCTTCGGGGTTTTTGCTCTTTAACAACATGGCAAGTAGCTGAAAGTGGAATAGAATTACCAAGTTATGATGTGATTCGAGTTCATTGGTGTAACAAGGGAAAGATGTAGGGGTGTCATAGCACGGGGAGCAGCTGCTCCTTTGCCCTCAACACACTTTTCATTTCATTTATTTTGCTACAGTTTTGCCGTTTTCTTTGCACTTTGCCGTTTTCTTGGCACTACAGCTCTTCTCGCCTTTCTGGTAAAATGGATCCGAAGAAACTGGAGGTTAGTTGGAACAGAGGTAATATCTGATACACCCCAGGAAACCGAAACCTCCCAGGACGATTGAAACCCTGGTACCACAATTCATGGAAAGACGGCACGTTGTAAATGAGCGTGGCGGGTGTGATGAAGAAGCAATGTATGCCGTGATGAGAGACAAGTTCGTTTGATCTAATCAATGAATGTCCATGTTACAAACTCTTTTCTCCCTAGTTCTTTGTCTTCTACGTTGTTCTATCTCACCGTTTTCATCGGTCTAATTCATCTGGATTCATCAATTCAAAATCGGTTTTGCCTCACATCATTGCCTTTACATTTGGCAGCCGTGTCGTTAGCATAAAGCTTTACGTCACTCTTTTCTGCTACTCTGGCCTATTCTATTATAATAATTTGTTTACAGTTTTGAAGCTAAAATTGACACTACTTGTAAACATAGATGCTGATGGAAAACACCCAATTGGAGCTCCTTAAAGATGACAGTTAGAGTATATACAACAGAAGATATAAATATATAAGATGATAAATGTAAATTAGATAAAGAATTACCTTTGATTTTTCTTCATCGTCTAATGCAGTATTTGAAGGCCGATTTGCTGGTCTTTGCTGCAGGAACCAATCAAAATAAGACAAACTTTGATACGAAATCTAAAGTTAAGTGATGCTCAAAAACAGCCATATTTTTTGGATAAGGTCTCGAATTCAGCAGCAGTATCCTTAAAAGGCATCAAAGATGTAGGATCGTGTTAGAAAAAGGGAATATTAAAGATAGCACTCTTATGCTTCTTAAGACTGCATTTTCAGAACGTCCAAACATTCATTGACTCAACTTTGAAGCAACATTGCAGATAGTTGTGGTCATGCCGATATCACATTCGTCCAGCCATGATTACAACCAGTGGAATTGCATCAAACTAAAACCTGTTTAATTTCACCAGAGACATGTTCTCATTAGATCTATGAAGCGTGATTGTAAAAATGAATTCTTGATATACAGCAGAAATTGTAGCAAGCAGAATCAAGGTAAACTAGGAAACTGCTGTCAATTTTTATCTAAAAAGAAGGATACATGTGGGTTCAAGGACATCATTGCTAAATAAAAATGGCAAGAAAAAATAAATCAACCCAAAAAATACATTTTGCAAGGAATTAATAACTTGGAAATTAGGGGTGTACCGGATCAGGATTTTCAGAATCCGGCAGGAACCGGATTTACCGGATTTCTTCGTGGAATATCCGGCCGGATTCTACCGGATAATCTGACCATTTATAGAATTTTCAGTAATAAAAGGTTTTGAGCCACTTTGCAAAAAAATGTATAGCGAGAAGATCAAAGAGTTGCCAGATTGAATTTACAAACGAAGGCTAGGCTGGTGAGCAAATTTAGCAAAAATGCTCATAAAAAGGCCAAATCAAAAACTCTCTCAAGAATCCATCGAGCAGGCACTGGTTATATTTCTAAGCTTGTGCCTGTTAGATAATTTCTTAACTTTGATAAGAATCTTACTTTTTTCCAAAACCCTTTGCTAATATAAAGATAATATTTAGGTTAGGTGATAAAATTTGAAATTTGGTTAACACTTTGTAGTTAACTACTAATTATTCTATGAATGTAGTAATTACTTATTAATTTTGGACGTTCTGCTGAAAAGGCCAACAAGGTCAAATTTATGCAGTAAGCAAAAGACAATTTTTCCAAGCAATCTAAATCTAAAAGCCAAAAATGAAAAATTTGGCCTAAAAAGCCAATCTGGCAACCCTGGACCAAATTTGTGAATTATATCATCCTGTTTCGTGATGACGAGCACTTTCATTTCAAATCTGTTTTCAAGGTGCTTGTTTTATCGTTGATCTTGTTTAGTTCTGAAAAATCCATTTTTAATCACTGTATGAAGGGAGTCTGACTTGGTTTTCCAAATTTTCTTAGTTATGATTAAAGTTCTGGAAAATCCGGCAACTGGCCGGATTTCGGAAACAAATTCGGCCGGAACCGGATTTTCAAAAAATCAGCGATCCGGCGCCGGATTATCCGGCCTACCGGATATCCGGTACATCCCTATTGGAAATTGCTTACTGTTGCATCGTCACTGACAGGATCTCTCTTGATAACACCTGTAACATAAAATATGGAAACAATTTTTTCAGAAAAAGGCAAATAGAATAATAAACAAAAATGGGAGGCAGGATAATAAGCAAACCTTGTTATAAATTGAGCGTCACACTTGGGTTTACAGAATCAATGATTCCTAAATAGGTAACATAATCTTAAGAGTGAATTCTCAAATGAAACAGAATTTGCTATCAGATTTCATTGGGAATAGAGGTATCTGTACACCTTTATCTTTTATTTTTATAGACTTCACATTTCTATACTCCTGCTATCTACATAATGAAATAAATTGATAAGTTGTTATATGCTTGCAATTTTACAAGACACTGCAAATCTTTAGTGGTCAAAAACTAAGAACAATGTAAGAACATGACCAGCCCCAAATGGAAAATAAGCTGAAAATGATCATTTTATTTTAACAACTAATTAATTGTGCTACTAAAAAACCTGCAAAACTGTTTATTATTAGTTGCCTTTATAGCATGTGTAAGTTAAACAAAAATCAATGTTTAAAAAGAACAACAGTAGGAAACATGGTACCACAAATGATCCAAAAATAACATTGAGTCTCTGCAAAAATCATCTGGTTCTTATAGGAATGTGTATGGCAGTATGATCAACAGATGATCTTTATTCTAGGGAGTTTTAAAAAAGGCATGGTATGATTGAGATATACCTTGCTGCTTCAGCATCCTGTATGCCTCTGCAATCTTCAGCTCAGATGGCAAACCCACATACAAGTTGTACATTATTTCAGCCACTCTATCTTTGACAGCTTGAGATGTAATGCCTCCGTCATACTGTTTAGTTAAGGAAAAAATTACCCACAGTTACTGAAAATCTAAGTATCTTGCATCTAAGAAGATATAAAAATAAATGAAGTGAAAACAAAATTCGGTTTTCACAACATGGATACCTAATGCCTTCTCTGATACAAACTGAGTTGAGAGCAGGACTACAATCAACACGTGTGTCATCATGATTGAGGCTTGAATTCATGACAAATCATTGTAAAGAATATTTTCAAACCTCTAAAAGAGAACTGGTCAGGTGAGGGGTGGGTGGCAATTCATTTTTTACTGACAGATAAGGTAGAAATGGGCACATTGGTGATAGTTCGTTGTATTTGACTTGTTGGCACCATAGACAATTATTTTTTGAACTTTTGGAACTGCCTGTCAAAAGCCATTGTCACACTGATCTTTCTCAAATAAACTTAATTCTATTGTTTTACTTATGAGTTTAGAAGACATTTGAAGAGGTGACAGCAGTTAAAATAAGTACCTCTTCCATTGAAAGTGCTACTCTCTTTTCAATATGGGTATTTGTGAGTTATTAATTACTTGGAATAGCAAAAGGTTGTTAGAGGATTTATTCAATAAAATTACTTAAAGATAAATGAAAACCAAGCTGTTTGTTAGAAAAAGTTGAATTTTGCAAGCTTGCCATCGGTGCCAGGCTCCATGTAATTGGCTTAAGCTCAATCAGAAGAGAAACTTTAAATCAAATATCAAACATTCAGTAACAGGTAGAAAATTTGCCAGTTAGCTTGTCACAAAGAACTTTGTCACAGGAATTCAATCGTGCAGAGGGACATAGCTTACCAAAATAGAAATTACACCTAGAAGTTCAACTATAGTGCTAACATTTCACGCAAGTTAGAAATAAAAAAGAAACAACAAGCGAAACCTACGAAACAAATTAACCACAATACACAAACCTTTGGAGAAAGGAGTTTTATTAATTCATTCAGAAATCTGTATTTGCCAATTTCTTGATGGAACCTTTGCCCACAGTTTTTCACACACACTTCTAACACCTATGGAGAAGAAAAAATATTTATTTTCTCAAAGGAAACTGGTAGGACAATAGATCATAATCTCTACTTTCAGAAAACATCAAACAACAATGTAGTTTAAAACAAAAAGCTCTGGAGACATTTTGAAACAACTGATAAGATCATAAAATGGTTGATGGCAATACTTTAAAACATTGGACAGTATTGATATAGAAAACTTGAAGAAAGTTATAAAACATTTAAACTAATTTAAAAAATATCTCATCTGGCATAGATTATCATTTTTCTGCATAGATTAAATTGTTAATATTTTGTATTAGGATTCACATCAAAGAGAAGTGTTTTTCCAATAACCTGGATCACTAAATAAATAATGTTATGTAGCTAATGATGATTACTGTTAACAAGAAATATATATGGTGCTCAATGACATGTAGGCAGAAGTTTGGTATCTAGAATAGGATGGTTCTGAGATGCAATTCTAACTTCAACACTAAATGCAATCATCTAGCAATGACAACAATTCTAGTTGCAAAAAATATTCAACTGCTAAACTGACTTACTGTTAAAGTTTGAAGGGTAACAACTTCCTGGTGAAGACTTAGCTTGTGTGATATAAGTTTAACTGCTCTTGCAGGTCTAAAAATGAATACAATCATTACCTGTTCATACAACAAAAATGAATACAACAATTTATTTCTCGATGTTCATACCAAACTCAGAAGATTTTTTCCCTGAATCAACTATTACAGTTTCTCAGAAAAAAAGAATTTTCATAAAACTTTGTTCATAATACCTGTCTAATTTCTGTAAATAAAAAATGGCATAGATGATTTAATACAGTAAGCAAAAAAATTTAACACCAGAATGAAATCAATTAGTTTGATAGTTAAAACCATGATGTTTCAAGCATGTGCTTGTTATCAAGAAATAAGAAATAATGTACATCCTAACTATAATATTGCTAACTATATTATCATCATTTTGGATGAAGTACCACATGCAAGATACATTTTTAATTGGATTTTTCTAGCATAGATGACTGCTTATCAACACAACCCAGTGGTCAAATGCCAAACATCAAACAAAAATATTGTACAAATAAAATATTGTACAAACAAATAAAATACTGCTCAATTAAAATTATAGCTTTAATTCCCTTACTGGTATCTCTACACATTTTTCTTATAAAATCCTAAATACAGCATCATAAATTTTCAAGCCTATGGTTGGTATCACTAGAACATCATTACATGTCTCCTAAGAATAATCTCATAATGTACAATTATCATTTTTACTTCAAAATGCTATAGACACAACTGATAGTGATGGCAAAAACGAACAACACAAACCCATCAAATTCCTTATTAATTTGTTCAGCAAAAACATTTGCAAATGTGGTGTTATCTCCAAAATTTTTTGGGTTGGTTGCTTTCTCTGTGAACAAAGAGAAATGTTCAGTTAATTTTCATGAAAATATTAGATAGAATCATCTTACCAATACTGTAAAATGGTTATATGGTTATAAATATGAAAGTTTGTATAAAGTTTGTTTCCAATGGAACAAGCTATATTTTCCAAGATTATCATTGAATATTGAAGGCAATTACTAAAAAATGTGCCATGGCTTTTGTTTTATTTGTTTCTATTTTCAAACACCTTCAGTTGAAGATCAAGTGGTACGATCAGTTAAAGAAGGTATTTTAAGAAGAATGGAAAGACACAAGATCCGAAAGATGTGTGGAGTGAAGTTTGATGATAGAATAAATACAAAAGAGTTGATGGAAAGATTAGGATTGGAGGACAAAATTGTTGAAACTGATGGTTTGGTCATGTAATAAGGAAAGGTGGTGAAGACTGTTTTGGAGATTGAAGGCAGCAGAGGGGGAGGAAGACCAAAGCTGAGTTGGAAAGAAATGATGAAAAATGAGTGTCATAAAGTTGAATTGACCTTTCTGGACACGAACAACCGATTGAAGTGGAGAAGCTACACCAAATCATGGAACGAAAGTCAGTAACCCCCTGAAAAAGGGAAAATTTGGACTGTAATAAAGTGATGATGACGATTATGATGATTCAGGGGAGCCCTTCAGCAAAGAAGCATGGTATATTAACTTGATATCAAAAAATTGAAATAAAAATCCTTAGAGACAGATCCTTTGGGGGGTTGCTTGTTTACAATCAGCTGAGAGACTGTTTTAAATTTGCGGACCTGTCGTGGTGCTTTTCTTCAGTCACCTTGGAACAGTTAATGTATTTTCATTCTGTGGCTTTTATATTTGTAAATAGAATCTTTCAACTCCATCATTTAATTTTGCTTTGGAAAGGGCATACAAAATCAAGAAGGTGGGTTGAGTTGGCCAAAGAAAAACAGCTAGAAATCATACTTAAGTCGTGTTGAGTCGGACACATGGCTTTGATAGCTCTATCTTGAGTTTTTTCATGTGTTCGTCAGCTGATTTAATTGTATATAGGGTTGTTTTTTCTTTAACGTTCTTATTGTAATTTTGGATTTAATAAGTGAATTTTGAACAACTTGCTTAAATGACGTAACGTGTAATTAATTGATTTGCTGAAAAAATGTTTTGAGTTTGAGTTACTTAAACACAGAAATACAAAAGCCATGGCTCATTTGCCTTGTCAAGCCCAGTCCTGTACTGTTTTCACCCTTAATATACAAACACTACCAAAAAAGTCAATAAATCAAAACTCGTTAAAAGACAGTCTACTTAGAATTGCAAAAAGGTATTCTAATCTCGAAATTAGCGCCGTTCAATAATCATTAGAATACGATGAGGTGTTCCTAATTCCGCAGTACACAACACTACCAATAACACAGCATACGAAATTGTTAAATATCTCGTTTAAAATTCAAACTTTTTCATCCAGATACTGTAAAACAAGCCTAATATGACATACTCTGGATAGCTAAAAACACAATATGATATTAGGATAACAAATTGCAAAATATCAAAGGAAAAACCTACCCAAAATGTCTTCCAGTGTTTCCGCCATTTCTTTGGGTGACCATTTGATAAGTACTTCGTGTAAAGGGTCGAAACAGCGAGGCAGGAAGCACTAAAGGAATTTTGTTTTTTAGACTTGTTTTTATATCAGTTTATAAGGTGATAATTTATTCTTAATTTAACTGGTGCTCGTCTCCATTTCTCCTTCGCTTCCTAACCATCAGGAGCGGGACTATGAGGGTATCACAGAAGGGCCTCCGACGAAAGGGGGGCCGGGGGCATGCCTCCCTACTTTTTTGCAAAACAATAGGGCCTTTTTTAAAATCGTTTGTTATGGGTATTCAATTTTTGCGGTTCATTAAACTCACCTCCTTCCCCCACAATGTGACCCAATAAATCAAATTTCCTTTTTATGTATAAATTCTAGATTTACAGTCATCCGAAAATCATTGAAAAAAGCTAAACCATGACAACATTCATAAATCTTTAATTAAATTCAACCTGTGCCAAACCTTACTATCGCCTTATCACACAGTACTGAACGCGCCTATTTCCCAATGAAAGCATACCTTTGCGTAGGAACGTCGAGTACCCATAAAGCCTTGTCCAGTGACCAGCACAAGATGTGAACCTATTCGTTTGTGATTAATAGGTAAAATCAAATCCTTTTTGCTGTCGTAGTCTCTTTTCTGCAGAAAAGGTTCAATGACTAACTATATGCGAGATTCTCGTAATTGTAATTCATTAAACACATTGATTACTCGTATATTTGAAAAGACACTACGAAAAGCTCAGCATCCAGTGTTTTAGATGCCTAATACAGAAAAGTTTATTCCATTTTCACAACTATTTGACTTAATACTAATGACACTTCTTACATGAATTTTTGTAATACTATAATCGATGTCACCAAATTTCTCTATGTTTATCAGCAAAAACTAAAGCAGGATGCGAAGTTCGAAGTTCGTATTTATCAATAAGTGATAAATATATTTTCTCGCTTAGTTGAGCTACCTGTATTATTTCAAATGCCAAAGGTACAATGTTATCTTGTTACCTGTACAAGTTTTGAATGCTGGTCTGTTTACATGAATAAAACTGCACAAAAAATCTTCTCTCAACAGCACTCAATTTTTTTTATAAGCAAGATGACAAAAAGTTATTCTTTCTGACATGTTGATACAAGGAACTATTGCAGTATTATTGAGGCCAGTGACGGATTTAAGGGGGGCAACTAGGGGCATATGCCCCTCCCTCACCAAGTTTAAGCAAGTCTGGCGCCCTTTTTGGAAATTGTGCGCCTCTTTTGAAGAATGAGAATCAGGTGAAAAGTTTCTGAGACATGTCGGTTAATTTACTTCAAAGAGTACCTCAAAGTATACAACAAATATTGTGATAATTCCCTTACAAAGTGAATAGAGAGCCTTCTGTCAGTAATTAGGGTCCGAAATTATTGTATACAGCGTACACTCGTCGCCCATTTTCGAAAATTTTTCAGCGCCCCCACTACCAAATGCCCCTCCTTCAAAGTTGTTCTGGATCCGCCCCTGATTGTGGCATTGCAAAGATGCCATATGAAACTTTCAAGAACATGTATTAACATAAGAAAACAAGGTAAAGAAAATATTGGTTTTCGTATTGTTTCGTAACTGGCAACATTTTTAGGTAAATTTCTTACTTGCGAATTCCCGTTACTACTTCCCCATTTCGGTGTCAAAAGAATTAAACATCACAAAAATCGAAATTGGATCGCATGCCTTCGGTTAGCTGCCACAAAGTCAGTCAATGTGACAATAACATACGTGAGATGAAATGCCTACACTTACTTTAGAAACAAAAATTCATCCAAACAAAATTAATTGTGGATTTCTGACAGTATACTATTGAAAAGGTTAAAAATACAAACAAAAATCGAGATGCACTGTAGGAAAGACGTTATTATTGAACTGGAGCGGGCAAGAAACAACGAATTTGCTAATAAAAACTCAGACCCGTCTTTCCATTTAATTCCTGAAAATTTTAACAACAAACCTTTGCAATTATTGGAGTAAACAAGATCCCACAAATGAGTTATTAAGAAGCATTTTGTATGAAAATTTGAAGAACTGTTATAGTTTAAAGCAGTAGAAAAATTGGAGATGAAAAATCAACCGTTTCCTTGTTTAGCAACAACCAAAATGAAAAATTCAAGAGAGAACAAAGAAAAAAAGTTCATTTTTACCATAAATGTGATCAAAAAGGCAAAACTGATATGAAAAAACAGGGTTTATAATGTCGGGGTATACATTCTGGGTAACAAAACAGCAAATCCTTATCTGTAAGTAAATTCAAAAGTTCCGTTAATTGTCCATACAATTCCTTGAAGGGATACAGCTTGCAATATACAGACTCTTTATACCAACTGCCTTCAGCCTTGAATAAGAGCAATATTCTGTTGCATTCGTATTCTGCCTTTTAACGTCGCAACATAGCCACATATCTTAAGGGCCGGTCCGAGTTTCATACCAGCGAATTCCATCAAGGATTCTCGCGTTAACAGCAACAATGCACTGCCATCAATCTCCTGGAGAAATAAGATATGAATAAAACATGGAAGCAATATCAAAAGAGTTTCAGGGAACTTAGAAGAAGACAACACGAATACTTCTGCCTGTAACTGCTATGAAAACACACGGGAAGCAATCATAGCTTCAAAAACTTCCAAAACAATAAGTTTCACATCAGAGCCCATCAGCATAATATACATTGATCTAAATTTTCCAAATAAAATCACACATTTAGAGAGTATTTTTTACAATAGCCTGATGATCGCATTATGCGTAAAACTCAGAATAGCAACTTGGAATCGTCCTGTACTATTCACAAAAGGCGAAAGTTTCACCCCCAACAACTTCTCGATTCTTTCTGTTCCCAACAATTCTGCCTTTAAGCTTTTGTGAAAACTTGGTAAAAAGCAGCAAAACAAGAATATATGTATGTTCTTTCATCTTATTTCCAAAGCACATTATTACAAAATAACTATTGTAAAGTAACATGTCAAAAAGGCCTAATGGTCAATTCGTAAAGACGAACCTGATCTTTGAGCGTCTCTGCATACTCAGAGCAATCAGTCGCGTTTAAAAAGCTGGCAACATCTTCCTCGCTCCATGAAGCGGGATTTCCTGGCAATTTGACTTTATCCAGGGGGTCCGTTAGATATTTTGTAAGATTCGCTGACGCAGCTGAAAACGAAAAAGAATAATTTAGTTACATACGGAAAATATGGAACATGCAACTGTGCGCGAAAAAATAACATTTTTTAAAGAGCAAATTTTCAAACATAGTTTTTTGTTTCAAATATGGTATGCTGTGCTGGAGAACATGATCTAACAAGAATAGGAGACTAATTGTTATAATTCAAATACGGAATAAACTAGGTAACAAGAACGCTCTCAACATGAGTATAAGTAGCGTCTAAGACAATATACCTTTTACGGTTATAGTCCAAAAATGGAGCAAACTGTTAAAAGTACCTTCTTAATATGGTGTACAACACCAATGAGATTAGCCTTAAAAGGATAAAACCTCTTAAGGTACCAATCCAAATGAGTACGTTTATTAATAAAGATATAAGTTCTATTTAAGAATCATACTTAAAAGGAACACTCCTAACGGTTACATCCCAAATATGAAAAATATTAAAACGAATTGTTGATTGAGGTGAAAAACTGACGGAAATCATGAAACAAGAAACTTGGTCATTTTCTAAGCTATTTGAGATGCTAACTAGAAATGCTGATCAAAACAGCAAAAAACTATTATGAACAGGCCTAAAACGTTCAAACAAACTTCAAAACCCACTAGCAGCTACAAATATAAACAATCACAATTAATACTTACTACTTATCTTCTTTTTCTTTCTTATTTTCGCGTCCTCTGAAGCATCCCAGTGGTCGAGCACAAAATCATTCTCCAGCCTCTTCCTTTTCAATCCATTCATTTCAATTTTTCCTGTATCTTGCTGTGAATGTTTTGAACCGTTTCCAGATGGCGGCGAGAGGCCTCTTTCCAAAATACTTTCATGTCCAAGACTCGCCTGTGCATCATAGTTTCCAAAGCCACTAGCATTGGCCCTAAACTTTTCGTCTCTTAATTCCAATAGCCCTGACTGACCATGAATGTCACTGTCACTAACTTTCGGGTGACAACCCGCGGGTGTCCCGCAATCATAGCTCGCCTTTGAAACAGGACTTGCTTCTAAATTATAAATGCAGGATTCTTCTCGAGAGATGGACGCCTGCTCTGGGATGTCTGTTGTTCTTCCCTGTGACTGCAGCGATGAAAACGACGGTCTTCTTTCGCGCAAAAACTTTGCTTGCTCTAAGGCTTGCTTGTATTTGACTTTAAACTGTGCACTGACAATCCCCTTTTGTCTCGACAGCAAGCGTTTCTTTATGCGTTGTCGCGCGTGCATCCCGAGGCCCTGTCCATGAGTCGCTTGATTCCCATTGCTCGCATTAACTTCACTTTCAATGGCCTCATCTGAAAATTCTTCACAGCCAAAGTCGCCATCCTCATTGCAATCATAATCATCATCATCATCACCAGATATTTCACCATAGCTCGAATTATTCGAATTATAAAACGAGACTTCATTGTCCAAACGAGAGTCTCCTTGAATCGTACTTTCCGTTCCATGTTTTAGTGCCTCAATCGTTCTGTGACGTGCCACAATTTCATTTTCATTTACTCTGTAATTCGAAGACTTCTCAGATAAATTCCCAGGTGACGTATTTTTCGGTGTGTAGTAGGCGACGTCTTGAAAGCTTTGTGAACTGTTAGACCTGATTGTATTTAATTTAGAGCCTTGTATTCGGACCGTGGTAAGCCCAGAAGAAAGTGGCCCGTTATTGGAATCTCTTTGGAGAGTCCTAACTGTAAATTTTCTAGTGACCCCAGAATAGGGCTGATGACTGATTTCCTCTAATGACGAAATTGGAATCTTATGGTGTGATCGATGTCCGCCACCAGGGATCCCATCTTGAAAGCGCTCCCCGTGCGATCCTGGCTTTGAATATATGAAAATCGGTTGTTGCTGATGTTGCAGTGGTTGTTGCTGTCTGTCCTTACTGAAGCTATGACTAACAGGTACGTATACAATCTTGTCACTTGGCTGTGTTTTCACCGGTATGTATGTGAGCGTCATGGTTCCATTGCTAGCAGGGGTGCTGATATTCGGTGAAAGAACATCGGCAGTTAGAGTACCCATCTCACGTGACACAACTTGCCCATTTGCCAGGCCGTTTGCTGCATCTGAGAAAGTTTTGGAAGATATTGGGGTGCTAGGGTGGTGAATAACACGACCCGACTGGCTAATAACACTAGTGGTTGTAGTTACCGGTGTGAAATCGAAGTGCGAAATCACCGTTGATGGGGTAAGGTTAGGGGGGCTTCGTAACGCAATGGATCGGTGCTGTCCAGACGGTGCAGGGCGAAGGGGCGGTGGGCTGTGTAGCGGGCTCAAGGCTGACTGTGAACCACCAGTATTGGTTGTAGCAACTTTAAGGTGATTTTTCATGTGGCTCGGCAAGCTGCTTGGCATGTGTCTTTTCATTCCATGGTGAGAAACGATATCGTATTTCATAGAAACGTTAGTTTTAATTGGCGAATTTGGGGACATGTTGGAGTGGACAGAACCGTCCATTTCATCATCGACAATATGCATTGATACTCCATCAGACAGCAGGGACTTTGTTCCATCTTGGATGCCATCTTGAGACATGTGATGGTAGGTTGAGGAGGCCGGATGGTGAATGTGAATTGTCGGACTCATTTGCTGCACAGGAGATGACTCAGATCGCTGAAAATGGTGGTCTTGAGGCTCCATCTTAATTTCGATTGGCGGTTTTATGGACCCGAACCGCGACCCGTGGTTGGTTGACAAAGAGTCTAGATTGCCGCTACGATAAACGGGGAAATCAGATGCTATATTTGAATCAGTCTCGTATATCTGACTTGGATTAGACTGGCTCTGAGAAGGAATGTGCAGAGCTTGCCCTCTCTGTAAGAATTTCACCCCGTTTTCGATCCTTGTTGATGATGACAGGACTTGCTTGAGTTCAGAGCTCGCGGCCATTGGGTTCATAGTCCCTGGCGCTTGGTCGAACATAGGACCATGTATTTTGATCGTGCCTTGAGCTTTAGACCTTGAACTACCACCTAAAACTTGGATCTGGCCTTTGCGAGAACTCGGAGAGAGAGGTAATCGCACCCCCTGGTTTGCCACATTTCCTCTGAGGGAGAGTAGACCCTGTCCTTGGTGAGTGGTTCCCGGGGGTTTTGTCACAACTAGTACTGTCGCAAGATTTGGGGATGTGAGGGATGGTGAAGACAAGTCACTGCCTGAAACAACCGATGACTGGGCACCGGGAGGGAGCATCCTCACGTTGACGGGGGTAACCATTCGCGATTGCGTCGCACTGGTAATGACTGTGTTTGAATGTACAGGATGAACGAATGAAGAGTGACTGCCAATTTCATACGGAGGTGGGGGCCGAGCATGATGTACTTGACTTGATGCAGGCATTATCGTGATGGGGGCTTTGGAGCCTGGGGCAATAGGAACTAATGGTCGGCCATTGTAAGATGCAAAGTTCTGCGAAATGGAAATAAAGAGATAAGTTATAAAGAGTTTGGATTGACGTCTTCATCATCGTCATCATAATCATCATCTTAACATTAGCAAGACTACAGCTTTACAACTAGCAAAGTGCATATAAGAGATTGCATTATGAACAGAAATACTTTCACGATAGAATCAGCGACTTCTTTTAACAGTAAATATTTAAAAATTGGCTGCAAGTAGCAACTTTGTTTTGATACTTGATAATACTGACAACTTGAGGTACTAAACACTGAAAAAGTCTCTCAGTTGAGTGTAATGGGGCAGCCAGAGTAAACAGTTTAAAAACAATTTATGGATCACTGTTTTGCATTTAAATTAGTTCAATTATTATGTCGTTTTTGGTTTTATGACAATTTATACAAAACTTTGTTTAAGATTTACTTTTTAATTTGCAAAATTATAGTAGAGGGCCTCTTGCAAACCAACAGTACTGTGGAAGGATTACCCTCCTTAAAAAATTGTAATTATCTTTTGACATGTAAGAAGGGTTAAAATTTGATAGTTAATTTTGTATTGAAATGAGTCCACGAAGGAAGATTAAATCAAAACAAATATAAGAGCCCTCACCAATACTCGCACTTGGGTGGTTGCCACACTTTTGGACACCCCATTATCATTTCCAAGAACAAACTCCCCTTTCATACTGCTGACGTCATGTTTAACATCGTATTCATCCTTGCGTGGTCTTCCTCGTTTCTTCCTGTAATCTTCACTTGCCATTTTGAGCAAATCTTCTTTCGTTTTCATGTTGCGCATAGTGAAGCCTTCCAAGCTGGTCGCACCTGCACAAAAAGTACACAAATTACCGTAAGTGCACGTGCGAGATAAAAACAAACAATTTTTGTGTGCATGTGCCAAATTACGTCATCCCTGAAAGTTGGCACAAGTACTCAATGTTTATATTGTTGCCGTGCAGTTCCATCCGAAGTTGATCTGCCCCTTGGTTGGTTTCAAATAACAGCAGGCTCGTATGAAAGGGTTTCGCTTGACCAAGGTTCGCGCTGGTTACATTCACGTGTTCCAATCACGTGAATGTGGTGGGTTCTAAAATGCACGTGCTTTTTCCGACTTGCTGGTATTACAACATATGGATGCTTCAAACAGTCTATTTCCGGGTATGGTCATCGAAAGAATGAAGGTTGGGTCGGGTAGCTACAATCCCCCAACAATTTATGAGAATAATGGATGGGTAACGTTGGTATTCAAATAAAATAAGCACTCGTATCTTGTTCAAATCTTGAACCCAAAACGCTTTGAGCTTTGACACTAAACTTCATTAATTCCTTGTTTAATTTGCTGATCAGAAAAAGCATGCTTCTTCATTAAAGTTGGTAGGGGTGGCTTGAGCCCCCTCTTAAAATCCCCAGGGGGACTCGAGCCCACAAGCCCTGACGTTGTTGGCGCAAATCGTCATGAAGAAGTATATTTCAAACAAAAAACCGGCCTTGTATTTTTGATTGAAAAACTATTGCTGCCGTCTCATTTTCGGCTACAATAACGCTTTTATTTCATCTGATTCAGAATTTGCTTACTTGCTTGGGAAGATCACTTATCTTTGGCTACTGTCTTTAAAAACATGAATTTTCAAGATATCACAACTTTCCAGTAGACCCAGGTGTCGAATTGCTGACGTAAAGAGATGAAACAGCTTCGATTTTTGTTGCTGAATATTTGCGAAATCCTCTCTATTTTTAACAACAATTTTACGACTAAAGGCTAAAGGGCAACCACACCCAGACCACGCCCTAGATAGTCTCTCGGAGCCCTCGTTTGGTTGCTCTGTTTTCAAAGGAATCACACTGTCTGAATCTGATAAGGTGAGCTAAACAGACTCGAGCGGAACGAACTATCAAATTATCAAATCCATAACCTTTGAAAAAATAGAGTGGTTGCCCATCCCACAATTTCTTCAGCACTGCTTCGGCGTAAAATATTAACTCATGATGATGCAAAGAACAGGTTACGCAAACGGGTAGTTTAATAATAGATATTCTAAATGCTGCCTGGACGGATATGACCAGAGCTCAAGAAGCCGCATGACGCTGCTTTGCAGAAACGGACCTGGCATACCTCCGGCTGTGCTTAATAACACAATGTCTTGTTTGTATTGCCAAGTATCAAAACACAAGGTCAGAAACAAAACCGCATTACCTTGTTGCTGAAAATCTAAGTTACCTCATCCAAAAACTCAGTGCTGCTTCCAAATATAAAGCTCAAGTTGCAGGCTTCATTTCCGCACAATCAAAGCAGGTGAAGAAGGTCTTTTCACAAACAAACCGGGGGTTCCTTGTCTACGGTTTCTTTGGTCAAGGACAGGGGCGAATAAAACGTTTTGCCATTAACACAGGCCGCAAGAGGACACTTTGTGTCTTACGTTATTTGTTTAATGTGGACAGGTGCTTGGAACTGTCACTCGGCATAAAAGGGGGCCAGTAAGGTTTGCGGCTTCATGGCCTTGACCCTATTTCTACGTGCGGCGTACGGATTGGGCAATGGATTTTCTGCAGATTGCGGCTTCAGCATAAGGTGTGTCTTTCGGTGCAAATTGGCAACGGCTTACGGCTTTGTGGATGTGGATGCGCTTTCACGAAAATATGCAGTCAAGAAATTTTGATAAGGTTTGGACCAATGCAACAGCTTTTTCTGTGAAACAGAGCCAGAACTATAAGAACCTGTCACACAGCAACTCCCCCCTTTCCTTGTAAGCAAATAGTTGGCATTTGTGTCACGGCACGTTTTACAACTGCGGCTGCGTCTTTGCAATTTGTTCATCGCGGATTGCGGCTTTTGGCCGATTTTTCACGGTTTTGCAGCCTTTGAAGTCCATAAAGTAGGCTCCCATTAAATGGTGGAGCTTTTTTTCGCCACAAAAAGCCCAAACCGTGCAGTTATACCACTTTCCCCTGGAAGCACCTCTCGGTGGTTAAAATGGGATGACCGTCCTCAAACCCTCAATACAGTCTACATCTTTCCTATGTTCATTTCATTCATCGCAATTATCAGCCACGTCACAACAGGATACCATGAGAAGAGAGCACATGCGCAGCTGGTCATTATTTTTCGATGTGAATAATTACAGAACAATGTAGGCGTCACAGGGTGGGGCCCGTAGAAGGGAGGATTTGTGACTCCTCCCATTTCTGCTCATTAGAGAGAAAAAATGCAATTCCAAGGTATAAGTATTGTATAATTTCGAAATATGATGCTGAAAATTCGCGGTTTTAAAAAAACACCCAAGACCCAGTATTTACAGATACTGTCCCGTCCAAAAGTACCACAAAACAAAATGAAAAAAGCACAAAAAATTTGTGAAGTAGGCTCGCTAAGTTGACAGACATATGCTACTGGCGTGGTTATGGTTGTGCGTACATACTATTTGCATTTGAATAACTTTCCCACGTTTCTCTGCATATTGTAGATTACAAATTGTTGATAGCTTGAATGAACTTAGTATAATTAACCAGAAAGTAACCAAGAGTAGATAAAATAACGATGACCATATTCCAACAGCTATGCACATGAGGCCTGTGACGAATCTTACTCTGTACAGAAAGGAAAACCAGAGTGGAAAGCCACAATAAAACAGGCAGTTGAAGCAACAAGCCATTAACACCCTTACGCAAAAGAGATAATTGAAAACACGAAGCCCAAACCGAGTACCAATTTTATAACGCAGTGACGTCACTTCCGACAGCCAAGCACCCTCTAGGCATACTTGTGAAACATTTTTCTGCTGTACAAAATGTTTTTAGGTATAGGAAAGTAAAGAGACGTGATTCACCATGGATCTGGAAAAGTACTGCACCACAAATGTTGGTACCAGCTACCTTTTAAATGGGATGCAACGCAAATAGCAGAATTCAGGCAACTCAATTCACTGGTAGAGCTAGGTTACATAGCACCTTGGACGTTGTAAACTCCTGCAAGGTGCAGGGGAAGTAGGTAAAAGACAAAATGCATCTCTATACCATCCTTCAGCTAACGACCCTCGTTTCAAATTGACTGAACTTTCTTGATGGTTATTGTGAGAACTATTGTGCGTTGTACGTTAAAAGGCGCAGATATGTGACAATATATTTTCTTAGGAGAAGAATTTCAGTTAGAGGTAATGCTAAGGTTGCTTAGGCCAGAGGAAATGAATCCTGAAATATAAAGCCTGACATCTTTGCTGTTAGGGAATATTTCATTGATAGCACAGGGATACCCCGTTACAAAATAGCAGCAACTGACAGAATGTTCTGGCTGCTTCTCAAAGACAAGATAACGTTAAAGAAACAGGAGAAGAAAGGAAGAAGTGAAAAGAAGACACAAAAGTATGAAGCAAAAAAATTTTCATAACGACCTTTCGTTAAGAGTTTCCATCTAAAAAACTGTAAGCTTTCATCAAACTTCGTTTCTGCAGAAAACTTCAAGTAAATGAATGATTAGGCACATTCCCCATGGGAAGAATTCTCATTCCTCTAAACAGTTAGCCACCCCACACGTCTGGTTAACTATCTAGTTCCAAAAACACCAAGGTCGAGGCTAAGGCGCCATTTTTATATGAAAACGGAGTAGACCCTATCCATTATTGTCTTGTCCTAACACTGTTCTACCACTACGGAGTAGTGTGAATGAAGCCTTAGAAATACGCAGGCATAGGACTTACCTGACGTGCGGCAATCGAGTGGACAAGGCTCCTTCGTAGGATCGAACGACAAGAAGTATTCACAGCTTTTCAGCTTCTTGCATAGTCTTTTAAGAAGTCTGCTGGCTCTAACTTTAGTGTCGAAGCGGCAAAGGCCCTAGAGAAAAATAGATAAGGTAATCACTAAAAGAGAATCAAAAATGCTTTAACAGCATAAGCTTCAAAATGGTTTAAAAGAACGTTAGCTTACATAAAAGGGATCGAGGGTGGCGGCAAACCCTTTCCACGTGTTTTTCAAAATGGGTCTTCATACCTCAATAAAACGCTATTTTACACCCTTTTTCAAAGGCAATAATTGCTAATGGGATGAAAAAACAATGGGTACTCTGAAGCAAGATGCCAGTATTTGGGCACTATACTAGAATATTTTACGGAATTGAAAACAAAATATTAAGACAATGAGAGACAAGGATCGTATGAATGAATGCTCGTGTAATAAAATCAAAAACATTCTTACATAGAGTATTGGCGAATGCAAATCAATGTTTGAATTCCAGCGAACGAAAGATACAAACCGGGTTTAAAAAAGTGAGAAGCATTGTTCGGAAAGCAGACACTAATACCAAAGCTTAAATTTATTTTCTTATATAACCATAAGAAAAAATAAATAAAACGAGAGGCAGTAGTAGACTCAAACAGAACATTCAGGTGTGTGTGGAACCTGATAGCAACAAAGACACGACGATCATGACATTTAGGGCAAGGATCATGAAAACAAGAAGCAAAGGAATATAACAGACAGAAAGAAACCTGTTAGTTTTGAGAAGAACGTAGAAAAGAAAAGGCGGAGATAAGAAAGAGTGGAATAGAAGCGAGGCAAATTAAAGTGATAAGGGTTCCGTCGAATGAAAACATGGAAGGGATATGATTAAAAATGGATGAAAAATAGACATGGTTTTCAGAAAAGTATTGAAACTATGATAACAACGCTACGAAGTACTGACGATAAAATTGAAAAATCATAGTGTAATATCAAGATAAAACAGGGAAACTATTCTATATAAATTAGAGGACTGACTTCATGGTGACTCAGTGACGTAAGAAAGATATCATTAGTACTGGAAAGGTTGCAAGATACCCAACAGCTGAAGGAAAAACACAAGCAAAGTGAAACAGAGGATGAGCTGGATAAAAACAGAGGAGGTTCAAACTGTTCTTTGGCTATACCGTTTATAAATCAAGCCTATGTAGAAGACGTTCGTTATCCAGCAACTTCATGCAGGAACTTTGAATCTTATAAAGAAAAACAACTATTCATTTAAACTAAAAAGCAAAAAGTTATCGAAAGTTATTGTTATTGAACTGAAAGTTATTGAAAGACTTTGTTTTGAATGCATGGCAATTATTCAATCTAGATGCCTCGTCTTCAGACAACGATAATACATATCCTTACCCTGAGGTCCTGTGAAGTAATGGGTAAACCCATTTTCTAATTTGTTTTTAGCTGTTTATATTTTTAAGTCTTGTATGAAAAACCATCCAAACTTTTTGACTAGCCCCCTAATGACTTTATCAAAGTGGTTCTTTTTTGTTCCATTTAACTGAAAATTTGCATTTCCGCAAAAACCCGACGTTTTCGTCCAAGAATTTCAAGACAAATTATTAACGAAGCCGAGGAAAGCAAATAACAGTAATGGCAAAATAAAAAGTAACAAGCACTTGTGAATGTTGACTTTTGATTGAGTCTATCGGTACTCGGAATGCGTTTCTGGTGGGAAAATGCATGCATCGACTTTGTCACCTCTAAGGATTCATGAAAACCTTTTGTGCACAAGCTTCGACAGGTAATAGAGAGCAAAAAAACGAGAAAAACAACACATTTTCACCAAGCCTTTTGTCTAAAGAATTGCAAGTCTATGATCTTCATGCGAAAAACAGCTGCTCTGCTCCAGCTAATGGGAGACAGCTATTATTTTAACGATAGGAAACAATTCGAATCGACTGTATTTATTGGGAAAGCAAAAACATGGGCGTAGCATTAAGATTAGATAGATAATGGCGTCAAAAGGATAAAAGATAATGACATTCTGTGTTTTCATTTTTTAACAAAGAAATGTTAGAGCAGGTACAGCGGAATTCCGATATAACGAACCCCAGAAATAACGAACTTTCCGGTAAACGAACTTAATGTCTGGTCCCTTGGTTTCTGCCTAACAAACACCTTACGAATTCTCTCGGTATAAAGAACCCCGATTATAACGAACTCTCGATATTACAAACCAAATTCTGGGTCCCTTCATCATAATTACCCTCGATATAACGAACTTTTCATAATTTGCACGGAAGTTGGAGATTTCCTAAAAAGCCAACCGCAGGTTTTTTAGGCGTAACGAACTATTTTCTGGTTCCATCCAGAGTTCGTTATATCGGGATTCCACTGTATGTTCTTTTAAGAACGGATGATAGAGTACTGGTTTCAGCGAGTATTAGCTCAGCAAACCCCGATTTTCAGGACTCCATCCGGGAATTTCAAATATTGAGGGTTTTTTACTACTTGTATTTCCGTGTCATTTGTTTCCAATTTTCATACAAAGTCTTCATAAAATTCTGAAAGATCCGAGACCCGGCACTCGAGACTCACAAATTCCTAAACGCGATACCCTTCCCTGGGGATCTTGGTCCCAAAATTATGCACATTGGTCCCACAATTATGTGGAGAAAGAGCACTTGCCGAAGGTACACACTCTCCTAAGGGAATAGTAACAAAGCATTTTGTCCCACTGAGAGCATCTTGATCGGGAAATCAGTAAAGAAAACAGAATAATTCATATCCGAGAACTGGATGATGCTCCGGAAGAAAAGGAAACAAGAAATCTGAAGCTGGAATGACAATTAGAAAAATTGGCAACGCACCATGTTCGAATGTTTATAAACCTCAAAATGAAAATGTCAACCATGAAACTGTGATTTTTAAATGATATAGCTTGCCATGACAACACTGTGAGCTGCACTGAAAGCAAATAACTACAACTAGCAACTTTTGAGACTTACTTCAACAGTACTCCGAACAATCCACAAGGCAGCACAATGGCCATACTGCCAAGCAGCAACAGCAACAACAAAGATGGATAATTTTCAATCAATTGAAGAAGAATATTTTAAAACGAAACCTCGAGAGCTTTAAAAGGGAACAGGTTGAATGAAAGCGAAAGCTATTGCTCACAGATTTGATTTTCCTACAAAACTGAAACAACAAGAAAGCGAAAGCAATAGTAAAATCGTATTCACCTTGCTTTACATGATCTGCTGTGAGTGCCACGAAATTTCAAAAAATTCTCCGCCAGATTTGCCCCTCGAAGTACGATAACGCTTAATCTAAACTCAGACAGTCACAGCTTTAAACTTTTGTCATCACAGTTAAAAACTTTGTTTTAACTTCCCTGTTCAACAACGCAAATATAAAAGAAACTTTAAGCTGTCGAATGACGGCGATCGACGCACCTCGTTTTCAATATAAAAGCTGCTTGTCATTGAATCATAGTAGAGCCGGTAAAAAACACCTGTGGTTATTCACAATTAGTCTGCAAACGAGTCTACATCAAAAAGTCTCGTATTTTTACACGATAGGGGAAGAGACTTAACTGATACTGTTTTAAGCTGTTTTGATAGGTTCAGAATCAAGGTTCTTGTTGATACTGAGAGTTTCGCAGAACGTTTAAGTAAATTGTAAGAAGCGATAGGAAAAACCTGTTAATGCTCGAGCCATTGAATAGCGAGCAGAAATCAAACCACCTGTTGACAGCTGAACACAAAGAGATTCGTATTCGAAACTCAGGGGTACAAGGAATGCTAAATTCTAACAAAGGGACCTATCTTTGGCCATAAAAGGAAATACTTTTCCAGAAAGATTGACACGTTAATAGAGGCTGTAGACCTAACGAAGACCTGACGATGATTTGACGGAGAACGGACGAAGAGCTGACGAAAACCTAACGAAGACCCGACGAAGAACGGACGAAGACCTGACGATGATTTGATGAAGTACGGACGAGAAGCTGACGAAAACCTAACGAAAAATGGACGAAGAACAGACGAGAACCTAATGATGATTTGACGAAAAACGGACGAAAAGATGACGAAAACCTGATGACGACCCGACGAAGAACGGACAAAGATCTGGTTCGACGAAGAACGGACAAAGATCTGGTTCGACGAAGAAGCTGACGAAGAACGGACGAAGACCTGACGAAACTTGACGAAGACCGATTAAACTATTCACAATTCAACAATGTACAGAAAGCAAATTCTTTTTAAAACGTAATGATGACAAGAAATGGCTACCCATCCACCCCCTCCCCTTCGGTTTCATTTTTTGTATCATTTTAATATGTTTTGGTTGCTCTTCGATTTTGATTGCCATTACAAGCAGCAGATGGAGGATTTAAATGTGTGTTTCAGCATTGAAATTTCGAATAACCAAGATGAAAAAAAATCGGTTAAAAACACTGCTTGAGTATTTTATCGAAATAAAAAAAACTCCTTTGACTGGGTTTGATAGCTCAGGGTCTTAAGTCAATATTGCCGTGGAAGAAAAACATGACTTTCTCGTCTTGGAGAAAAGTTTTGGCTTTGGTAACAGGGTATCCATTTAAAAATGGCCACGTGAAAGAAATTACCTCTAGCAACATAAAATCATCAATTATTCAATCAAGACACATGTGGGAACATTTGAAATCTTTCAAATCAATGACATTAAAACACTGCACTAGGAAACTACTTTAGAATCTCGCATTGTATCGAAATGACGGGTTACACAGATAAAAGTGATAAAAGTGCAATGATACTCAGTATAGACAAAGGTTCTCCTGAGAAAGCTTTTCGAGATCGTATGAATTATAACATTCAAAAAATTGCAGCAAAGTGACACAACTTTCCTAAAGTTGCATATGAACAATTTTTTTGCGGTACAGAATTTGAAAATGGCTTTGAAAAAAGCAAACATTTTACAACATACTTAAAGCTTTTTCGTCTGACACTCCTCAGAGCATAAAACGTCAGAATAGGTTCCGAAAAAACACGATGGAAAAATATATACCCAGTTGTGGATCGAAATAGGCCAATCAGAAAAACGCAAGCACAAGACCGGTATAGTTGACCAATCAGTGCCGCGAGCCTTCCAGCCCTCCAGTTTACGTTTGAAAAGGAAGAAAATGATTCCTTACCATTTTTAGATGTTTTGGTCGTAAAGTCTAACACTGGATTTCTTACCAGTGTATATCGCAAGCCTACTTTTACCGGTCAGTACATACGCTGGAATTCATTTTGCCCAAAACAACGCAAAGTCAACCTTGTCAAAACATTAGTACATAGGGCACTTATGATCTGCTCGAAATCTAAACTGCACGCTGAACTGGAAAAACTCAAAACGATCTTCTTGGACAACGGCTATCCTGAAGACGTCATTTTATCTTATACTAAGGAGAAGATCGCAAGTTTTTCGGCTGTTCAAAAGTTTGGTCCGCAAAAGTGCCCAGTTTATTTGAAACTACCATGGATTGGTAACACTTCCTTGCGATTCGAGAGTCAGATTAGGCAAGCCATAACCAATTGTTTCTTTGCTGTCAATCCTCGGATTGTTTACAGCACTAGGAGAGCCCTTCCATCCATTCAAAAGGATTGCGTCCCTACCAAACAAAAAAGTTCCGTCATTTATGAATTTACGTGCCAGTGTGATTCTGGCTACGTAGGGCGCACAACCCAAAGATTGGGGGATAGGATAAAACAGCATGTTCCTTCCAACATACGAAACAAAACTGCCCCTCAAAGAGAACAGCCTCCTCGATCTTGTAGGTCTAGAAACACTGTTAAAACAAGTGATTCTGCCATTGGTCAACATCTTTTAGACAACCCAGATTGTGCAAAACTCTATAATGACGACATGTTTCGGATAATTGGCAGAGCCCGGTCGTCCTTCCATCTAGCAGTTTTGGAGTCAATCTACATAAAAACGAAAAAGCCGCCATTGTGTAGACAAAAGGAGTTCGTTTTCTCTCTTGGACTCCATTGGTAATTTTTCTTTAGGCTCGCGGCACTGATTGGTCAACTATACCGGTCTTGTGCTTGCGTTTTTCTGATTGGCCTATTTCGATCCACAACTGGGTATATATTTTTCCATCGTGTTTTTTCGGAACCTATTCTGACGTTTTATGCTCTGAGGAGTGTCAGACGAAAAAGCTTTAAGTATGTTGTAAAATGTTTGCTTTTTTCAAAGCCATTTTCAAAGTTGCATATGTAGGAGAATCATTTGTGGATGCAAGAAGCTATCATTCGTTTTCTGAAGAATCTCTCAAAAGTTAGGCCTTGACAATTTCCAACGATTTAAGGAAAGCTTCCAAATAGCAAATTGCATGACAATCTTGTGATCTCCCTTTCTTTGCTACTGTCAAAGGGCTTTTCTTGCAATAACGCAAAAACTTAAAGCTTCTCAGAAGAAAAATCTACAGGCCTAATATGACCCTAACAACACCACAAAAAATTCTCAAGTTGGTAAATACAACGAAAGCAATATTCACCTTCTTGAGGACTTTACTCTTTCCCCTGGAAAACAGCTTTGCGCAAAACCCGTCTTGCAAGGCGTCCATTGTTTCGCTTGGATTGATGGCAACAGCTATGAGCCGCTCAAGGGCCAACCTCACTGCGGCTGGGGGTTTCGCGGTTGCAGTGGTAGCCGGCATCTTGGCGACTTTCTCTGGATCAAGAAACGGTCCAATGATACATGACTTGTTGAAATAAACACAGTAAGCGTCTTGTTTTTCTGGATCTGTCACAGAAAATGGCCATATTCAGCGAAAAACGACAAAACGTTGAGAAAGCGGACTACATTAGGTAGCCACTTAAAAAAAGCTAACATGTAAATCGAAAATAAAGCAATTTTTGGTCTGTTCAAACAGAATTAATGAACAATGAAAGCAGGATAGACAAAACATCCCTAATATGTTTCTACTATCAACATTTGCACTATTCCCTTTTAATAAAGCTTTGATAGTCACTTTTTGATTTTTTCATTTACCCCCCCCCCCCCCTTCTGTTTCCCTCTGTAACATGACTATCAAGTCGTACAATTTATGGAATTATTTTATTAAGTTCATTTAGCTCCGCTTTCAGTTTGATACAAAATTTGTGTAGGCATTTTATGAATAGCAAATCGAGCCAAAGAATGATACACAAGCAAATTCTTCGACCTGGTCAGCTAACGTTTCCCCTTTTTCTGGGTTTAAAACCTTTTTATGAGTTTGTAATAAGAAACACAGGCATTAATCACCAAGAATATATCCAAAAGGGTGTTGCCGACATTTTTCGGTAGTTGGCTGTCGTTACAAAAACTCGTTCGGGGGTGCAACGAAGTGCGTTCGCAACAGATAACAAAATGCCTTATGGAAAAGTTCCGAATATGTGTAAATTGCGAAATAATCTCACAAAAGCAACATAGAGGGAAACTTTTCAAGAAATTCTAAAGGAAATGTCTTTGGGTAGTTTTGAAGTCACACAGTGATAAAGATTCCCAAAGTTGTCAAGACAAGGAATGAAAAATCACTGTCCATTTGCATTCACAAAAAACAAAATCTCACCTTCCTGTGTTTTGTCTTTCACGATTTCTCGTACTGTTGGCGTTGAAATGTCATTAGCCACTGTCGTTGACCTACGTAAACAGACCAGCGTGTTAGTACCATAAAGAAAGACGGTTCATATGTGAATATGTTGAATCAACGAGCAAGATATCCACAATCTCCACAATGCTTACGTGACCAGAAGACAAAATCAGCTTGGTTAGAGTCAATTGCATTAGTTTCTTTTTAGGACTTGGCAGTTATTCCTTAAAATACAATAATATATTTGTCATTTTAGGGACTGTCTTGAGAATCTTGCATCTTGAGAATCACATCAAATGAATTTTCTGAGGGTAAACTGCTAACAACTTTCTCATTCAAACCAGGGCCGTAGCACTTATTGTTCTCCGGGGGGGGGGGGGGGGCGAGCACCCCCACCCCAAAAATAAATATTTAAACCTAAAACTTTCAATGAACAATCCCAAAAAAAAGGTGTTCCCTGTTATGAAATCCTTCCTAAGGTATTCTTACCCCCAGTTCTCCTACAGTAACTTAGATGCAAAGTAATAAAAACAGCAAGCAATGAAGAATTTTTATTTAATATCAACGAGAGAACTATTTGCATTAATAGGGGAAGGAACTGAAAACATCAAAAGCATACATATTTTCTGCCTTGGCTTTGAGCTTCTTGTTCAATTCCTCTGCAAATATAACGAGAAATTGAATAACAAACGTTGGCTTGGAATAAAATAGCTACCAATATCAATCGCACAAAATTAATCAGTGTGCAACACTATGACTGCTCGACTCTAGGAAGTTGTGGAGGTACATTGCCTGCCAAAATTACTTGGCAACTTACTTTATTCTATTATTCATTTATTTTCCCGGATATTATCAATGCTTCATAACGAACTGAGGGGCCTTGTTTGATTCACTCACATTTCGCAAGGTGCGAGGATGGCTCAGTTGTTAGAGACGCTGACTACAGACACAAGGGTCCGTGGTTCGAGTTTCTGGCAAGACCAAACTTTCACCCAAAGTGGGGAGAGTCGCCAGCTCTCTGTAATTCCAGATCCAGGCGTAGGAATCACGAGGTGTGGTCACATCGAGAGAAAGGACCAGGACACTGCTCGATAAACAGCTTTTCAGTGTCCTAAAAAACTACCTTCGGAAGCTAGGTAGCAACGAATACAAATACAAAAACATTTCGCAAGTATAAGCGGAAATCGTGAATAAAAACAAATCAACAGGTTTGATCTAGATTCCATGAGAAATAAAAACCCTGGATATAAACATTGCTCAAACAGATGATATTTCCCATTTAGAAATTTACACAAACTACCAATATTTCAATGTGTGAATAAAGAAAAGGCCACTGTAACAGGCTCCTCGACGGACTCCAGGGAGTTCTTGCGGCGAAAAATCGATAAAAATATAGCAAATAAGAAACACCGCAAAGCGGCGAGAATGAACAACAAAAAATACACGTAAATTAACGAAGGCTAATATTTCACCCCGGCATATAGGGCTTCATCAGAGCTTTGCTACAATTTTTCGATGCTTGCAGCATATTGTTAAAGGAGAAGAATACCCAATTCTTAGATGACTGTTCAGCTGAAGCATGTCGTGGCAGCAAAAGTGTCATTGGCATATGATTGTTTCAGTAGCTACTGAAACATATTGCGTTTTAGCTTACATATATAAGGCTCCTGGCAGTCCATTTTCAATAAGTGTCTCGATGTGAAGAAACTGATTCATTGCTTCTCTTGGATAATGCCCCCTTCCGATCCCCCAATAGAAGTCTCTAGAGAGGTGGGGAAACCCAGGTCTCTCTTTTTGGATCACAGGCATAATGCATAGGTTTTTCAGTTTCTGCTTCCCTGTCTGCCATGTCGTTATAACGTAATAATTTGAAAACCACCGAAACTGTAATACCCATTCTATCGATATGTCAATACTGAATGATTTGAAAACGGATTCTAACCTAGACATTTTACGGAGACATATGATAACTAGCATATTGTAACTAGAAGAGGGCTGATCGATTTCTGAGAACAAAACGAAAAGGTAAATGAACTTGCCTTTGACATGGGGCCCTTGTTTGCCCAGAACTGTGTGAAATGATGGCAGCGTCACAAATCTAAAAAGGTAAAGGGGATTGTCAAAGAGACTGACCCGATTAAATCAAATTTTACAAAAGAATTCAGTCTTGTTGGAAGTATTGGCAGAAGAAAAAATTAAAAATTAGCTAAAGTTACTCGTTAAATCCCTCGGTTATGTATAACATTCTAAAAAGGTTATAGTGGTAGACATGTTCACAAATTATATATAAAGTTATAAAAAATGTGTTTTTTACGAAATGTCCTGTAGAATGGGTGACAACAGTCTTAAATTTGCAAAATATACAACTAGAATTCAGTGGCCTTTTTGTTAATTCTGTATTGCTAGACACAAATAACAATCAAGGTACATATGCTTGCTTGTTGATTTTTTTATTTCTTCATACGTCCCCCCCTCTCCTACAACAAGAGCTTGGTAGAAAACCCTCTCATTAATTTTCGCATTGAAATATAGATACGAAACAAAAAGTAATTTTAGATACAAGAAAAGAGGTGTCTATTTTCAATTTTCGTTCTCGTTGCCTTTCGTATCTGCTGAGAACTCTGTTTAATTCTTTCCCTGTCTTATTAGGCCGCTAAAAGTATTCGAATGATATAATAGAATAAATTAATGACTTAAACGACAGAGGCAGAGTTGTTGACACTCACCGATGCCCACTTTCGTCAACGGTTAGCTCCACCCCGGTTGCGAAATCTCCTTTTGACGCGCGGACTGAGATGTAGAAAATAAGAAAGATTGTTTTCTGTTCGTTATCATGAAAACAGGCAACATGCCCTACTTCTTTTTAGAATTGAAAAGAATCTTGTTAAAAACAAGTCATAGTAAATACAACTATTAAATGTTTAAAGGTGGGATTGACGCATTAATATAGGCGCCACTCTCCAATCACAATCCAATAGTTGGCCTCGAAGTGAGTACAAAACCTTTCGTAACGCATTGACAAATATGTTTGCCCCGATCCGAGAATTTTTTTTGTAGTTATCCAAAAACCCTAACTTACAACGGGAATATTTCGTCTATTGTTCCTTATTTTTCAAAAGACCCCTAGGGAATTCTTACATTGTTGCCACTCGCCAAAGAAGGCTAACACATGCAGGTTCAGGCTAGATACGAGACAGAAATAAGGGTTAGGGGCCAAGAAGGCATTAGAACATTGCTACAAAAAACAGCTCTGCCGGGTTGCAGACCTTTCCCACAGGGCAACCACTAAATATTCATCTCCAATTCAGGGCCGTCGGAACCGGGGAGCTGGAAACCCCCAATAATTGTTTAACTATGGTATATTTCTTTTATAAGAGTGCACTGAATGAGAAGGAATACAATGGGCACCCCCCCCCCCCCCAAAATGTGAAAATCGTTTCGACGGCACTGCAATTCAACCAAGCATTGACATACCAGTTCCATTGGGTGTGCAGAGTGGATGACCGGTATTCAGAAGCCATTCAACAGGGTAGATATCTTCACTATCACAGTCGACGTACTGGAATTTGCCTTGTCCGTCAAACAGCAACAGAAGTACGCGTCCAATTATGTTGAAAACAGTGGCAACACGCACCAAATGTGGCTCCTCAAGATCGACTGCCGCAAGCTTTTCTCCAACTCTGAATGCATTCTTCACTCGCTGTTTGAAAACAACATAGTTGAAGAAACTTAACATGGCTAGCGAATCATTTGATAAGAAAGTGCAGTGTTACGCAGCCGACAACGAAAAGCCCGCGTTAGGCCTTACCGTGTTAAACAGGCCGCATGGAAAAACCTTTTGCAAACAAACACAGGAGTTGATTGCCATATCTTAGCATACAAGTGCTTGATTCAGAAGACGAATCTTATTTGGAAAGATTTAAAAGTAGCACGAGCAATCGATGGAGGTTTCGCCAATCATGCCATCAAGGAAAATTAATGGCAGAATAATCCCACTAAAAAACATCTGCAACCTTAGAATTATAGAAGTTTGCCCCGGAATTACAACTGGTTTTAGTCTGATGACAACCGTTCAACGACTGAAAAGTCCTAAACGTCTGGCAGTTTTCAAAAATATGTCTGAAAATTTGAGATTACAGAAAAAAGGGCGGCTAAAGATCGGGAAAACAAAAGAATTACAGCCTACACCCATACCATGTTTTGTTACATGGACAAAAGATTGATGAAAAAATTTCTGGATTATGGGGAATTTACCAAACAAGTCTTTGGCATAGCAAAAGTTGAAAATGGCATGAAATGGCAGAAAAACAGCTAAAAAAGAGAAATGGCGGAAACAAAGTGCTTCAATATGTCATGTTTCCGCTTACTCGTGCTATCTTCAAATATGTGGAATTTTTACATACTCTATTCTCACTATTGGTAGGTGGAGCAGACTTTTTGCGACACATGGCAAGATATTTCTCCTTGGTCAAGCCACTACTGTCGACATCTGAAAAACAAGACATTCATTAGGAAAAAATACGATATATACAAATTAATCAATTAAAAGAGTTTACTTTACTTAAAAGAGTCTCAAACAAATCAATGACTATGATTTCTCGGTAAATTCTTTAGTCGCATGACACTCACACGAGGGCAACGCAAGATCAATGCTGTTCTTTGTAGACCAACCAAAGCTAAAAATGCCTGTGCTCTCGCCTCGCCCATAGAACGTGTGTGAAGGGAGATTTGGAAGTGGCTCCGTAGTCACTTGGTAGAGATAAGGCCCCAGGCTCTTTGTGATTGTGGCTGGACAGATTATGCTCGGTCTCCTAGGGTGAATGACTTCTACTTTCAGTCCAGCCTGGAAACTATGAACTTTGGCTTGCGTTCGGTTCTCGTTCTGAAACACAAAACGACAATCATAAGCAAAGCATTTTTTGTGTATCGTTTTCTGCACGCTATGTGTTTTACAAGATGAAGGGAGAGCATCATCGAAAAGGGAAGTATTTGCATTTCATAACGGAAGTTACATCGAGGTTGCAGGCAGAAATATTCGATTTTATAAGGAGGATAAGGGAGTTGGAAGCAAATACAATTTGCGTAAAGAAATATATAAGAGTTTGTCGAAAAATCAATATTTAGCAAAAAATAGATCACCTTTCAACCTCTCTTTTGATACCTTAAGTATATAAAGCAAAAAAAGATTATGTTTAAGTCGAGGCACACCAAAAGGATCTTCTTTATTTCTCTATAAGGATAACATCAATTCTCTTTCCTTATCGTGAGGTAAAAATCATAGAAAGAAAGAGCTTCACAAACCTCCCTAAAAAGGTCCATCGGTGCAGCTAAGGCTCCTGTGAGTGTTTTAGTAAGAAAGATTTTCCAGTCCTCTAGTGTACTGCTTATACCTGAAAAATCAAAGAAAACTGAGGACATGGAACAAACAAGTTCTGTTGAGTGTAGATTATTTTGCTGTTATTCGATGCATTAGCTCTTGTTTCGTTTTAAGGTGAGGGCGTCATCAAATCATATTTTTAGAATTTTTATACTCTGAAACAACACCATGAAATACTCAAATAAGTAGTGCAAAATCAGTTGAATTTCAGCTTTTTCTCATCTTCATCAAGACATTTTCAGTTCGACACTTCTAAAGAAAATTAAACGTCAGACAGTACCAGTAACATTATATTAAACAGATGAACATAAATTTAATTAAAGATGCAGATGTAGAAAAGCGCGATTCTTGGTCAGAAAAGCAGAAATGTTTTTTCTAGATCGAAAAGTGCGTAAAATTTTCATAATAATTGTCATCCCTTTAACGGAGAAAAGACGGACCAATCACTGTGACGCCGTTTGACAAGATATTTGCAACTCACCCGTAGGAGGCTGAAGCGGGAAACTATTCTCTGCACACCAACCAATAGGGTACAGCTCCTCCGCCTGAAAATTGCACCAGAAGTCCTGACTATCGTTGTCCCCAAAGCCATCATATCGAATCCTAACGCGATGGCCAACAATCTCGATTACAGTGGCTACGCAGTAGTTGCACGGGTTGTTTTTATCAAGGGCCTCCAGCTTCATTCCGGGTTTTAGACCTTTTACAGGTTTTGATAGCTAAAAAAGATCCGAAAAGATACTTTATTCACATACATATGTCAGAAGTAGGAATTTTGTAAAACACAGACCAGAAGGCAAGGGCAGCGACAACTACTGCTTCACTATAGAAAAAGCCAGCCTCTCTTACGCCACGGAGTCTCCAATTTCTGCTAGAACAAATGTAAAAACGCGTTTGTTCCTGGCTCGAAGGTCTTTATCGAAAAGTTGCTGATGATACTGATATTGAAAACACCCTAAGTTACCTAAGGGGTTCTGTCCAAATTCTGTTTCAAGCGGGCACTAGTTTGAGAATACTGAATGTTTAGTTTGGGATGCATTTCCAACGCAGTGAGCAAAATACACTCTAAATTCGTAAGACACGAGTGGAAAGGTGAGGCCTGCTAAGAAAAAATTATTGCGAATTTCACAATAAACAACATAGAACCTGTATTAAATTGAATGTTTTCCTTAAATACAAAACCGCTTTTGGTAGACAAACAAAATTTCTGCGGTATAAACAAACGTCGCGAAATTTCTGACAGTTACGCTAGGCAACTTCAAGCTTTGAAGGAAATCTTTTAGCCAGAATCGCCAATTGTGAAATGCGTGTAAGGTCCCATCTCTTCGATGCCTATCAAATCTTAACACGAGGTCTATATTCAATTTATTATCCTACTTTTACTGCTCCTCTTTTAACCTGGTGTTTAATTCCCTCGAAATCCCCCCCCCCCTTCCAACCGCCATTCAAATGCATTGTTTTGCATTTTTCGCTGCAAGGAGATATTTGCTTTCGGCATGATCAAAGTAGTTTTCTGTTTTCGGCAACCATTCGTCACAAATAATCAATGAAAAACCTTTGCAACGTCAGTACGAGGTAGCTTCATGTGATCAGTCTCGAGTCCACCAATCGTCTTGAAGCACGAAAGTCATGTTGCTCTCCTTTCATGATCTCTCCATTTATCACGAATAGATGCCTTTAAGTACCGGAAAAGGCAACTATTTATAGAAATGCATTTTCCGTCCAATTCCCATTATTTACTTTTTCAGCCGGTGGGAAAATCTCTGGGTTCTTACAAGTGGGTTTTGAATCTATTCTTGACTGTGTAATTTTACATCCAACAAATTTTGACAAGCTATGGCATACCTTGTTAAAGTTGATCAACATTGCAGCACTTTTAAGCATCTCATCTTGGTATTCCTTCCAATTACACGGTGAAACAGCTTGCGTTTCAGCCTCTGTAAACAAATATATGATCAATGGTTAATATAACAATGAATTTAGAAAGATAACAAAGCAGATTTGGGATCACATTGATACAAATAGGTTTTATCACTGCCAAAAAATAAAAATAAAATAACTAAAAGCAATTGAGGAACAGGGTAACTTTGCATTGCAAATTGAACTTGCACATTTTGCAGTCAAAAAGCATTTGGTAAAGAGGCAAATCACTCTATGGGAATCCGAAACATTTAATGATGATGTAGTGCTTGTTGCTTTTGCAACATTTTGTGCAAGAGTCCTCTCCCCCTTGTTATTTTGATAGCAACACACCCCTGCTAGAAATTTTTTGCTGGTTGAAAAATTGTGTCACACATTTGGTAATACCAACCATTGGTTTGTTTGGATACAGGATCGATTTTGTCAGGTGCTGCCTTATTTGTTGCTCTTCTTGGTTCTTCAATCACCACACCCCCGGTAGCTTTGATTACACTATCCTGTCGTACAGCACTATTTCCCTCATATTGATCATTATTGTCATCATTATCCCGGTCATCATCGATAACTGACTACAATAAACCAAAAATAACTGACATCAGAAAATTCAAATGAGAGGAACACTAAACAAAAAGATACATTAAGAAAACCATACACTACTGTGAGATGTGTATTTTCTTTTGTAGAAACACCTGCATATAAGAACCCATTAAGAAAAAAGTGGTTTATTTTCTTATTACATTGATCTTTAGTAATTGCTTTTTAGAGCTGTCTGGTATGTCATCATTTAAGATCTTGTTTCATATATTTAACTGATTTTGTGTTGATTCTGTTGTAATCCTGATCTCTACACTGTAAAAGTTAACTTTTATAATCTTTTCTTAATTGTCTAAACAGGAACCTTTTTTAGCCGAATCAGAGTATACCATCAGAGTATAGCACTTTCTTGTCCACAGGTTTTTACAACAAGCAAGTTCTTTTAAGAAGGCATTTATTTTACAACTAATGTATCCTGGAACTTTTTATCCAGATAACCGATTAAATTGGTTCTGTAGAGCTTTGAAAACCTTACTCTGCTGATTCATGGTACATAGATTTGGAATGACTGTAGTTTGAAAAAAGTTGCTTTATTCACAAAACATTTGTATAATGTTTTCATTTACGTATGTGGTGCAATAATAAAATGGTATAAAAATTATCTTGCATACATGGAAATTTTTCATTGAAACTTTACAGAGTAATCATTGAAAAGTTTGTAAAAAATCTATTAAAATATCAAACACTAGCTCCAAACTTTATTTCAGCTGGAAATTACCCGCCTAAGATAAAATAATTGCCTGCCTATTACTTTTTAAATGTATTAAAATCTGCAAGGCCTTGAATGGATATTCTGTAGAGCTTCAAAGATTCAATTGAAGGTTGAAAGTTAAGTGGTTTAAGGGACATCAGTTAACAGTACTGTAATTTTGTTTGCAAATCCAGTGAAAAATGACATGTGGCCTAAAAAATTGATTATCTTAATCAAACAGTTTTCAATGAAATGTCTCTCAATCTACTTAAAAATATTTATAGTTTTCTTTGTCATGGACCACAAGATAAAAATAAATCCAAGATTTGTCTCAACAACCATTTTATTGGCAGGTTTTCACATTTCAATGCAGTGAATAGACTTTGGTATTCAAAATCAAGGGTCTGCCTTCAACCCAAACATGATAAAAATCTTGCTTTGAAGATAACCCACCAACATTAGTATTCCTTCCAAAAAGCTTAAGGTTTCTTTTTATTTGTTAGGAGGATTTAACAAAAGAAACAATCTAATACAAGAAATACTATCTAAAATCATACCAAAGTCAAAAAACTATTGGTAAGAATAATCTAGCTCAAGTGAAAACCAGCATAAATATATATTTCTCACAATGCTGTTACAGTCATGAAAAACCAATAAAAAAATGGCCTTTTGTATGGTTTTTGATTGATAAATTGATAGATCTCAAACCAGAAAGAAACCTTGTACAACTACCAAAAACATAACTTTTCATTTCACCTATCTTTGCCTTCCAATTTCATCTTCGCTATACTAAAACCATTTCATACATACCTGAGACATATTTTGGCTCTGAGCACAGTTTTTTGAGCAGAACTGCTTCCCACTGTTTCCATATCTCTTCAACTTTGTGATTGGACCATGGCATTTTTCACAAACCATCAGTGCATCAACTTCACAACTCAACAAATTGTCAACACTGTCTGTATTTTGGTTATCAAAATCAGAAGTGATTTCCTGAATATAAGCAAAACAATTAAATTAGTAAGAGTCTTCTGCATCTAAATATAAACTTAAAAAACACTTTGAAGATAGAAGAAAATTTATCAGAAGTGAAGCCTGAAATATGGACTAATGAAATAAACCCTTTTGTGGGTATTCCCTGTTCAATGAGCCTTTCAAAGGCAGTATTCCCAGATATGTGAATTGCAATTTTCCAAAGTAAACTTTGAAGTTGAACTTTGACAAGGAAGCAACATGTTATATGGGGCATCGTGCATCATAAGGAGGCAAATTTTACAAAGAATATGAATGTTTTAAAAGCAGCTAAGTATAAAATAGTTTGTTTTTACATCCTTAAACTTTCTTAATGTAATGTAAAAGAGCCTAAGACGTAAGCTGTTTTTTAATTATTGTTCTACTAACAGTACATATACATATAAAGTCTATGAGAAGAGAAATAATTACATTCTATAAAAATAGCAATATTAGGTTATAATAACAATAAGTCATATTACATGAATTGATAAAGATTTGTTTTATTTGACAAATAGTTTCTCTTATCAGCTTACAGACATGTAATTGATGAAAAGTCAAATCTCATATGATCACGATCTAGTAGTAGTAAAAGTGTATTTATCTTGAACTTTTTTGTACTTTTACTTTAATCAAAAGTCTCTAAATTCAAAATTGAAAAAACCACATTAAAAAAAGAGACCTGGATTAAATTTCAAATTAATAGTACTATTACCAGCAGAATATTGATAATATATGTTGAAAATTCAGTGCTTAAAAAGTAAATAATTTAAGAAGCATCATCTTTTCCACTCTGTTAATTTCATAATCCTACAGACTTCAGTTTGGTCTTTGGAAATAATTCTGTATGGTTTGGGTCAAGGATTTTAAATTATAGTGGTAAAATCTATAAAAAGGTAGAAAACAAATTTGTTTTAAAAAAAGCAGATCAGTTGTTGAGCATCTTTGCATGCAAAACAACATTTTGGGGTGACAGCTCACATGAAATCATATATTGCTAGATTAAGCTGCTCCTTTATGCCTTGTTTAAAAAGATTAATCAGGCTGCAAAGAAATGGTTGCCTGAAAATTTGAACCTTTTTCTTGGTACAAACAACTAATGAGCCATATTTTGATATTTTGAGCTACAATTGGTCACTTCTCTAATTGTAATTAAATGTGTTCTTAAACATGCAATCAGTTCAGTCAAATTTATTATTTGCATTAAGATTAAAAGCTGAAGATTTCATCCTTTTTGAAGAATGATAATTTTTGCACAAAGTGATTTTGCAGGGTCGAACCCCTGTATGTAAATTTTTTTCAGCAGGCAAAGCTGACTCTTCACATTTAGGGGGAGGGGGCTTAGTATGGATCTGCCCAAATGGAGCTTGCAATGCCATGAATAATGCCTGATCAGGGGGCAGGGACCCTCCCAGTTCCTATGTGTCCTACTCCAATGCCCCTTTGGTATTGCCTGTTCCTGCAGGCTCACTTGATGTTACCCTCTTTTTCTTCAAATGGTGTCTGTCTCATTACACACATTTATTTTTCAAGTAGCAAGTCAATTTGCAACCCTGCCTTGGCTCCTTAAGGATACTTTAATAATCAAACAAAAAAGAGAAGTAAATTTTTATAACTGTTCTCTTGTCAATGATGTACACGTTTTTTTATAAGAAATTTTTTTTCAGCCCATCACTCGGACTTGTTTAGCTATTTCCTAAATTAAGCACTAAAACTTTCTTAACACTTTCTTGACGTAAAATCGAAAAGTTTTACGTTAATAAGCATGCGCAGTGATGGAGAAGATGAAATGCTATAAAAATGCTTTATTTCTCAAAAACCCTCAACGTCATACTGTATTCATTGTTTCCTGTTCAGACCATTACTGTATTGTTGAAATATTTCACTCTTACACCACAATTTCCTTTGAAACTTTGAATATCTAAATTTTTCAACTTTCTTAGATCTCAAAGATCCAGCCCCGAACTTTCTTAACTTTTTGAAGAACCGATCACAACTTTCTTATAAAATACACTTTCTTATAAAAAACGTGTAAATAAAAGAACATACAAGGGAAAAACATTTAATTTAATTGTCTCCCTGCCCCTAGTTGGTGCTTTGCAAACACACTCTGCCTTTGATCGCCTGAAGATACTTGCTTCCTGTAAAAAGGGGGAACTGGGCAAATGAGATGGGTTTAAGAATCTCATTCCCTTTCATCATTACTGAAGCTCAAAAATCAAGCAAGTAAAATATTCCAAAAATATAACAACCACATAACTTCCTAAGGCTTTCACAAAACCCTTAAAAATTCTCTTAAAAACTGATGAGATTTAAAATTCTAAAAAACTATTACTGCATGTGCCGTTTAAGAAATCAGAAAACCTGGAGAAACAGAAAACTAACTTTATTCTCTCCTCTGTTGGTGATCTCGCCATGAGAATTTTCTTCAACTACCTCGAGATCGCCACCTGTGTCAATTTGATCATCTTCAAGTGGGAGACTTGGAGCTGAAAAATTCAACTCTGCTCTTTTCGACAAATCTTTCGAAAGAGACCCATCACTACCGCTAGAGTCCGTCAGGCCAACAATTCTTTCTTTCTCCTCCATTGCAAGAAGTTTCACAAACTCCGTCAGCATTCAGGCATGGCCTAGGCAAATGAAATGATAACAAACATGTCAAGATACAAATTCTCAAAATTGTTTATAATCAGGTGATATAGATTCCAAGCCATGTTAATTGAGGAAAACCCATTTCGCGACATATGGAAAGGAAGATAAGCAATAATTTGAATGAAGTGGTTGCACGCGGTAGTATCTTTGGGGTTTTCCCAGAGAATCATAAAAACCGGGGGTAATCTCACTATCATCAAAAAGTAAAGAAACTCCACTAATGATGAAAAGGTGATGAACGCATGACTGGAAATTATTTCAATGGCTCCATCATACAAGGATTTTATTAAAAACATGTCCTATATTGAAATCGAAATTTTTCGGAAAATAATATATTTGAACATAATTTTTCCGATATTTTCATTGTTGCAAATCTGGTCTAGTCCGAAAAACGGGTTCTCTCCGAAAGTTTTGAATACATGTTAAATAGGAAAATACAAAGATCATAATAGGATAAAAATTTCTGAACCTGTGCATAATTTTTTCTGAAATTCTCTGATCCCTATCACTAAAAGTTTCAAAGACCGTTTCTTCTCCTCGCCGTCGCCACAAATCAACTCGTTTCAGATGCTGTGGCTTGCCAAGGCAAGGCCTTTATAATCAGCTAAAGTTACCCGTGATTAATTAAGGTAAAATTTCAATTAACTTTAACTCATATTTTGCATCACCCAAAAACTATTCTTCCGAAAAAATTTTTCCAAACTTCTCAAAAATGCATCCAAAATTGTGTTGTCTGAAGTTTTTCTCCGAAAAATAGCTGTCCAAATAAATTTAATGATTAAATTTAATGATTGTCTACATCTTAAGGTTTACGCAGCCCGGCAAAATCGTGTTTACGTTAGAATTTTTTGCCTCTTGTTTAAATCAGACACATAGTTCGGTTTTGGAGATTGGAAATAAATTTGTAGCAGGGAACCGAAAACGACAAAGCTACTCTCCGCTAACTGTTACGATCAGATTTAAAAAATATCTATATCAAATAGCACAATCCTGAATAATTGTATGGTTCTTTTATTTACATCATTTTGTTTGTTATTCTTGTTCAAATGTGTTCCATTCTTATGCTCTCTGTGTCTTGTTGTTTTATTCAATGTAAAAAGGAACGTTGATAAATCCCTAAAACTTTGTACGACTTCCCTCAGGGTGTCAAAATTAAAATGGACACTATGGCAATAATCAGTGGCGTAACGGAGGCACCTGGGGCCAAGGAAAAACACTGAGACGCTGCAGATAATGTCGAACACAGAAGCAAGAGGTAAAAGTGAGAATATTTCTCGGATCTTGTGTTACAGAAGAGAAATAATCTTTTGTGGTACAGAATTTTAAAATAGCTTTGAAAAAAGCAAACATTTCGAAACATACTAAAGCTTTTCATCTGACATTCATCAGAGTATAAAAGGTCGGAACATAGATCGAAAACTTTAAGCTAGTAAATATATAAACCCAGTTGTGGATCATAAAAGGTCAATCAGAGAAACGAGCACATGACTGTTGAGGTTGCCCAATTAGTGTCGCTTGCTTTTTGCCTATCGATAAGAGGAAGCTTAGAATTCTTGCCTAAGATTTTCCTTGAGTGTTTATTTGTGTTGTGAATTTTGATACAGATCATTTCATCTCTTAGAATATGGTACTTTGATTACACTGACGGCCCTCCCTAAGGACAACATTATTCTACGCCCCCCAACTCCGTTTTTAATTATGATTTCCCGGCCCTGTGTACTTATAACAGTTTAACATCCAGAGATCAGTGGATTCATCTTGGAACCGGCTCTTGCGCAACCGGCATGCTTTGCGACTATAATTGCAAAACAGGCCTAATATTGTACTGCATGGAAATACAAAACACAGTCTGTTAGGCCAACCCATAGTAGTAGTATCTATTTCCGTGGCTCAACAACAAACCTCATAAAGCAGTGGCTTTATGTCTTTATTGGAATCATTCTTCGATCACGTATAATGTGCCTTAAATACTTCCTGTTAAAATAGTTTGCATTATATTAAGAAAAAAATGTTGTAGAACCAATTTAAAATGTTTTCGCTGTCATTTCCAAACTGTATTCTCAATGATTTGTTCTTTCATACACGCATTTTTAAAAGAAAGTTAGCCTATGCTCGGTTCCTCGGTTTCTTGCCTAAGAAGTTAAGAAAGTTTAGGGCTTTGGATCTTTGAAATCTAAGAAAGTTGAAAAATTTAAAGCGATATATTTCGTTTTGTGACAATAATGTGCGACACAAAAAGGCTAAATAATAAGCAATAAATCGCAGGTAACGCCTCTTTTTGTTCGGTTTTAGCCTCCTCCCCCCCCCCCCACATTTTTTCTAGATCCCATTTTTCTCAACGCTCCGCGGTGCCTGCGAAGTACCAACAACGCTTAGCACATATTTATTGGCAGCGCCATCGGGAACGTAAATCGGGGCGAAAACTACTAATAGATGTTCAAGATCATTTCTCATGGTTTTGGATTTTTTGTCGTTACGGGCTGTTCCTGTTCACCGTCTTATTTACATTTTCAAACACAGCATTCTTAGGTCCTGTCAACAACGAGGTAAGGTAACCCTTTTGTAAGGTTTACATTATTCATAAGAGATCTTCAATAAAGACCAAGCCCTAAGATGGCCATAAAATCAAGAAACCATAGAATTCACCGCCATGAACCTTAGGAAACTGCTCGCAACCTTCATTTTAAGAAAGGGTAGAAATTATCAGCACCTATTTCCTTTTTACATTCTTTTTCTATAAGAACAATTAAATGGAAGTACAGGCTGGCTGTTCCTAATTTGTTCTTAAATTTTAGGGTGTAAGCAGTGCAATTGCTAGTTATTGCGCTCTAGGAAGGTGTTTAGGTTTCGTTGGCCAACAAAGTGAGTGAGTGTTTGCCGCAAGGTTAGAAAATTCACCGAAAAAGCACCACTAGATGGCAAAAAACGTCTCGTTTTGTAAGATGAAACATTGTTCAAAATTTTACAGTAGCCCAGCTCAGCTCTGCTTGTTCTTAATTTGTTCTTAACTTTTGACCAATTTTGAAGCTCGGGTTCCTATAAAAAAGAGAGTGTAATTGACAGATTTAAGAAATGCTAAATTTCTAAAAAGCAGCTCTGCGGCATTTTATATCATACAAACCTTTTACAAACTTTTGTTATGAAAATGTACAAACAATTAAGAGACTGGTACCGAAATGAGTACTAATTCAAAGAAATTCAAAGATGGGGAGGTGGGGGCCCATGGAACGCCGAAGGAGCATGCCAACATTCTACTACAACAACGTGTAGATCTTTATTCCTTCCTGGTGGCCTGAAATGTTTCATGGTGGCCTGAATTTGTAAACTGAAAAAATTTGGCCCCCAGTCACTCAATTTAGCCAACAGGGTTTAGAGAAATATACAAAGGCTGGCAATGAAAACGATTCATGATTCATTTTTGCCTTTGTCGCATTTCCAGGTATGAATCTGTAATGGTATTGAAAGCTATTTAAGTCTAAAACTTAAATGCTGAAACGCTTTAATGGATAGCTTTAAATGTTGAAAAAAGAGCCTACGACTGGTCAGGCAACGCTATAAGAATCTCTAGGGTCAAAATACTAGCTTTTGGCTCTGTCCATATCTGTGACAAAGGGAGAAATAATAAATGTGAACAGTGACAGATCAATCATGGCTTGTTTGATGTGGGAAGATATCACCAGGTAAGAAGTTCAATACAAAACCACTGTCTTTTTTAAACCGTTACCACCCATTATTGAGCCTACATTCTCCCGACTACTTATAAGTGCTAAAAGCTTATTTAACCAAATTGTCGTACGAATTCAGCTACCTATGACAATAGTACATAACTTCTGTGAATGTAAAGAAGGAAATGTGGGGTATCACTGATCTCGTTCCGCAGCCACATTTTGTAAAGGCAGGATAGTGAATCCGCCCAGAGGACCTGCAAGTTTGAGTTCATTTGTCGTCCCTCACCTGGCGAATGAACTCCATCTTTCAAAACTTTCGTCACCATGTAGAAACTAAAGACGTATTATTTCAACGACATACAGGTGGACTTCTTCTTGTAGACTTGAAATTATTACAATTTCGATAATAAGTCTAGAATAGGCATTCCAGCGAATGTATAAATTTGTGGCGGGGGGGGGGGGGCAAGTGCAAATAACAGGATCATAACCAAAGATTGTTTCGTTCTACAAGAGGATGTGGATGCTGGCCTCTGATCCCATTCACCGGGGGGCCTTCAGGTGTCTTTAATAGCGCGATTAACTTCAAAGCATATACTTTCAATTTAGCCACGCCCTTTCCCGAATTCAAGCACGACTTTTTTGCCAAACAATATTGCATGACTTTGTATATCGCTACTCATATGTCTTCAGAGTTTAAAACATTGGAGCAATCAGGGAGGCTTGCACTGCAAGAGGACAACGTGAACAAAGAACACAGAAAAGCGCTCAATTTAAAAAAAGAGGGCAAGGGGGGCTACTACCCCTCGCTGCCCGCCTGGCGCAGCCGCCTTTGGGAACAATAGATAGAAAATTTAGAACTTCAAAAGAAAATCAACTTTTTTGTATTTGCCGACAAACCAAAAGTTGTGGGCGGGGGTGCGTCATTCACGTCGTGTCTACCTTGAATGTTGGTCTTAACATGGATGGAAACTTTCTCGAGCCCAGTTACACTTTGGTTACACTTTATCCTGAAAAGTAAAGCAAAAAAAAATCACGGAAATTTGAACAATGGAACTTGTTTGAAGAGGGGGTACCCAGGCCCCGTTTGCCGAAAAAATGGCTAAGACGTCCTTAATTTGGCAACAGGTCTGAAAATTTGCTGTAGAAGCATCTCTACATGGCAAAAAACTCGTAGTTCTTTTAGACCAAACTTTTCTCCAAGAGGGGTGTCACACCCCCTGAAAACCCAACGCAACGACTGCCCTGGACAGCTGCAATGCCAAGCAAAGCCATTCTTTTTTTGGTATATATCAGTTTTGATCCGGTCTATTGTAACCGGATTCTCGGCAACTTAAGGATTCTTTGAGAATGAAATGATCTCCGTTGGTTCCCATTTCTGTGCAAGTCATTTTTATGGTATCATTTGACTTATCCAAACAAAAATAATCTGTCATGCATGAAATAAAAAAACTTTAGAAAAAGTGTCCTACCTTCGGAGAGTTTCTTGTAATTAGAGAGTAGCACATTTAAGCAACCATTACCCCCCTGTAGAAAGCATAAGCAATTTGATATGGATGTAAAATGTCAACAAACATATTTTCCCCGTCACATATCCCTTGCCTCAAGGCCACACTCAAAGTATTTCAACGAAATTTTGCAGAGGTTTTTTAGTCCTAGCTGCATGATACCCCCCTAGTCGAGCTACCAGGGACAACTGGGGTATCAGTAACCGGGGTGATGAAATTTCGTCATGAGCAATCGAAGGCCTTCTAGAAATTCAATGCAGCGTACTCCAGTTTTAAAAATGTATTGCCGTCAATAATTACCCCGCCTTTATCTGCCACCGAGGAAACAATTCAGGTCGGATTTAAAAGACACGAAAGAAAACTACTGATATAGAGAAGTGTCCCCCCATTTTCCTTAGGACAATAGAGCCAGGCAACAAAGCCCATGAGACCTTCTAAACATGCGACCTTCTAAACGCGACCATTCCCAAGGGAGCGAGAGTGCTTATTCAAATGTTCACAAGATAATGCATTATTCTTATTACTTTGGTTTCGCAACAAAGACACACGAAACGCACGATCTACTCGCGCATTGTTGAGACGACAAACGGAAAGTTAAGATTGTCTGGTACTTTCAATTACCAACCACTCCCCCCCTCCCCCCCAAAAAAACACTGTCCATGCGCAGCAAAATTTGACCATCGCATTGACCTAAAAAATACGGGTTTAAAAAAAATAAGTCATGATTTCGTGTCATAAACCTATGGAGTCGTTGAAGAAAGACTGAAGGACATATAGCATACCGCATTGGAGCATGTTACCCCCGTTGAAAAATCTCTGTTTTGCTGCCCCTACCCGGGATGCATTACGTTAGGATTTAATTTGCTTGCTTTATAGAAACACGTCCTTAAACAAAGAATAAAAAATTCTATATGCAAAAATTTAAATTAAAAGAAAACAACTAAAAAGACAAATAAAAAAATTATCAGAAAATGCAATGTGATAAATTTTGCTAAGCAAACCCCTAAGAAATAATTGATAAAATGCAGTGCCGTCGGAACGAAATTCATATTGGGGGGGGGGGCTGCCCATTGTTTCCCTTCTCATTTAGTACACTGTTATAAAGGAAATATACTACAGTCTGACAATTATTGGGGGGGCTACAGCCCCCCAGCCCCCCCGGTTCCGACGGGCCTGAAATGCTATGTGAAACTAAAACAATTGGGCTCGAAGAATGGAACTACAAATTGTTGAGAAGTTTTATATGACATTAGTGCCAACATTACCTGTTGGAAGTTGGCAAATATGTCAAGTGTAACAACCCATGGATATTCACATCATGGTTATCTCAAGGTAACACATCAGCAGCACCCACCATAAAGCATTTGGCACGACCGCATTAACCCAGCGACCCCAGCGCTCGAGACAACAAAATAACTACTAAGTTGAATTTTTAAATGTTTCAGTCTTTTAACTGTTCATAATTAAGTGATCTTTTTCTGTGCGGTTGGAACAAAATTCATATTGAGAGGGAAGCTACTTGAAAGAAGAAAGAAACATCAATTGCTTAAAACTAAAATTCTTAATGAGGAAATAAACCCAGCCCCCGATTCCATGACGGTACTGCTTTTATTAAAAATTGCTCGCACTGTCCTAGTTTCAATGTTGGCAAGAAATTTGTAAGGACTGACAACATGGAACGAACTTCATAAAAGACACACGGCCCCCTTTCCTGGTCTTTTCAATTTACGGATTTCCGTGTTTAATAATATCACAATTACCAATTTCGTCACAATCTAATCAAAACAACAATAAAGTTATTAACACTGAAAAAAAGTTCAGCTGCATGGCACGACACTGCCAATACCAACCCATGTGGTTAAGGGATCTCCCAAATACCCCTGGGAAATGTTCAAGGCTTTCACAAAACCAGGTGCTAATTGACCGAGTCGTCACAATTATTGAGATTCATCGAAAGAATCGCCATGACAGTACCCCCCTGTGACAAATTTAAGAGCCTGGCCCGCACAAAACAACCATGGCCCAAAATACAGTTCAACGTGTCCGGAAGAATTTGACGGAAGGCAAACATCGCCCGGGGCGTGTTCATTGCAAACGCGAGCAGGAAAAGCCTCTACAGTAGAATTTTCGTGATCACGTGGTATATACAGTAATTAAAGCTATAAAAAATTCCAAAATAGTAAAAACTGATTTATCCTGAATTCTAAATTTCACTTCGTCGTAACCTGCCAAAAATTAAGGCTGCTAGGAAACTGCGAATTTTGCCTCAGATCTAATTTGCATATGAGAATGGAAAAGTCAAGTTGAAACACAATACAAGGCTAAAAGCCTTCAAACCAGGCTTCCCTAGTTAATACAATACCTAGGAAAAATATGTTTTCAGTAATCTATTAGACCTGAAATCACCTTGTTAGGCCCAAACAGTGTCAAATTCAGCTTTACAGGCCAGTTTAACGAAGTGAGATTTCGGGCGCCTGCCAGCGTTTCCTACAGCCTACACGTAGCGCCATGTTTACTGTCGGTCAAACAACAAGACAATACTTTACTACTTATGTCGTAGTCGACCTTCGTCTCCTTACGAGAATTTCAAAAAACAACAACAAAAACAAGCTCAACAAAACATTGTAAAAGAATCATTCATCAGTTCAAGGCAAAACTCACCCTTAGATATCTCGATGGATTTTTAAATATTAGATGAAAAACTCAAGTAATTTCTCCATCCAACACGTTTGGATAGTCGAGATCTTGCAATCAGTACCACTGCGCATGCTTAAGCTATTTTGGACTTCCAAGCAAATGGAGTGACCTGATTGGTCGCTGTAGGTAACTTATTCTTCTCAAATTGTTAGGTGCCGCTGATTGGCTGGATTGTGAGTGGGCCTTCGATTATCTTTGTTATGGAAATGAAGGCAACCAGCTGAAGAAAAACACGAGATAGATATTTCCTCGACGAGCAAAGTTTTCCTCACAGCAAAGAAAGCGTAAACCTGTACAGTGCAGTTGTAAGCGTTCAGTTTTTGTATGAGGAATTCATGGTATTTTTAACCGAACGGAGCTCCGGGCCGATCCTCTGCATAACAGAATCTCGATATCTCTTGCGGTGGTATGGTCGAAGACGGGGGTAAACGCAGACGGACCTTGGCAAGTACCCCGGCTTCTTCCTTGACAACGGAATGGAAACCGCTGAATTCCGCATATTAATGAACTGAAATTTTAACGATCTCGCGTATAGGTTCAGGGCCATCGAAAGCGGGGGAGGGCTTGGCCCCCAAATAATTGTCAAACTTGAATATATTTCCTTTATTACAGTGTACGGAATGGGAAGCAATACAATGGGCAATCCCTCTCTCCCTTCCTCCCCCCAATGTGTATTTCGTTTCAACGACATTGTAGGTTAGCCAGAAGCCTTTGTTCGGAGTAAATTCACAAAGCTGTCCCCAATCCTGTTTTATGCTTTCAACAAAATAAAGGAATGAAACAGTCTTTCGCCAATTCTATTCAAACAGGTAGGATTGAAATAGACAAATATGCTGTTTTAGTTTTTAGAGATAAGATAGCCTTTTTGGTATAAGTATGTAGCTGTGAGAAATTTTATATATTTTTTAGTAATCCTCTTGTTAAAATGTAGTATAACACCTTTCAACTAAGATTTGTCTATTTACTTTGAAGTAGACTGTCTCTAAAAATAATGAACTTGGAAGAAAATTTTTGATGTTTTGAGTTTCGATCTCTACCCCTCCCCCTTGGAACCCGCTGCCCGGTCATTGGGAGGGGGGCAGGCCTACGATTTTCCGACAAGATAACATCTTGGATCATGTCTAATTTTAAGGAAACTGCACATTTTGATGAAAATATGTGATTTTTTGGAGGGACCCTTAACAAATCTTTACAGACTACGCCATAATTAAATAAAAAGAAGAACAATCCATTTATGATTTTTGATATCAAGATCGATATCTCATCTAAGACAACTGATAACAAAATATGTCGACGATTACACTTTTGACAAGTTGTGCATGATAACAACATGATTGTAATTGTAACCTTCATCATGCATTTTATCTTGTTTTCGTCAGTGGGAAATACGTTTGAAAACAATTTTTGCTTGAAAGAGTCCGATGGAAAGTTCGGCAAATCTTTATGTGAATTGAAATTGACAGGCAATTCGGAGCGTTGAGAAAAATGGGGGTTCTAAAAAATGTTGGGGCTAAAACCGTATAAAGAGAGGCTTTACTGGTAGTTTATTACTTATTATTTAGCATTTTTTGCAAAAAGTGGGGGGCTAAAGCCCCACCAGCCCCCCCTGCTCCGCGGTGCCTGCTTAAATATGCAATTCGCAAGCAGCTTTAATTTTTGTCAAATGTTGCTTGTTTGATTATTTAGTACAAGCTAATATTTTATCAGCTTTGTTCAAATTTGCAAAAAAGGCACAGAGAGGTTGTACAGGCCCCTATTGTAAAAAGGGAAGACGCGGATCACCTGCGAGCGAAGCGAGCAGAAAATTTAGCAAAAATGCCCCTTGGATTAGTTAAAAATACATTTCAGGGCGATTTCTTGCAGTAATTTCGGCACGTTAAACGTTTGTCAATTATCAGACGAAAGCCCGAATTTTCCGACGAGATCGCTGATTAGGGGGACCCTAGTTTCCCCATACCCCCATTATTTCTTCCACTGGTTGGTAAAATAGATTAAAGGGTGCTATGGAGGGGGCTCTAGAGCTTATTCCTCTTGTTAAACTCCAGAGAGATTTCAGTGACTCAACCCTTCTCCCCCTCACAAAAGAGCACATGTTTGGTTGAATGAATTCTGTGTTGGCAAACCTTTATATTGGTATAGATTTTCCTTGAATGATCGAATTTTTATCACTATCAGTGTTGGATTTTGTTATCGTTTTTTGGTTACTTCGGACCCTTGTGGTCATTCGAGGACAGAGTCGAGAATCGTCCATGCAAGGAGCGGTGACGCAGGGAGTTGTGTCCGCATTTGAAACTCAACGAACGGTTATTTCATATCAATTACAGGTCATTCATTGTATTATCGAGCTGTGTAAGTCACTCAATTGGTTTTATTTACGAAATATATTCACGCTAACTATAGACCTCGTTTTTCATTTTGGACGTCTTTGGTCATATTACGCCGAACACCGCATTCTAGTTGCAGCATAAAACTTCTACAGTTCGTGCCTTGTAGTGGTGTCTGTAATATAGTCAATATTCAACAATCACTTTTAATTCTAAAAATTTACGTAGATGACTGAACCTTTCTTTAGAATTCCATTTCATTTCATGATGTTATTTGGTCAAAAGCTCAAAATTCTAGAATATGTTTCGATGACGTCACACTCTTGTATTCTTCTGTCTGCTCGAACAAAACGATGACTGATTTTGATGAAAATACATCCCTACTTTTTCTGAATGATTGCCAGATTTCTTTTCTAGTCCAAAATTTGAACTCAATTACTTCAAGTTTGTTTATAAGAACTCTTCAGCTCTTTTTTATTGCCAACTCAAACCAAGATCATTTCTTCAATAGACTATATTAAAAGGAGCATTATGTTGGACACGCTAGAATAATGTCCTAAGTTTCAGGTCAACATTGAGGAATGAGGAAGAGATTTTGACAGGAAACTGATTAAATTTTCAAAGGATTTTCATTGACTGATAAATATTGAAACTGCTCGTGAAAAAGGGATCTTTCAGTCCATGAAAAAAGTAAAGAATGGTTTTTGTGCTCCTGAAGACTTTTATGCAGTAGTGTAGTGCTATCAAAATAACAAGGGGGGCTCTTGCACAAAATGTTGCAAAAAACAATAGCAAAAGTAGAAATCTACAAATTTTCAGCATTAACAAGGGGGCTCAGCCCCCCTGACCCCCCTAGCACTACACCCCTGCTTTTATGGCTCATTTTAAGTAGCTTGATAATGTCAAACATATTGCTAAAAAGGTGGGAACATTCAACAGAAACAAAAACAACAACACTGCCTTTTAAATTATCATTGAAAACATCTTCGTGAAGCAAACTTTCCGTTTGAATGCACTCATTCTGCCAAAGTGATGCCAATTTTTGTCTTGTCGCCACATCAAATCACGTTGTCCTGGCAACAAGCCTACCAGCAAGCCTCAACCTGTTGTCTTGTTTACCGTGGTATGAAATAATGAAATAATGATGAAATGAATTAGATATGTTAGGAACTGGCCGAAATTTGGTCACGTGAGCACATGCCCTCTACCAATTAAGCCATTACAATTTTAGCCTGATAACCTTTGTAATGGGCTGGTTATCGAGCTACTATAATTACTCCAGAACAAAACAAAAGAACTCCAACGTCAAACTCAAAAAGTTACTTTGTATACATTTCTTTTATATCAAAATAGTTTTTAAGAATATTAAAGACTCATTTCTAACAATGAGCCTTTGCGAGGGTGGCAAATTATCCAGGCGACAATCCAAACAAGGGCAGTAAACTTTACGGATTTTAACCATAATTGATTTCAGACTGTCTGAAAATGCATTATGGGATGCTTGCGTAGCGCAATGGCTCATTGTTAGCAATGAGTCTTTAAGGCTCGAAATCGCTGAAATGTGAGAATAATTTATGAATAATGCAAGGCTCAAGCTTCAATTTTTTGTTTAGTCGAGTTTTTTGGAAAGCAAATCAAATCCAAGTTTCACTCCCTTAGTTACACATTGTGTCGATTGAGAATAATTTAAGAATAATCTTAGGCTCAAAATAAAAGAATCAAGAATATTGAGGCTCAGCAAAAAATTAGGTATTCTTGTAAAAAAGGGTGTGTATATGTTTCTCAGTCATTTGGTAACAGATGCAAGTGATTTTGCAGTATTTTAATAGCGCCCTTACGCATTATTTGATCGAAACTAAAATCTTCTAAAAATATTTTTAATGACGCTGGCTTTTATACTCTTTTCTGTTACACATCCATGCTATTCGTAGTTATTTCATACCTTGATACCCTGACATCCCCTAAGGCCCAAGAGCTATTGTACAGTTGCATATGTGAATTATCTGTACCGATCGTTGTGTAAAACCACTTAAAAAGGGGGTTTTACAAATGTGAGTTCGTAGGTCGTTCGCAGAAACGTACACGATAAATACGGCAAAAACTGTTATCCAATTCTCTATACACTTCTTCTAATTCATCAGTTCACGGCAAACGACTAAAAATATCTTAAACGGCTAACGGCGACAATGTAACGGCAAACTGATTCTGCAAGCTAGCGACAAGGTACACTGAGTTCGACAAAGCTTACGGCAAGACTCAACCTAACTATAAAGCCACCCCTTATATACCCTAAGAATAATACAATTTACAGAAGCTGATGCAATTGCAGCGCAATGATGCAATTGTCATGTGATGTCCTGCAATGAATGGGAACCCTGTGTTCTAACAGTTGTACATATGAAAAATGCGATCTCGCTATTACGAACCCCCTTATTAAGAACTTCATTTCTCAAGATCACAAACATGGTTTTGTGAAAGTCTGGTCCCTTGGAATGCTTAATTTGAGGCGAGCCTTGCTAATACTAACTTTCTTGATCCCTTCAGAATCCCTTCAGAATACATAATAGCTTGATTCCACTGTACGTTTACAGTCATATAAGGCGAGGGCGGTGAACAAATCTTGAAATTTATTTTAGGCGATCATAGATCGATGATATATGATAACTCTTGGCCTATATTCGTTGAAAATTGACTAACAGAGTCATATCGAAAAAAGAACCTCAACTAGCCCAGTGGTGGGCACTTGTAGTAGGATTGATACTTTGTTTATCACTCTATTGTTGTAATTGCACATGCGCACTGAATATAGTATAAAAAACCTTGTTATAGAGTTGTCAAGTGATGACGTCACAAAAATCTATTTTTAGAATTTTTGAAGTTTTTCTCATAACCTGAAAGAGCATCAAGAAATACCTTTAAATCTGCAAAATAAGTTAAAGGTATTACGAATTGGCCGAGAAATGACCAGTTGAGCACAAGCTCTGGCCCCATCAAACCTCTGTAATTTGGTCTCAGTTCATAACTTCATGAACCGAGCCAAAATAACAGTAATCCGTAAGCAAACTTCAAATTTTCTATTGGCCATAGCTCACCCAATTTTTGACAAATTTAATTGATTTTGCATACAAACTGGTATTTTATGGCGTTCTTTCATGTTATGTGGTCAAAATTCGAAAATTCTAAAAACAGTTTTTTCGTGACGTCACACTTGAGAACTCTATTTGTAATTGAGGGATAGTTGTTGAGTTGTTGTTGAAATGACAAAGTCGAGTGTGAAACTGAATGAAACATAAAGCTCTACCACACACTAGGGGGCGATGGGGGAGGGGGGAATTATATTGACAGAAGAGTTTTAAAATATTTTAAGCGGAGTTTCTCAATACTCAGACAGTACGATAACAGTATAGGCCTACTGTTTTGCAATATAGCCATAATTAAATTCTGTGTTAAAAGGCATTGAGTCATGATAAAATGGATTGGGTATACCCTAAAGCTTGGTTTCCACTATGGGTTAACGTGAGATAATTCTGAGCTAAATTGAAAATTAACTCATGGTCTAAATTCAAGTTAACTTGAGATAGTGTGAAATAGCATGAGCTATCTCAAAATTAACCCATGCACCGATTCGGTTTCCACTTGAGATAGAATTAAGTATTGAACTTTCAGAAATCACATTTTATTTGAGTCTTGCAGCTATGGCGGGCGTCTTACAAGAACAACTTATTTTACTTCTGCTTTTGAGAATACTTAGAAGGAAAATATTTTTTGCTAGAAGTGCCGTTCGCGATCTGCGCCAAGGTTTTCGGTACGGAGAGTCTACCAAAAAAAGATATGCGTTTGGTGAATACGACCACTTGCAACAGGATCTTAGAAATGAGAAAATGTTTCTCTTATTTCACAATTAATTTTTTTAGTAAAGAAAACTGTTTTCAACATCTAAAGTAATACTCAGTGCAAGTGCGTTGCATAAGAACCTCAGTGCAAATTATAGCACATTCCCCTCCCACGCATCGGCTTCTTTTGATAAGATGTTATCTCAAGTTAACTCATGAGCTTGAAATCAAAAAATTTTGTTTCCAAGCTCATGAGATAACGTGAGTTAACACGAGTTAATTTTCATGAGATAATTTTTAATGACCGTTTCCACTATGAGATAATTTTTAAACCATGTCAGATCACAAAATTATCTCAAATTAACTCACGTTAACTCATAGTGGAAACCAAGCTTAAATGCCAAAATCCGCTGAGTCATGATTTTCATGACTGCGATGCTATTGGTTGATCTTGAACTGGTCACATGAACTCACCTCGTACTGATTGACAAAACAATTTCCATCAAAAGCAAGTTGTCAATAACGGATGCCAATATCACATGAATCAGCAGCGATCACGCCAAAACCAAATGACCCCCTATAGAGAAGGCCTATTTACCATGACTCAATACCTTTAACTCTTTACATAACTTAACAGTTTAAAAAATGAACATTATTTTGTCTTTTGATAAAGGCATTGGACAATATCAAAGTGCTGCTTTCTACTGTAAATTAAAAATTAGGTACTCATGCAAAATAGAACCAGATTACTTTCAAAAATCTTTTAACTTGGAAGAAACAATAGTAAATTTCCTAGATAAATAATTGCTTGAATAATGCCCTTCTAGTAGGGGAGTTTCCTGATCTTAAAGTTTCTCGAAACATTTTACGAAGAGCCAAAAACACGTTAACTGCCTTACAACCAATCAACCAATTTTTTTCGTTGGTGGTACAATGTCTAGCTACAATAAAGCTAATTTAAGTCAGCTAATTTCAATTCAATCGCATAATATAAATCATATGTAACTGATGTTACTCACTGTATTTGTTCCTTGTCACAAGTAAAATTGTACGGTGAAAATCCTAAGATTTTTTCTTGAATATTTTCAAAGTTGGGAAGTATTTTATGTCGTTGGTGATTGAGTTCCATTTTTGGCTAAATTTATATGAAACGGTTTAAATCCATGTATTTCATATTGTTTTTCCGTTGATTAAATTGGAAGTTTCCTTAGTTATAATGGCATTCATTTATGGAAAATAGTGGCGTGCTGGCAAGGGGAAATTGCCCCCTGTCGATCAAATGTCAGGGGCGCCAAAATGAAGTTCACCTAAAAGGGACGCCGAAGGCACCCTAGCCAACTAGCTAACAAACGAGGACAATCTACATAAAGTGACCCAACAATACTAAATGCGGACACTGTAAAACAATCCACGATAAATCGCTTCGAAGAGAACAAGAATCACCTTGCAACATACCACCTCTTCTTTCTTACAAACTTTGATGCGCTTAACAAGGATCGTCAAACACCATCTCAACCTCAATCTCGATATCATAAGTCTAAATGATTTTTGCACAAAGAAGATACCAGGGGTGTACCGAGGTAGGGGGGTGCAGGGTGTTTTTGAGGAAACCGTCGATAATTTTGGGCTTGGCGGTAAAAGTTCGGATTGAGCCACAGTAAAACGACTGAACATTTTCACTGAACATGCACTGGACAAATGTCCAGCGTAGAAAATTGCATCGTTTTGCCACCTCGTCCAGTCTTGTTCAGCGATGTTGAGTGTTGTTCAGTCGATTTTGAAGGCTGTCAAAAATGTTCAGTGGACAGGATTAAATTTTTTTTGTTCATAGATTCTTTCACAGTGCATTCCTACCACAATGCAAAAGCTTACCGGACAATGTTCAGTCGTTTTGCCACCAACAAGATTTTCTGGATGTCCACACACTGAACAACGTGAGCAATGTCCAATGCATGATCAGCGAAATGAAATGATAAGAAATGCTAGAAAGAAGAAGCTGAGAGATTATGTCCCAATCTGAAGAAAATTATGTTGCATAAGCTGAAACATTAAACAACGACACCAGAAAGGTGATTAAAACGATTAAAATGAAATGATGATTTAAGAAATTATGAGCTTGACTAAGCGATTTGGCGTAGGCTTACAGCGGCTCTCCCATCGACCACCCGGATTTTTTTTGCATAGAGAACATTTCCAAGCATCAAAATCTCTATGGTCTAATAATGACATCTTCATCACAAAGCCCGATAAAGGGTCAGGAGTGGTTATTTTGAGCAAAAAGGACTACATCCAAAAGATGGAGAATATTCTCCTTGATAACGAAAAGTTAGAAAAACTGGGTGACGTTGAAACACAGGATAAAACGTCCAAGCTAGAGCGGAACTTCAAAAACCGGTTTGGAGCTGGTCGACTCAAAAGTGTTGACCAACGAAGTTAACGATAGGATAAGACACACAGGTTCACAACGTCCACAAATGTATGACCTCCCTAAAATACACAAGCCGAATGTTCCGCTTAGACCCATTTTGTCTATGATTGGCTCAGCACAACACGAGCTGGCTAAGTGGCTTTCTGAATTTTTGGACCCTGTTCTTCAAAATATTCAAAACATTGTATCAAGGACTCTTTTACGTTCGCTGAGTTCATGCAAAACTTCAACATCAAAAACGGAACATCTTCCATGTGTTTTTTTGACATTAGCAGTCTTTTCACAAATGTCCCTTTGAGTGAGACCATCAAAATATGTGCCGATGCATTGCTTTGTACCGGAGCGGGCTTAATAGCCCACCATTCCTAGAGGAAGTATTCAGTGAACTGATGGAAGCTGCAACAAGTTCAGTTGCATTCAGTTTTAACAATGAAATGTACCAACCAGCGAACAAAAGCCAGTTGTCTACGTTCCTAAAACGCCTTGATGGCCTTCACCCAGCCCTACAGTTTACATTTGAAAAGGAAGAAAATAACTCCTTGGCATTTCTAGATGTTTTGGTTGAAAATCTGGCGCTGGATTTCTTACCAGTGTATAACGTAAACCCACATTTTTGGGGTTATACACTCGATGGAGTTAATTTTGCCCAAAACAAAGAAAAATCAGCCTCATCAAAACGCTCACACATAGGGCACTGATGATTTGTTCCAAGTCTAAACTCGACTCGGAACTTGAAAAAATAAAAAAGATTTTTCTGGAGAACGGCTATCCAGAGAATATCATTTCAGTTTACATTAAGGAGAAGATAGGAAATTTCTCGGCTGATGTAAAATTTGGTGCCCAAAAGTGCTCGGTCTATCTGAAACTACCTTGGATCGCAGATCTAAAAGTACAACTAAAACCTGCGATTCTGCTATCGGGCAGCATTTACTGGAAAACCAAGATTGTGCAAAAACTATAATGGCGACATGTTTCGGATTATTGGTAAAGCCCGATCGTCGTTCCACCTAGCAGTTTTAGAATATATCTACATAAGCACGAAAAACCCGCTACTGTGTAGACAAAAGGAGTTCGTTTTCACCTTAGGACTCCATTGGTAACATTCTCAATAGGCAAGCGGCACTGATTGGTCAACCTCAACAGTCATGTGCTCGTGTTTCTGATTGGCCTATTTCGATCCACAACTGGGTCTGTATATTTCCTAGCGTAGAGTTTTCGATCTATGTTCTGACGTTTTAAATTCTGAAGAGTGTCAGACGAAAAGCTTTAGTTTACTAAATGTTTGCTTTTTTCAAAGCCATTTGCAATAAATTTACTTACTCGGGAATAAAATACCAATGCAATATAAAAGGCATAAAGCTCCCTCAGAAAAACTGCCATAGACATCGGAAAGGTCAGTCACGAGGCTACGTTCCCACATCATAGAGAGCAAGTTAGGCCGTTGGTGCATCGGCGCAAATCGCTCAACCTACCATATAGGGGCTACTAAGGGAAGTTACACAATAACCCCCCAAATATGATTGATAATTGGGAGGGAATGAGCAGGAAGAGCCTCTTTTCCCCACTAACAGCCGATGCACCAGTCCTAACTAATAGCATCAGAAAGCGCTAAAAAGCATAAAAGATGCCTAAAGGTATGAGAGGTTTTAACGATTCCATAAAAGAAACTCAACACGCAAAGTTATACTGAATAGGCATTTTGCTTAAAGAAACAAAATGAGGGAGGAGGGGGGCTGGAAAAAACAATAAAACAGCCTAGTTGTATTGTGGCTTCACCAAGCAAGGTGAGGCCCACGCAATGCCTTACCCTAGTTTTACAAATCAAATTCTCAGGAGGCTGAAAGAAATTGCTCATTAACTAGTAAGGCAGATACAAGAAAAACGCGACGAAGCAAGGCACAAAAAAACATAACGAAATAGTAATAACAACAATCTCAAGCGATTTAGTTAACGCTCAAAAGACCCTCGTGAAATTAACTCTGATTAAATTTCATTTAATCATCATTTTTTCAATCATGCAAATCTGTAATAAACCCAAACAAGGCCTGCCTCGCCTCGATCTTTAGTGAGTCTAGAGCGATGTTGTAAATATTTAGCTTGATTTAATAAAATTTAATCACGTTTAATGTGTGACAGGGTACGACGTTTAGGTGCCCCTTGGGCTTTTGTTTCGGACACAGATTGCACGATTGTGGAGTTTGTGTTTATTGTAGCAGTGCTCGAGTAAGCTTTACATTGTGTCTTTTATACGGCTAAAGCAACAAGCGTGCAAGTGGGCATTGGCCTTGGGTATATAAACTTTGCCTTGGTATAGTTTTATTCTCACACGCCACAAGATAACCTGAAGTTAGACGTAGAGAGGAAAGGTTTTTTCTTTGCAACCCTGCCCACCCTACCCATATCTAGGTATTTTAGGTGTTTGTAGGCATGTTAAATTCATCTTTCTTTTCTTCGTGCATTAGTTAATGGCCATATGGCTTGCAATTTTTGCATGAACAAGGTGTTGCTAGTCGGCGGAAGAAGGCCATTTTTCTTCTTCTCAACCCCCTCAAAAACGGTTGGGTCTTTATTATGGCCGTCTTTGCGATTGGCGAACCGACAGCCCAAAATAAATGGTCCAAATGATGAGAGAACGCCACCTTCAGTCCTATGATTGATAATTGGTGAAACATTCTGAGGACCATCTTACTCTTATTGTTTAACGGTTTTTTGTTTGGTAACCTGGAACAAATATTAAGGATGCATTTTCCGACAATCCCTTGAACGTCTTCTTTGTAATTTTTTGTCACCAAATATGGCGACGGCCTTCACTAAACTCCTGAACGATCTTACCGCCCCCTCTCTACCCCTAGTCTCCCTGAATAGTGATGTTCCTGATTATCATTGTGGTGCAGTTTGATGACCCAGCCGCTACAACGATGCCCAAAAATACTGCTAGGTATTACAAAAAATAACATATTCTGTTTGAAAATTCTCTATCACATCCTGTCAGTAATTGACTTCCACCTCTCTCCTCATTTAATGGTCTTACAGTACGTCACAGATCGATAGATATAGATAAATTGTAAATTTCTGCCATTTCCAAAATTTTGAAGGAAAATCCGAAGATAGCTAAATGAAGGGTGCCATTTCGACCCTTTGCCCCCCCTCCCGCGACCCCATACCCAGCACGCCACTGATGGAAAATATTTCATCTATGAAAAGAGGATTTAAGCCGTTAGATATTTTATTAGTTTCAATTGCAAGACATTGTAAATTTTTTCGTATGAGAACTGACTGTTTTATTTTTTATTCAAGTTGTTCAAACTTTGATTGTTAATTATTATGTACTATTCTCAATGCCATTTCATGAATCCTGAGGAGAATAATTAGAATATATTAGAAAGAATGTTTTCATTAAAAGTGTCTGCATTCACAAAATTTTTTTCAGTATGTCCTTCTATTCTAAGTTGTTGGTCCTAATAGACTTACTTTCTTTTCAAGTGAAAACCATTGATTTGAATTTTAGATTGCTCCTCTAAATCCATTGGCTTTAAATGCTATTAGCGTTTGAGTAATTAACAACCTTCTTGTCTTCCTTTTAACAATCATCTTCCTCCTTATTTTCAATGCATCAGTTCATATGTTATCGTTGATTATAATGGTCGACATATCACGTGATCACTATCTACCCTGTGTGTGATTTGTCATCCAACATCCTCCCCCATGTAGTTTAGGCCCTAAATAACATCAACATTTGACGCAGTCACTCAGCTTTTTGATATATTTCTGGTTACGTCACGGTTAATTTTAGGAAATCTCTCCTTAGATCCTAAACTCTGGTGAGGATAACTGGTGGATCTTTTCTGTAGGAGAGGAGTTGCAAAGGTCAAACTTTTGGTAAAGGAGATTAGGCCTAGCGCAAACCCAACGCCATATTTATCAACCAAAAGTCATTGGGATTGTGGTTGTATCCTTGCTGATCCCTTGTTCACAGCAAAAAAGCTATTAGATCAAACAACGTAGGTCCTTTTAATTCTTAAGGCATTGTTAAGTTTTTAGGTTTTTGGTGGCCAGGGACGGATATACTGTAGGAGGCGTTACATCTTAAAGAGCTAGAGGCAAAGACAACGCACTCAATACATTTTGTGTGCTCTATAATTACACTAAAAACTAGCTCTCTAACTAATTACAAACACTTATATATACGTTGATACGTGATGTGACATTGATTAATAGCTAACACGTGATATGACATGTGATTGTATAAGCCTGTCCTATTATAACACCCCCCCTCCCAATATTTCTTTCTCTTTCGGTAGTCAGTCAGATGTTGGTAGTCAGTAGTAGCAAAGCAACGCCAAGATGTTAATTTTTTTTAGTGTTTATTTTTATCAGTAGCGTAGCGGAGGAGAAGAGAAATATTCTGAAATGTATTTTGAGCTAATCTCAAGGGCGTCGTCGCAAAAATTTTCTGCTCTCTTCGCTCGCAGGACTCAGGAGGCCCTCCTCTGTGTCTCTACTGAATGTTCAACAACTTAACCTCATTTCAGAGTTTGTATAAAAAAGTCCTTTACTTTCCTGAGACATTCCCGTTAAAATAGAAACTAAAATGCTAAAGCAGTCCAATCCTTAAAAAATGGATTCTGAAATGCTCGCATGGATTTTGCTCAAAGGCGAACGGATTCGGTTTATAACGTTCAAATACTGTTTATTATTTTTAGATATTTGATTACAACTTTGGAAAATCACTTTTTACATGTCGTGCTTCCTCGCCTTACACAATTAAGGATATAAACATTGTGAAGGAAATAGACAGTTTAAAAATATGGTCAGCCACAAAACACTACATATGACATTGTTTAAAGGGAAATTGCCATGTAAAAATGCCATAGCTTTAACAAATGCATTCATAAAATGGGCGTTTTCCCAAATTCTTAGGGGTCTCGTCAGCAAAAATGTTCTCCTTTTTGCCCCACCGATCTGCCAACCCTCGCTACGTCACTGCTGCTTACCGTCTTTACCGAGAATAAAACCAAACTTTAAAAATGGGCGTTTCTATAATTTACTAGTGACCTGAAGGGTGTGGCACCAAACTTGGTGTCTAACACCAACCCCCCTTCTAATAATTGTTGCTTAAATCCGTCCCTGTATGTGGCTCAATATTTAGTTTATCCAGCCATCAGCATTATGATAATTCGAAAAACGTTATCAGTCATGACTCAGTGTTAAAACCATGTAAACTGTTGGTTGCGTGTAAAATTCTAGACGTATTGTAGGGAATTAATATTTGGTGTGGTCGATGAAGGCTGGTGCCTACAACAGTTGCCAGGCAGCTAATTTTATAGGCATTGATACAGCTCTCCTATAGTTGTAATATGGAATTTGTAGAAAAGAATAACCATCAAAAGGGGACATGAATAGATATACCAAAAAATTAAGATAAGAGTTTTCTAACAACCAGTGGCGGACAGGCTCAGAATCTTTAACCGGCCACAAATACCTGGAGGGGCCCAGATGGGTGTGGTCTGAAAATTAGGGCGTGGTCAAGTGAGCATTTCATCATAATTGATCAATTTCTAAGCAATATAATATATGTAGCACTAATAGCAAAGTTGAGCTGTTGATTACAAATGGGTACTGAGTACACTAATTGAAATTTAACATTAAATAATAAAAATTCTGTCTGATTTGGATTTCAGTAATTTTGCACAAGAGACTTTCTCGAAGAAACAAAGTTAAAAGTTATAAGAAAATTAGCCTAAGATGCATAAAGGATAGCAAGTTTAAATTACAGAATATCTAAGGGTGAGGAAGCCTTATCTTTACTAAAACTTAAACTAAAGATGGCAGACCTAAAAATAGCAAACTAGAAAGGAAGGTGCACTAATTCGATTTTTAGAAGTTGTGGCTCACATGCGGAATACATTGAACGTCTATCGGATTGTACAAATTTCTATCAAAAATTCAAAATGGAAAAACTTGCTTAGCGACAAATAAAGCCAAAGCGAATCATTTCTATATACGAAAATTTGATATCTTAATCATGATATTATAGCTAAATCATAACAAAAAGGTTCCCTTTAATTTTTGCGTAATCATCCGCTAAATTGGTTTGTTGTCTCTATTTTAGACTTAATACGTGCTTACAAACTATATTTTTCGCAAAACTTTTAGGCTCATAATTTCGAAGACCGTTTCAATCAAATGCTACCAGAAGATGCATTTCTTTAACTTGCATTCCAAGAAACCAGTGATCAATCCTGTCCCCTTTTTGCATCAACTTTGCCTTCCTTTCTGAGAACCACTTGCGACTCGAAGCTTATTCGTCCATTATGTGCAATTTGGCTAATTCTTGCCATTGTATTGACATCTTCTCTATGTCAATTTTTCATTCCATGAGGCAATACCTTACCCGTTCGTGTTTTATACTAAACGGTCCAGCGCAAGCAAAAACTAGATTATTCGGTAAACGAATCTTTAAGATGATGCAGCAACCCCCGTTGAATTATCATTCATATCGCATTATCTTAATGCTATGGCTTGAGCCAAAGAAAAAGTTAACGCCGAGTTTGTTACTAAATCATTCCTTACTTTTTTGCTACCTGGCAAAAATTTAAGTGAACTCTATAATTAATGCCGGGCAGATTAACTGAACCTGGGTCTATGAAAAATAAAAAATATCACAAAATTTCCATCATATTAAAAAGTCTCTATTAATCTCTCTCATAACCTAAAAAAAAGTCATCCTCTTTCAGCTTCGACCCAATTCATTTTATAACCACATGCTATGACGTTTATTCGACCTCAGTTTTGATGTAATCCAGGATATTTATTATTCGTAATGGGACATCTTAAGGCCCCACATTTCTAAAATGGGGCCTTTTTTCTGCAAAGATGGGGCCCTTTTTGCCAAATTTTAAAGAGGGCCCACCGTCCACGGGCCAATGGGCCGGTGGGCCTTCCACCACTGCTAACAACCGTACAATTATGTCTCAAGTTTAGGGGCCATCAGAGTTGTTATTTTGCAAGAATAGAGTGCCAAAGCACAAGTGACATGTGTTGCAAAAGGAGTACTAGGGCGAGTGACATAATCTGAAGCCAGTCACTCGAACAAAGCTTTTCAGACAAAAATCATTTCGCATTAAGGAATATTTTTAACAGTTGAGAGAAGTTTCTATTTAAAAGAAGCTCGTGAGAAATGCCTGATTGCTCAAAGTCAAAAACAAAGATACAATTATACACATAAAGATTCATAAGGAGTTGCTTTAAAACACTGGGTTATATGAATGAAAAATTATTTTTTCTTTGATATATTGTTGCAGAGTTTTTGCTTGTTGTGAACATTTGAATGGAAATTATTTTAAGTACGAAGTCATTATCTCGATAATATTCTTTCTCTAAAATATATTAATAAGAAATCGACAAGTTGTCAAAATTTTCAACCTTTGTGTGTTAAACATGCCGTTATTAGACAGAATGTGCTTACGAAAATCAAAACTTTTGGTGCAATTGTTGACTATAACGTGCTGCGTTGGTTTGGCCTAGATTTTATTAAACAGCAGGGATGTATCTTTTAAAGTGGATAATTAGACTAGTATTAGATCTAGTGTTTCATTAATTTGTGGCAAAACAAACCCTCTGGAAGTTTTTATATCATCATGCAGCGACTCTTGACGAACATAGATTGAGGTGCATTACTTGGAATAAAATTTTCTTAGATATTTTCAGTATTTTACCTTGAAATCAGAGAACGTCATTTTTGTTCACCTTTGGTACTTTCAACTTTATTGTTTAGGAGTTGGCTTTCAAAATTTTGCACCATATTCAAAAAAAAAGAAGAAAAAATCTAAAGTTAAGGATGTCACGATAAGAGTCAGAATGTATCTCTGATTCATGCGATGCAATTATGATATGCACTAATTTTGATTTAAATGCTTTGAGACGCCATGGGATGAAAACTTTGTCCACATATCTCATCCTAATTCGCATGTGCATATGCTGCTCTTTCTCATTGGTGCAGACAAATATATATAAAAATAGCTCTGGTAGGGACAAAATACTTCTTCGTAAACACCGAGATTCAGTCATTTTAGGCTTTAAACCTTTCAAAGCTAGCAATATTTTAATGAACATGGACCGTAGTTGGCCTAAGCAACCTTGAATAAGACGATGAGTTGGCCTAAGGCTCTTTCATTCCGTTATACAATGGACTTTTGTTACTACCAAACAACCATTGAAGTGGTAGTAGTTTAAATGCCAAAGTATAAAGGAATCCTTGAATTGTTTGTCTCTCTTTACTGTTTCTCTTTCCAGGCAATGCATTTGTCGGTGCTCATGTGACTGTGGTTTCATCTGCAATATTACATCAAACCCCTCATTGATCATAAAAAAAGCAGAAGTCCAGGAATTGAGCCCTGAAGTACTCCCTGATTTAGGGAGCCTAATGAACCCACCAAGTTTTAGTGTTTTCTTTCTGTTGGGAGTTGCATGTGTTTTTGCATACAAAAGAATACACTGGCACCACAGGCATGCAATTTTACAATAACTATATTCGTAAGAAGGCAGTCATGTGTCTTTGATTAATCCATGAAAACAGCAGCACATAAAATATGAAAAGCTGTTTTTTTAGAAAAGCAGCTAGCTAAACCTCTGCAGTTTGTCAAGCCTCTTATTGGTCGATAGTTTTCCTAATTTAAGGGGACATTTTTAAATAAACTGAAGTAAAAATTGCTTTTTGGGAAATGGGCAGGGAACCTTGAAATATAAACTTGAAAATGGCTTTGAAAAAAGCAAACATCTTGTAATATAATGCTAAAGCTTTTCGTCTGATACTCCTCAGAGAATAAAACGTTGCCTATGGAATCCTAAGGTGAAACACCTTTGCCTACACAATAGTGATTTTCTCATATTTCTGTAGATAGATTCCAAACTGCTAAATTGAACGACGATCGGGCTCTACGATCGGACTGTTTGGCCAACATCGGTGTCTTTATAGACCAAAACCTACAACAAAGCCTCCGTGTCCTCTCAGAATTTAGATAGTGGCTGCGCTTTTATCTATAAGATTTATAAAAGTTAATGATATGGAATGTGAGTATAGAAAAATGCTAGCAATAAAATGCGAGTATAGAAAAATGCATTTGTTATATTCTAAGGTCTGTGTGTAAAGTGGAAGGTTGAAAATTAGAGGCTCTTCCGCAACCGGCATGCTTTGCGACGTTATTTTTAAAACCGGCCTAATATCATATCGCATGGTAGTACAAAATTCGTTACATTTCTCCTTGCTTAATAAATAGCGATAGCAAAGCATGTCGGATGTGCAAGAGCTTTTAATGCAGTGATTGGTTAACCCAATCGGAGACCCAATTACTCAACTACGGAGTTCAGCAATCTTACACAACCATTTCAAAATTCAAGTCACACAGTGTTCATATATTGTGTTATTCTGAACAAGAGAAGTTATGTTTGATCGTTCGATAGTTCGTTTATTCATAAAAAGCTGAGACTTTAATAAAGGCTTGCAGTTAATAGCAAAAAGAGACAGCGAATTCCACTTGTCAAATTGCTAGACCACGTTATTAATGCTCAAAGGTCAAGCAATTGTTGCCAAACTGCAGTTAATTGAAACCTTTTCTTTTGCCTTAAACTCGTAGAAAGAAGTATGACAAAATATATTGAATATGACAAATTTCATGTTAAAGGGAACTTTTAGAAGCCATTTCAATTTTCATAAGACAGACAACAAACGAATACTTAAATGAAGCGCATTTTGCTATTGAGTTGACTGAATTCAACAATCTAGAGACTATCCATTGCAAGACTCCCGACGCCTGGGGGCCAGGGTGGCCTCCTCGTCATTTCTGCTTTGCAAAAAGAATGATGCATGTATGTATAATATATACTATACAAACATCGATCAAATCAAAACCCATTTATTTTTGCAGATTTAATGAAGATGACTAACGCAGAAGATATGGAAATGGAGGGATGATTTGGCAATAAAAGATATTCAGTGAATATTTGTGCATTTTGGTGAGTTCTTTCAGGGGTGTTGCAAAGGGTAAAAATAACATGGAATTATTGATGAATTGAGGTCTAGCCAGCGGTAGAGTTTTCAAGGTGCATGCTCTGACATTAACGTGGTTTGGTTCCTTACGTTTTTGTCATTTTGCATGCTAAAGGACCTTTCCGGACATCTCTAACACAACGCAATCCTCCCGCCCTCAAAGAAAGTTTGCATCATGCCATTTTGCCTAGCAACAGAAATAAAAACATTAACTATAATAATACCCCCAGTTCGAAATGTTCAGCATCGACTCTTTTGCTGTCTTTCATCATCTTCACTTTGTTTTTAGAGAGACTAGCCCAACCTCCTTTCCCCTGTATCCATAGTTTGCGCTCTCTGTTCCATAGAAAGTTATCTTGGAACAGAGGGTACTGGAACCAGTAATGGAGAGGTTTCAAGGTACGACACTGCGTATTGATACACTGCTTGCCATTTTGGTGTATACCTTTCAACGTCATTAAGTAAAGATGAAATGTACCCCAGGCAAAATGAGAACAATCACGATGGATGGAACTCAACATAACGGTCATGACCAAGTTTCTACTTGTAATCACATTTCATTACGCTGGTCTACCTACTATGATTAAATTCTTAATACATAGGAGGTAGACCAGTGTAAAGTATACATGGGAGGGGGGATATCATTTTTCTTTATTCTTACAATCACTGCCAAAAATCTTGGAACATTAACATTAGCTCTCAAAGGCGAATTTGCACCACTCTCCCCTAGGAACAATGCTGATAGAAAAAAGGAAAGTGTGGAGTACGTGTGGCTTTTATAACATCTTCTAAACTGTCAACATTGTTCTGTGGGAGAAAAGAGGGAGGGGTACCAAAAATTAGTATTTGGGAAAACAAACAAAAAAGAAATGCACATCGCAAAGTGCTGGGTGTTTCAAGTAATTTTGACAGTGATTGTAGTTAAATGGGAAAGAACAATATTTAAAGACATCAAAATCCAAAAAGAAATAAATTACTCAGTTCTTTATTAAATCGCTAATTTTTTATCTTGAGTTTGACAAGGTTGAGTTTTGGCCCCATTGCTATTCATCAATTTCATAAACAATCTGATATACCTACTCAACAAACACATTCCAACTTATTATGGAATATATGATGGCTAAGATAATGACATTTATGGGTTATAACTGAAGTAATAGAGGTGCTCTAAAGTAGCGATTATTGTAATTCGTAATCATATCCTCCGTGTATCTTTGTCATTACGGTCACGTAGCGACGCCTCTTAGTAGATCCACGTATTATACACGTTAAATCAGGTCTAAAATCAACTATACCTACAAAAGAACTTTGCAACATTACAGTTTGATATAGAAAAGCACCATTACAAGAGTCTATACTGCTTTTGCAACATAGCTACACCCATTTGATTTCAAAAACAATATTTCTAAGGCATTTCATTAAGTAGTTCAGAATTATACTGCGCATCCTCCCTTCCAAAGGACATTTACCCATTAATCCAAAACATTTTATATCAAGATCACATCAAGCAGCTCATTTTCAATCTAGCTTATCAAACAAATGCGTAGCATGATTCAAATTGTGTGTGCCCTGAATGTTGTGAAAAGTGGTAGCATTTATCATCAAATTATCTTAATTCAGTACTGTGCAAGGCCAAGAAGCATATCACGAATTGAAGGAGATAAAAGATTGGGAGGAGTAAAGATAAAATAAAATACATAGTAAGATAAAATACAAGATGATGTTATGAAAATTGGAACTTAAAATGGAAAAAGTCGATGATATAAAGGCTTATCTAAATTTCAAACACCAAAGACATTACATTATGGAAACTTCTATGGAAACTCCTTCCATTTCGCAGCCCCAGACAAATATTTAAAAACAAACGGTATACGACTGACTACATTGGCTTGACTATAATCGAGATCAGGAGTGGCTTGGGGGAGCGTTCCTTTGGTTAGAGAGGAGGGGGCAAAATTTCCCTGTTTAGGGACAATTCTTTTGATTTTCTGATACGAATTTTTAAAAATAGTGCCTTTTGTCAATCGATTTTCCTGTTGTTATAATTAAAGCTCCTTATCCTTTTTTTTTAAGAACTTTGTGATGATTGGTGACAACAGGGTTTGGCCTTCAAAAATTCCTGCCCCCGACACCCAAGTAATATGTGCTTCCTACAAATCTGAAAAATTTGTAAGTACTTTACAAGCATTTGTGGCAGAAGAGCCATTTATAAAATATCTTATCCTGTGAACATTGCCATTTCAATCTTTAAAGAACGGGAACGTTTCCACAGTCTAAATTGAAAAACCATTACAAGTCAAACGGAATCAAGGAGCCAAGACAAGGCTTAAAAATACAAATTGCCTTTCAGAAAAGGGATGGTTTGAAGAAGCAAAAGATTGCATTCCCGAAACAAGAGTTTGATATTCCAGACTTCCTCTGTTTCAAACATTTATTACATGTTTTGATATTCTTATCAAAGAAGCTGAATTTTTACGCAATAGAATTCAATCAGACTAGCCAGTTACAGCCTATCTTGAATAAGCGAGATTTGTAATGACATTATTGAATTAGAATAATAAATTTACAGATGTAAAAACAAATAATTCACAGATGAGTTTATTTTTATTAAGAATCAAAAACAATAATTATTTGACCTGTCTATTCGAATAAAAACCCTGGTTGGATTTTTGCTATCTTTCAAAATATTATAACAATGAAAAAGAATGAACAATAAATTTTCATTACAATCAACAGCAACGAAAGTTTTAGGTTATTGTACAGTTTTCAAGAGGAGATAATGAAGCCAACTTATAAATTAATTAATAGCATAAAATAGCGTAAACAAGTGATTTTATTGTTCGTGCTGCCTGGAACTTAGACCTATGTCAGCAAAACCCCCATTAAAACCTCTGATTTTGTTGAATTGTTCCCATACATTTAAAGCCTTGTTTTTATATCGAAGGTCCTTAATTGGCTTAAAACTATTTCTGTAGAAACAATTAAAACATTGATGTCTGAAAGCTCTTAATCTGCAGTCTGAATATATCACTCTCTAGGTGTAGTGCTCCTTCAAAGCGTTGACTGTCATGGCCTTCCACTCTACCCTGCTCTTAGCTGTCTTAATCAATTCTTTAGCTTCTACATTTGCCCACGTGCTCAAAGCCTTCACATATCCAATTCTTGGTCTTCCTCTTCCTTTCTTTCCTTCTATCTTTTCAGTAACCGCTGGGTGTTCTAAGCCTTCCCTTCTCATTACGTGCCACAAAAAACCCATCTGTCTTTTCCTGATTGATGTTAGTAGTACTCTTTTTGTACCCGCTCTTCTCGTTTGAATATACCCATTCATCGTGGGCTCCGATGCAAGTTGGAAAGTGGGGGGGGGGGGAGGCAAGGGAGATTTTAACAATCAAAACATAAGAATTTTTAAAAAGCTCTATTGTTTTGCAAAAAAGTGGAAGGGCCAGGGCCCCCCGGCCCCCCCCCTTCGTCGGAGGCCCTGTTCATTATTACGGAACAGCATCAGATAAATGTGGGTAGGTGGCAGGAAGAATTTCATCTATAAATAGTTTTCAGTAGAAATAGCTTTAAAATTTATGATTTTATCATATTTAAGAACAGGAAATAGATCGAAAGGAAGACTCTCAAATTTAACTTTTTCAAATTTTTTGAACCTTTCTTTCAACAACCGGCAAAGGACGAGAATTGATGTATTATTAAAAAAATTCAAAATTTAAATCTTGCCTATTTTCAAAAGTAGCTTTAAATAACATTACTATATATACAAGGTCATCTAGAAAAACTTTAAAAGCTTCGGACGGAGAGTCTCTTCTTTGAAGAAAGCGCACTTACTCATTTTGTTATTTTACGGATTAGCAGCCAGACAATTGATATACTTTTTCAAGCAGGGATCAAACAAGCACGGTAAGGAGCTACGGGGGTTCAGCCTCCCTCCCTACAATTTTTTCCCTAAATGCACTTTTAACTGTTCGCTGCATTTTCCAGCTCCATCTATCTGTAATATGCAGCGTGGTCTCCGGTTGAACGAAATATAATAAGAAACGACAATTACAATAACCTGGGTTTGGAAATAAACAATCAATTCTATAGACTGCTCTTTGCGTGTTACTGTGGGTTCGATTGTTTGTGCCAGTCTCTTTGCGTGTTTCTGTGGGTTCGATTGTTTGTGCCAGTCTCTTTGCGTGTTACTGTGGGTTCGATTGTTTGTGCCAGTCTCTTTGCGTGTTACTGTGGGTTCGATTGTTTGTGCCAGTGTGTCTGGTCAACTTGAACATGCATGGGGATTCGGCTTTCGATGGGTGTGTCACTTTTCCTAATAAAGCTAACGGTTTTTAGAACAAATGGGTTTTTAGGAATTTTTGGGGTATTTTCCTGAAAACAAGGGATTTTTGCCAAAGGGGTGCTAGAATTTCGTGGAGAGATATGCCCTTCATCGGCACTTGTTCCTGAACTAAACACACAGCTAGCTCCAGCTCGGTGGTACAAGGGCATCTATAAAATGTACGGTATGGTTAGATTTCTACTAATAGCATTTGCGTAACAGATTGCTAGAATTGTTTTCAATCGATCTCTTTTCCTACTCAAAGCCGATTACAGAACTTTGAATGCTTTCTCTCGGAACCTTATCAAAGGAGTGTAGCGATAGAGATAAGATTGCTTTGCAGAGCTTTCGAATTAAAACTCTAAAACAACTAGTAACAAGCAAGTTTGATTGTTTAAGAAGGGACCCTTGAACAAACGGACCAGCAGGCTGTACAATGAAAAAAAGATTATTGACATTGCCTTTGTGTTTATTGAAAAGAAAAGCCAGCAGTACGTCTTTTTGCCTTTTAATCTGCCATAAATGAATAAAGATATCATAAAATCAACAAATTTTCAAGCAAAGTCTTAGAAGGTTTTCAATGTCTAAGCAAGCTAGGGCTGCCACACACAAGAGTTAACGAAACGTACACGCTAACTGCCCAGGAAAGTCTTCAATTGATAAAGTATTTCTTGGTATTTAGGCACAGTCAAGTAGCAAAGCGATGTAAGCCTTGAGGTTTTTCTTTGTTCAAGGATTCACTCGTGATTAAAGTGTTTGATGTATGGAGGGCAAAATGAAGCGATACACTCTGACGTCGAACACTCGCACAAACACTGCCTGCGTGTGATCCAAGATATCGTAACAGCCAAGTGCAGTTTGATAAATACAAGTTCGGTTGCCAGAGAGTGATGTAAGAATTGAGATAAACGACTTACACTAACAAAACATCAATGAGGAGCTACTTGCTAAGATTTCCCTCAATGCTTAGCCCATGCGAGTAACTTCATTGCAACGAATCCTCCTGGTCAAGTCAAAAGAAATAGTCAATCAATACAAGGTGAGTCAATACAATTAAAGTCTATTACAAGCATTTAACCTGACATTATATTCTATCGTGAGTATAAGAAATTTAGACTTACACAGTTACAAACGCAGTATTTTATTGCTTTCATTATCTCAAAGCAGCCTAGGTGACTTTTCATAAACCTTGACAATAATTATGCCACAATAATTACTGGATATTTCAGAATAGATTCCGATTTAGAAATAATTATTTATCATGTTTTGGACGTGGGCAACTAATCGTGAAATTAGTAGATGTACAAAGTCTACGAAACCGTCAAAAATGTTTTGTTTATTTCAATCCAGCACAAAGTTTAATAGAATCTTTGCTTATTCGTGAAGTTGCAGCACTGATAACATCCTTTCAGGTTATCCATGCTACCGGCACTTTTTCAAGATTTATCATTATTTTTTTTGGCCTTAGTAGGTTGATGGAACATTTGGAATTTGTGACAGGCCGCGCCAAAAGCTGAAAAACAGTGTCCTCAAGCACTCTTTTTCTGTGAATTGTTGACTATTTTTCAACACTTGCCCGGCAGTCTGTTTACGTTCTTTCAAACAATGAAATGCTGGGAATTTAACAGAACAAGCTAGTAAAGAAAAGCAATTAACCGCATCTATTTTGAGTGAAAATTCTGCAAGCACCTTTCAATGAGAATTGCAACTTTTACTTCTTTTTAGGAAAATCTCTTTCGAGCTGTTTTTATGAAGAATTTTTCATCAACCTTCATTACGTTTTGGCCGAGCGATTACATTGTTTGGCATCGTCTTCTGCAATGAATGGTTGTAAACTATCTTTAAGATTCCATTCTTGTTATACAAAAACAATATACTTGAACTCGGTCTAAAAATCGAGATCGTGACCTTTTGACAACCAAAGAACCAAGTACTGTCTAGCATCAGACTGATCTTTTTCCAACTTAAGACCTCCTCATATAATTGAATTCAATTAGAACGGAGATGCTGGCACCAGAGATTTGTGTCGAGGGGCATTTCACTCTTGCAAATAGAGTACAAGATTTCCATCAAAACAAAATGATTTCGAGGGATTTTTAGGCAAAGCAATAGGGTGTACGAGATTTCCATCAAAACAAAAGGATTTCGAGGGATTTTTAGGCAAAGCAATAGGCTGTACGAGATTTCCATCAAAACAAAATTATTTCGAGGGATTTTTAGGCAAAGCAATAGGGTGTACGAGATTTCCATCAAAACAAAAGGATTTCGAGGGATTTTTAAACAAAGCAATAGGGTGTACGAGATTCACGTGGAGTGCCCCTCGACGAGTGCTACGAAAAGAGCAAAAAGGAGCTCACAATACCTCCCTTTGGCAATTTTTCTGCTCTGCCCAAGGGAAATTGATGCATGGTTAGTGTTGCAGTTGTCTGGGGCTACGTTCCCCTTTGCTGAGCATATAAGTGTGTCTTATGCAAAGGCTTTTCACAATAAGAGTAGTGTCGAATAATTTATAAAAAGGTCATTCTTAGCAAGAGATGTGTCGAATATATTATACAGAAGTCTTTTATCATAAGAGATGTCTCTGTGGACAATTTGGCAAGGATGCACCAGTTCCAAACCACAGCTTGTGAATAGGAAACCAAATTGTTGGTCTTGAGAATCTCTTATTTATTTTGGTCATATCTATGCATACTAATGTATGATCCTTGCGTCAAGATAAGATAATTATGGTTTTTTGGATAAGCATCTCAGCTACCTGATCTTAACAGCGATGATCTTCGAAGGCATGGGGATGTATGCGTGTACAGAAAGCTGAGAGACTGTATTACATAGTAACGTTTCAACATTTTTCAACAAGCTTTTTATAATTTTAGATAAACAATGCAATGAATTGCACATGGAAATATTTTTGTTATCAAAACGCAGTACTTCAGAATTAATTACTGAAGAATAATTTGGCTAAAACACGAAAGGAAAAAGCGCCAATTTTCACAAATACCACCCTTAAATTTGTCACAGTTTCACATCTGAAAGAAACGCAGATACGTTCGCCTTTAAATCTGTGAACACTACTGGGAGAGTGTGCTTTGGAAAACATATTTTTGTATAGGCTGACACCTGTGTTCACCGACGAAGATGCAGAAGAATGCAGTAATTTCTTTGAAATGTCAGCTAGCTAAATATCCTGCAATAGGAGTAGATCCTTGAGATTTATCATTAAGACGTATCTTACTGACCCCTTTTAACACTGATAATAAGCAAAATCGCACTTTATAACAGTTTCCTGAAGAAACATATTAGCTTCCAGGATCGAATGGCTCCACGTGGACAGAATCGAGAGTGTGGTAGCCTAGGGCCTGTTTTTTAGAAAGTGTGAAATTATATGTAATGGCATTGGTAATTAAAGACATAGAGGTATAGTGAAATTATCAAGCATTACTCAATAAGGCAATGTAAACTTACATTGCGTTGTTTACCAGTCTCGTGTCATAAAATACTCGATGAATGAGCAAAGCTGTACATGCTTTTGTTTGTAGTAAACGACGGCTCTAAGTTGCAACTGAAAAAAACTTTTATCGTTGCACAGACCAGGTTACCGAGTTCCTCGCTGAGGGTGAGCATAGACAACACACATTGTATTTATAGGAGGTATAACTTTTTTATTGCACCACCAAATACACTGCCCAGAGCTTGAACTCAAACTGGCAGAGCTATTTCGGAAGTGAATATGTTTTTATTCTCAAAAGTTTATTTCTAGACATTTCGGTCCTTGTTTCTTCTAGCCCCCCTTTTTCATTCCATAAAGTTACCTGTTTACCCTGCACTGCGTGTAAGTGACTAGGGGGACGGTGTTATGGGTTGGTTCTTGTTTCTTTTCAGACTATCTATTCTATCTTATCAGACATATCGTGTCGCTTTATATCCTGTTGAAGGTATGAATGTTTGTAGCCTTAAATACAACGTGTTTTACTACCACGACTCGAAAAAAAAGAAGTTCGTTTTGAGCACTTCCTAACTAAAGAGGGCACTTTATAATGAACCTGTAAAAAAAGTACACTTAAGGAAAAAATATTATATTGAAGGAAGGATAGATTACGAAGTTAACTATGAAAAGTAACTGATACTGATTCAACGTACAAAATGACGCGTCAGTCATTATCTCAACATTTTCAGTAAGGCATTCTCAACTGAAACAACTGTCAACCTTGATAATTTTATCTGATGTACATCTGGCTTTAAAATTTATTTTCATTTAGGTGACATTACTCAGTTTAATTGCTGTCAACCGAATCTTGTTTCCCTTGAAAGCTCAACCATATGGAGGAAACTTTCCAATATTTTCAGACTTAAAACGCAAGATTTGTTAGTTACAGGACCCTAAAACCGATGTTATCTCTTATTCAATGATAGATTAACCAGACTAATCCAGGATATTGATTAGTAATTCATTTTCAATTGCGCCGTTTCGAATGTTCTGGCTAGGCCAGGCCTGTGCAGCAGAGCAAGCATGAGTTTGAAGCGCATGCTTGCAACGGTTATACGCCAGAAGGAAGTGGCGGGAACGAGGACTTCTCAAGGACCGTGGTGCATCTTACGGTCTGAAAGCGCTAGAAAGTTTTTGGGGGCAAAACTTGCCAAAAAACAAGAGCAAGGTGATTTTTCTTATGATTTTATGAGAATTTTGGAATTGCTGGGGGGTTACGCCCCCTCACCTCTTCCCCCGCTTCTGCTGTCCCTGGGCCATCTATGAATTTTGCGACGAAAAACTTGTTACTAAACGATAAACAGGAGAGATGAAGAACAATCCAGTGTATATAAATCCAAATAAGAAGACTAAATTTATCTAAAATAAAGCTTAAGTAAACTCTTGTTGGGCCCCGACATACGGGACTTCATCGGAGTCGAAATCGTTAGCCTCGACACGGGAAGGAGGTAAATTTTAATAGCTATAATTGCAATCCCTTGAATTTGAGAAGTCCTTTGAATTCGCCATTACCGATCAGAATTCATCCTAGTTTCTTAATTTGGAATCCTTTAGAGTAGACATGGGTTAATATGCACCAGATCGTAGCAAATGGGCAGCTTTATATGAAATTGTCTTACGTGAATTACAGGTCTGAAACTTTAGGGGGGTATTAACTTGCGATTTAGAAATTTAATTGCCGAAGCAAAATATACCTTGTTGGCCTGACAACCGATCAAGATATTGCCATTTAACTACCAAAAATTGATAACAGGAAGTATTTTACGACATTTGCCATAGGATCAAACATTTGACTTATTATATGTCTGTTAGTTTGTGTTTGACAAAGAATTGGCGAATCTCAAATTCGCTCGATATCGCATTCGTGCTTCAGGAGTCTTAAGCAAGGTTGTTTTCCTAAGAAATTAGAAAGGGGGGCTGTGCTGCAAAAGCCAAACCCAGGACCACACTCGTGGCGACACCCTGTATTCTTGCACTTGTGTTAAAGACTCTTTGTTGTTCATATGAAACCATTCAAACTCCATTCAAACTCCATTCACCAACTCCAAAAGCCTAACAGAAATTTACCCTGGGTACCAGAGCCGCAAAAATTAAAAATAAATAATAAAAAACAATGAGAGCTGCGGAGGCGAAGGAGACGGAGAGAGGTGTGCCGCTTTTCTTCTTCTCTCCTCTCTCCTTTTCCTCCGCAACTCTCATTATTTTTTATTATTATTTTTTAATTTTTGCGGCTCTGGTACCCAGGGTAACAGAAATTGCTCATTCATGAAAATTCACCGGCATAAGAAAAGGTTTATTGAGATTGCCAAGTAAGGAATTTTCCCAACCAAATATATACTGACTTGTTGAGAGGGGGGAGGACTGAGCCCCCCAAAATCTCTCTTAATTTCAACCTCCTTCCACAGCCTCATTGGTTTTGAACAGGAAACTTCCGAAGAGTCTCCTTGGATAGGGCGAGATTTTAGGCCAGCATGTCTCCGGGAGTGCTATCCTGGGTACCAGTGCCTAGAAAACGGGGATGCTTAAAACGAAGTATTTAAGGGGTGTACTTTTTATTGATTGTGTGACAAATTTTACTCCAAAATATTTTAGTTTCTTCCTTAATGTTTCGTTTAATTTGGTTTTTGCATTCGTCGCTGAATGTGTTTTCAATCGCGGTTTGTCTTTCATCGTAGTTTTGGCCCCATCAGGACCTTAGCATGTTAAGGGGGAGTCTTTTTCGAGAATCAACGGGAATGATTTTGATAGAAGAAAAATACTATACTCATTACAAATTCTCCATCTTTTTAGCATGATTGAAAGCCACGAGTTGTTAACAATGTTTGAGCCTTTGACCTTGTTTGTGGGAATTCGATAATTTTTGTTTTCAGTAAAATATTTACAAAACAAATCATTCTAGCCGAAAGTCTGTTTTGTACCTATGTTTTGTTACTTTGACCCGTCATTGTTTATCAAAAACCTTACTGGGAGGTCGTTTATAACGATAAAGATTTCTATGTCCTGAGTCACGAGAATGGAAAGATTCTAATATGAAAATAAATATCGTTTATCTAATTAAGAATGACATTTATCCAAACAGGTAGCTTTTTAAAAAGAAAGCGTTAACCTAAATCCTGTTAAATATATACTTGCTGAAGAAAACACATTTCTTTTTATACAGGATTAGGAATATCAAATTATAGTGTAACAAAGTTTTCAAATGGTTCACTGTTTAAAAGAGTAAATCGATGGTTTGAGGCAGACGATCAAACATATAAAGGTTAAAAGAATAATTTTTTATATATGTTATGGTATGAGATAAACCTCTGAAATAATATCTCATTTTGCGAAATGTAGAAATTAAACGTTTCAATATTAACAACTCATTAAACAAGATCATCAATGTTAGTTTGTCGTTAATAATATTGCACAATCTGGAGACGTTGTCAATTAATTTTACAAGATTCTTTCCATTTTATTGACCATTATGTTGATAAGCGTAACCCTCAAGCCAAGGAACAGATCGGTATAGGAAAAACTGTAGACTCAAAAAGATGTGGGACCGAGGACAACCTCATCAATTGAGGCAGAATGTTTCGTTTTGAGGAACAGTTTTGGTCCGTTCCGTTTTAGGCCCCGTTTACACGAGAACAGATTGTAGTTTAGGCTTTGTAGTTTAGGATCCGATCTTGCGCATCGTACCCATATCGTACCTAAAAGGTCTGGATCTTTTGGATCCGTTCCTTTTTCTCTCGTGTAAACGGGGTCTTAGTGTCAAAGCATGACTAGCCAAATGGCTCAACACAGCCGGAAATGTATTTGCCCGTGTTTTTCGGTGGAAAAGAATACGTATATTTATTTGTTTGTACTCCAGAACACCTTTAATCAGGGACGGCGTCGGAGGGGGGGGGGGCAACCGCCCCTCTTGCTCTTTGAGAGGCGGAGCTAGGGGGGGGGACCAAAGTGCCTTTTTCATAATAGTGACCTTATTTTCGGCCATTTGTAATTATTAAAGAGATTCATATCAAATCCTGACTGTAGTGCCTTTTCATAACAAAATTTTTCAAATTTAAGAATTTTTTGAAAAAATTAAATTGCAATTTTTATAGATGAGATAGGGTTGCAAAGCCGACTATTAACAATATTCGTTCACAAATACCAAACTGCAAATTAAACGCAATTAATCTCATAAAACCACAAATAGTAACCAAAAATCACCAGACCCTTTCCTTGTTTATGCTCCTGTTTTTGATGCGACATTGATAGTATCGTCAACATCACGGCCGATAAGGTTTACGAAGATCAATAAATTTCATACTGGAGATACGTAACAAAGCTTGCAGTGGTTTGATTGGAGTTATATACAAGAGGCGGGGATCAAATTCGGAACCTTGTGTTAACCCAATACATATATGAAATTTCCAAGTGGCACTTGGACAACACGATATATACACTCATTTTTTTATAAGAAACAAAGGTCGATGTTGAGCACTCCAGTTTCTTAATGTTCTTGAAATTTCAATACTTAATGTTTCTAAAGAGTTTCTTAATTATGATGTCATGAATGATGTTATGAAATGTTCATGACCTCTTTTATCACGTCAAGAGATTCGCCTCCGTTCCGATGCTGTATTTAGATGTGGGAAGTATGTTTTTATCCCTTGTGTTTTAAGTTATAGGCCAACAGGGCAATCATGTTCTTGGATTTTACAAAATTTCGTTGTTCTTAGTTTTATCACGATTTAATAGTTTCTTAATATTTTTGCCTCGAGTACTGAAGTTTCTCAACTTTTTCTGACTGTCCAATACTCGTTTCTCATAGCAAGTTTAAAAAAATGAGTGTATTTCTATGAAGTGTTGCTTTCCGTTGTGATAGTTTGCTAATCAGAAAGGATTTAACAAAGAAAATCGAAATGATTTCATAATACTGGAATACTTCTGTTAAGATGAAAAACGATCACGATGGCCTTAGAAAAAAAGTTGGGACTTTTCCGTTCCTATTTCGTAATGTTTACATAGCTGATATCACTAGGCCATTACTTCTTTACTACTTAGGTACTGAAAAATTGCTGGATGAACTCATGGCTCTTCCTTTTCCTTTAGTAGTTTGCAGAGTCTGGCATGCAGTGACGTAGCCAGGGTGGTAAGATTGGGGGGAGGGGGCAAAGGCGAGTTGAGCTTTATGGAAAATGGGGCCCACACCTTTCGGAAGGCAAGATAACGCACTTTTTCAAATATATCTTTTGTCGTTTGGGGGGAGGGGGATATCGTCCGCCCCTTTTGCCTCCACCTCACTACGCTACTGCTTGCAAGTGTTCTTTGCGAGTTAAGATTGCATATCATGTTATTTGTAATTCAAGATGGGTCTCCTAGCATGAACACACTTTAAGCTAAACAGAGACAATCAAGAAGGAAACAAGATTTGTTTTTTTTGATAAACATGAGGTGAGACATTTGTGAGAATTTTAAATGACGGTATATGACAGAATGCGGTTTAGGTAGACAGTACCAAAGTCATTCCAAGCTTTATAAACTATTTGTTGGCCATTAAAATTTGATTGCAGAGGGAAAGAAAATTGAGCTTTCTCACTAATTTAGCGTTTTCTTGGTACAGCAACATGCTGTTTTGACATCCAGGAAAATGTTTTGAAGAATAAGAAGGATATATTGTGCAGCTGTGGTTTTCCGTTTAGTTATCCGAACGTGAAAAATGAGAACTTCAAATCAAAGAGGCAGATGATGACAATAATGATGATTATGATGATGACGATTCGTTGCATTTTGTTTCCGCGACAGAAAACGTGGTGTCGAGTGGGATCGAGTCTCGCACGTCGATTACCAAAACAAACGAATGCTGGAGATGTCATTGCCAACAGATTTTGAAGAACACACAGTGACTGAAAATTTTTACGAAGCATTGCTTAATATGCAGATCTAGAATCAACTGCCTGCACAAATATTTGCTAGGCCAATCAAGCTGCGGTGAATGGTCTTTTTAGCGACCAATTTGAGTATTTTCCAAGTAAATTCATTGACAAACGTGTCTTTAAAGAGCATTTAGTGTGGAAACAAGACAAGAAGGAACTGAACATCGCAATGTGTTGTGGTGAATGGGAAAGGGAAGGTGCTTCTGCGGAATCTTTTTAACGATTTGAGACAGGTAAAGCTTCGTTCTAGAGTTAAGAGCACAGAATCAACAACATTAGGTCACTTAAACATTTCTAGCAGAGAAGGTTCAATGCCAAACTTTGCATTTTACAAATTCACCGTCGCTTGACAAATTTAAATCGAGCCTTGGCCGCAGTATAAAGTTATAAATGAGCCTCTTGGTTGAGCCTGGCTTTACAGTAGTACAGTAATTTCAACACTAGAACTTTTTAGCTTTTCTTGTACCGGCCTTGACCTCAATATGCTGCTTCTTTGAATTATTCGTGATTTGGAAGATTAGTGAATTTATTGGATTTTTCTTAATGCGTATTCTATATAATGTACTCTGTTTTTGTTTTATGGGGATTCGATTCGAGAGGTCCTGTTTGAAGTTCTAACTGTGGATTCTGATGTTGAATGACAATTAATGAAACTATATATTGGCTAAGATGTGAAAAACTATTGGCTTATCTAAATAGACTTGATATCGGTTTTCAACAAAACTTAAAAAAACACTTCTTTTATATAGTCGCCTGTTTCAAGAGTCTGTGGCCACCGCTGGTCCCTTTTGAAGCAAGCCGCAAATTTGAACAGTTCTCCGACGACGCTTTGTATTGGCAATATGTTTAATCGAAAAAAGGAATTGAGTATTTCAATGTCTAAAACTTTGTTTTATTTCGTTTGAAAATTTAAAGTGTAATATTTATTTTTCATTTCAAAGATTTCATAGCGCGTCTCCTTTGCTTTCTGAGCAATGGCACATGTTTACTTAATTGTATTTACCTGCAACTTTGATCACGCAACGCATAAATATTCTGTTCGTTAGAGAAGGCGTTCAGCTTTGTCCACTTTTCATCAAAAACTAGAAACTTTTACCCAAATTTGCTGAAGCTGGGATGAAAACAAGAAATAGGTTCACAGAATGCAGACGCAGAGAGATGAAGGATATTGGGGGGGGGATTTTGAGGGGGGCCATCTATAATTTTTCTTCTTTCAAGGGACGCCAGATAAACAATCATTATAGGTGAACAAATTTTGCTCAAAAGCATATTAAGTTCATTTGTTGTTGAACAAAACATTTAGCTAACGTGTTCAGTCATTGAACATTTTTCGGTGAATGTTTGCTCGGAGTGAAAAGCGTTTGATGAAACAACCATTTAGCTAACTTGTTCAGTCATTGAGCATTGTTGAACATTTTAGTTACTTGGCCACTCAAAAGAACAAAAGCCATGAAATCCTCTTACATCGCCAAATGGAAAGAATCGAATCAGTCCAGTATTCTGCTGGCTTAGCTATAACAGGTGCATGGAAAGGTACTTCGAGAAATAAAATATACGAGGAGCTTGGCTGGGATTCTTTAAATGACAGAAGGTGGAGTAGGCGTCTAATTCTCTTCTTTAAGTTCATTAATAACCCTGCTCCGGAATATACAAGACATCCTTTCCACAAACTCGTTTGTCATCTTACGCACTTAGAAATCATGCTGTCGTTGGGCGAAAAAATGCAAGAACAGAGCGCTTTCAGTCACGCTTCTACCCAAATTGTTTACAAGAATGGAATAGCCTTGTCTCTGAGATCAGAAAATCGCCTACAGTCAGCTTATTCAAAAATAGAATATCTTCTCTTATCCGCCCTGCCCAGAAGCCTCTTTATGGAATTTATGATCCAAAAGGTGTCGCCATTCTCACTCAGCTACGCGTAGGCCTCAGTAAACTAAATTCACACAAATTCAGTCATAACTTTCGGGACACAGTCAATCCTATATGCCTAGTTAACGACGGAATTGAGGATACTGAACACTTCTTGCTGCATTGCCAGGCATATGATGATCAAAGGTGTGATCTCCTTGGCGCGATTAACGAAATACTACAACTAAATAGCATTTCAAACCCATCAAATCAAACCCTTGTGCGTTTTATGTTGTATGGTGACAAAAGATTTTCATATGATGAAAATAAAAGAAATTTGGAATCAACGCTAAAATTCATTCATACATCAGAACGTTTCTTGTACCACCAGAAAATACCACAATTGTTTAACTTATCTAACATTTCATCCTTCTCTATTTATCTTTTAGCATTAAATGTACTGTAATGAAGAATCAGCACTAAAGACCACACCAAAATCTTGTCCAAATTTTCTCTTCTTTTCAAGTTGTAGCCTCTTTGTCTTTTGATCGAACCAGCTATCCGCATGGACTAAACAGGATTTTGGTATAGCCTTTGGTGCTACTGTATTGTTTTTTGTTAAGGTCAATGGGTAGCCATGCCTATCATGCTCTCATTGGCATCGTCTTTGTAATCTTGTTATTGTAAAATGTATTTTTTAGACTGTGTATAAAAAAAAGAACAAAAGTGATATATCCCATTCACGAAAAAGAGCAGCGAAAGATTGGCGGTATTTCCTGAACGTTAAAATGACGGGTGAACGATTATACATGTTATAACTGTTTAGCCAACGTTCACTAAAACGTTTAATGGAATACAGTAGAATCCCGTTATAACGTACTCGGTTATTACATACTTTCGGATATAACGTACTGGTGTGCTTGGTCCCAGCAAAAGGTGTGTTTGGTTTTAGTCAATTTTTACTTACCCTCGTTACAACGTACTTCGCTTACACTGGTCCCTTAAAGTACGTTATAACCGGATTATACTGTATTCATTTCATTTCACCACTGGACTCAAAACGTCAATGAAAATTCTACAGTAGAATGCTCAGAGACTTGCTCAGAGGCCTTAAGTTTACAATTCATAATCATATTCCTTTTGAATATGAAAGAAGCCTCAAAGAACATTGTAACTAAACCCTAACTTATTTAAAATTTCTTGTAACTAAGAAAAAGGATCTATTTTTTGGAAATATTTTAACTTTTCTTTGCTTTACTTTTATAGGACACATATTGATAACAGTGTTCATTCGCTGAAGTATTTTATTCCTGTATTAATATTCGTATTTTCATTATTTTTATTTTTATTAGTCATACACCACAATGAAGTTATAGTTATGAAATTATATGCTGAAGAGCATCCTTATGTGAAGCTACACGGCTTCACCCCCCCCCCCCACTTTTTTGGAAAAAATTATATTTTTGTCAAAATCTTTTGTTGTGGGTGTTTGATTTGGCCTTTACCCCCACTTTCCAACCTGTGTCGGAGCCCATGTTATTAAGAACAAGGGGGACATTTCCACCGTCTCCAAGTCCTTCCAGGTCACTCACTATTCCTTCTAGTCCCCCCATTATCCCCTCCAGTTCCCCAGTTACTTTCGTCTTATGATGGATTTGAAAGAGTTTCGGCCTGATCAAAAATCAAACGGCAGGTGTAGGTTTCTTTTCCATTTGCAAATGGCAGAGTCTAAGCAGTGTACGCGCAAGTGCTCACAAATACGAACCGGTTGCATTGTGATAAAACCTTAAAAAAGCCAGTTATAACCAATTAAGCCAATACTTTCTTTTTAGAAGACACCATTTTCAATTACCTAGCGTTAGTTTGCCGACCACCCGCGCAAATAGTAGCAGGTTTCTTCTAGGCTTCTGAACCTAGATAACATCTTAAAGGACATTGATTCTATTTTAATTACCTGCTGGCCAAATTTGAATAGCATTAAAATCTTTCTGACACTTTTTTGCGTTGATAATGGAAATCATAGCCTTACTTGAAGAAGGTTACTTTAAAGTGCTTCTTTATGAATTTGTTAAATGTGCTGCAGGTGGCAATTTGGGAAGCATAAAAGAGCAGGTACAGGGAAAAATAAAAGCTTTTTATTCGTCTTTCAGAGGAGATGGATGCAAAAATCAAATCAGAAAACAATGTAGTAAAAGACAAAACAGCGCACGGGAAAACGGAACAAAGCCTCAGATTGATGAAATCAGCGCGCGGCTCTGATTCTGCTTTAAAGCGGGACAAACTTGCCTCAGGGAACTTAATAAAAAGAGCACCACGGAGAACGAATGCAGAAACAAGTGTTGAAACGTCAAGAAGTCGTGCGGCACAAAACGGAACAACAAATACGCCAAAATTTATCAGCCAGCGATCCAGAACGATGTCAAATCTAGAGATTTGCAGTGATGTCAAAAGAACAGGAGAAAGATCTACAAGTGGCAACCATAAAAGCCGCGGCAGCATTGAAAATGACATTGTAGGTTCCAGGCCTCGTAGAAAGATAAGCGGTTCTGCGGTTATTTTGCAGCGACCTCGAGCAGGAACGTCACTTTCAGACACGACGTCACCGCGAATTGCTGAGGAGAACGCGATCAGCAATAATCGTTCAGTCGAGGGAGACGACGGTTATGATCAGGTGTCCTTGGTCTCTGTTGAAGAAGAGCCGTTTGGAAATATGAGCAAGAAACGGCTGGGACGAACTAAAAGTGGACCTTCAAGGCAGGTGCTTGATAATGGCCGCGAGATTGATCAAATTTTGGGAAGCGCACGGAAAACGAGGAGCTCGTCCGATGTCGATGTGTGGAGAACTCGGAAAATTAGCGCAGGCTGTTCCGAAAGGAAGGAGATTATCGAGAAGTATATAAAAGACAGTCCGGAATCGAACAAGAGCAAGGATACATCGAATCCGAATATTCAAGAAGACAATAAATCGGACCAACCCAAAAGTAATAGTAACAAAAGTGTTAACCGAGGCTGGGGTTTATTGAGAAAGAAGCTTTTAGAAGTGACAAGACAAAACGAGGAAAGTGACACAATAGTTGAGCAAAATGAGCAGAGTGATAAACTAAATGATGACGAGGCGACGGCAGAGTATTGGAAAATGCTTCGAGAACGTCTGCGGAACTGCAAACCAGCTGATATTGTTGCGAGTTCTGATGTTGGAGAGATTACCAAAAGGAAACAAGACATTGAACGGCGTAAAAGTACAAATAGGCTGAAAAACGGAAGGAACTCTTTCTTTGAGACTGTTCTGACGGCGCATGAATTATCGAAACAAGGCAGGCTGGATACTGGACCTAAAAGGAAGACAAGCACGTCATTATCCACAAGAAGTGCGAGAAGTGATTCGTTGCAGTCATTGCCCGACATTTCATACAATTGCAAGTTCAAAGCCAGCCCCCACTTCCAGCGGGCAATGGAGCAAATTATGGGAACTGATGATAGGTTGCCCGAAGGGGGTAATGGGACGCTGCCTCTAGAACGGCCTAGGACTCTTGCGACAAGATACACGTTTTAATTATTTCGAAGCGTGTTTGTTCGTGGTGTGTTATGTAGATGCTCAAAGAGTTTGAGGAAATTTTAGGCCAAGCAGTAAAAAGTTAAGTTCCCAGTATAAGCTCGGCGCATGTCTCCTTTCCAAGAGTGTTTATGTACACAATTTACAAACATGCTATTTTCAGTACTGAATATGCGAAGAATTTACTGAAAAGAATTAATGTACTGGTGTATGTTGATATTTCTTTAACAGTGTTTTAAAGGGTTGTTTATCCTGACTAGGGTTTATAAACCATTCTAACTAACGCTCAACTCGGTCAACTCTTAGTTGAGCTAAATCATCAATTCTCCGATCGTTTTCTCTCTCGGTTTATTTCTTTGATAAATATACACCACAAACTAAATGCCATAAAAGCTAGTAGTTTGAATTTCACAGTGCTCAAAGGGGCTTTTTCTAGGTGCCCAAAGATCCACCTTTCATATACTCCACTACCTTAATTGTTTTAACAATTTGGATTTGATTTTCGATAAAAAGAAAGAAGAGCACAAGAACCAGAATCACGGTAAGGAATGTCACCTAGAACCTAGAAACAATTAACTTCTTGAGTTGTGCAAGCACAAGAAATACTGTTCATGTTCTTTGATGTTATTTACATCTCAGCATTTCCGAATTCCCCCATAATGCAACCTTCGCCATAAGAAGAATGCAAAATATTGAATCTTCAAGGCAAATATTTCAAACTAGCTGGCGCCTTTCCAAGACCCAACAGGTGCAATTAATATCTTTACAAATATCATATTTAAGTGCAAAAGAACCAGACATTTTACCAAGGAAACTGTTTAAACTTGGTGTGGCACTTGCATATGTAATGCTTAACGTTGATATGTTTCTTTTAATGTCAATATTGTACATACAAGCATGGCTCGAGAAATGAATCCTGATCGGCTAAAAAGCTGTAAACAGATTAAAAGTGGACGAATTTCTGTTGTAAGATATAGAAAGACTTATACCTAAGTAAAATTAACAAGGTATTCCTCTGTGTGTTTTCTCTATCTTTTCAGTTTACAAACATATGATAATTTAAGTAATAAGATCTATTCTGAATTCTACTGTTTCAGTTGACCAAAATGATATCAACGAGGCAGGGAATCGTTTTCAAACCGAGGCACGAAGTTGTTGCAGCTCTTTCTGTGCCAGAACTTTTTACCGGTAATGATGATTGCAGAGATTGTGTCGCTTTTCATCCAGATTTTGAAGCTTTTCGCAAACTTATTTGCAAAATTAAGTCAGATAAAAGGAAAGGCTAACAAATACAACAGAAATGGCTGATTCCAGACAATGTATGCTTAAAAACGAGTTGACAACTGCTCAGTGTTTGTTGAGAGATTTTTGCGGATTTGCAGAGCTGCAATAGGTTGTGGTCACCAAGGCTTTCCCAGCAATATTGTCTACGTGCTTACAATAAAGCAAGGCTTTGTCAGTTTGAGCACCATGACAATAATTACCCATTTGGATTCGTACTTGCTATCAGAATTGCAGACTGCTGATAATTACGCTTGCCATAACAGCGAAATTCTTTAAAAAGTCAAATCGGCTTTGAAAAGTTAAAAAGAATCTTACAGTTTATGAATTCATGTTATAAATACTCTTTTTTCACTAATCTGTACACTGCTTTCATTCGTGATGCTAAATAGATTATGGCAAATTAGCATATAGAGAAATGGTCTTAACTTTTTCCATAAACATTTCTTTTAATCAACATGTTTAAATTGATTTCAAAACTGGGGCGAGAGATTAAGTAGCCATGGGAACGTAAGAGGATTTCTGTGAAAGTATCCTTGGGGACTTACTGCAAAGAATGCCGCATTTAAATTTTGTTTCTATTTGCTGTTATACTTTCTGCTACCAAAAGTCAAGCACTTTTTTATGGAAGCATGTAACTTTGCATCGTCTCAGTCTGCTTAGACTTTGCTACATTTTTGTGGCCTTAGCCAAAGCGGGAAATGCAAACGCGAAATTCAAGCGCGAAATGCAAGCGCGAAATTCAAGCGCGAAATGCAAGCGCGAAATGCAAGCGCGAAATGCAAGCGGGAAATGCAAGCAGGAAATGCAAGCGCGAAATGCAAGCGCGAAATCAAAGCGCGAAATGCAAGCGCGAAATTCAAGCGCGAAATGCACTCTGCAGAGCTTAAAGTGATGTGTATTTTTTCGCAGCATGAAAACGAGGCTGACAATTGAACAAATCTTTCGTAGCTGCCATGAAAGTTGCACGACAACTTTCAAGGTGATACACCAACACGGTTTCAACATAGCCTGGTACAGAGTCTTGCATTGAATGCCTTCCAAAAGGATTTAACCAAAAGTATTCAAGAAACGTTCACATTTCAACATTACATCAAATAGAGGCTAGGTTAAAAATCATGTTGGTGCTTGAAGAATTATAACATCCATTTTCAGGCTTATCAGAACTAGTAGTGCGGTGGAAACAGAGTTATCTCGACAGTTTGGAAGACACATCCCATTAAAACTTTATTTTATTTAAAATATCTTTAAATGACAATGAAAGATCTAAACGCATATATCACAATTTTGCATCTACTTGCGTTTAAAAGTGTTTAGAAGTCGATACTTTGTCAGATACAGAGAAAAAGAGAATACCCAACACCAATCAACTATACATTAACAACCTTTGGCGAGAAAAGAAGACACGTTTTATTGATGTTTTGTATAATATAGGGCTGTGCATTTCATGCGATCGATCCCTGGCTATATCAACAGATATTGCGAAAGGTGTTGCAAACGTTTTATGAAGAAGGATTGGTGTACCCACTTATGCTACGAAATAAATTATCCACTATAAAGGGCGGTTACAAACCACAACTCAAGGTCTGCAACGGCTCGAACTTAATTCAATGGCACTGCTTCTTGCCAGCTAAACACTTCACCGTGGACAAAAATGGAGTAAATTGTTATATGACTGTTGTCAACAAAGAGGCAATAAGCTTTACACGAACCAACCAAGGATGCCCAACCAACCGATTATTACGCATGTGTTAACTACAACTCATTTGTGCATGAAGACGTTCGAATAACAATTTGCATGCAGCTCTTTGCAGGTGAATTTCGAAGTTTGGAGATAACACTAACGAACGGAAAATAGTGTCCAGGCTTAACTAATTCTCGTTCTTTGTTTACGGCCAATCGGCGGTCGATAACCTATCACCAGGTTAAGAGTCCAAGATAGAAAGCGAACTCTTTCTCTCTACACAATTCGATTTGTTTTGATGTAGAGAGATTCCAAAAACCCTAAATGAAAAGACAAACTTGCTTGCTCAATGATTCTAAAATTTTCGTCACTAAACATATGATTTCGCTTATATTCAGATAAAGAACCATTCCATTCAAGCTGACATGCCAAACAAAGAGAAACTTGTCAAAAAACGTTTTTGGGCTGCATTCAAAGCCTCTTGCCTTTTGAGACAGTTGTTATATTTCGATTACCGTTATTAGTTGATGCTTGAGGGAACTATTTATATGAAGAAAATCATCTCACCGTCCGGCCTGTGAGCTGAGAGGTGAGATCCACCGTGCTTTGCATTTATCGTATTGCATTGTTCCATTTATCGTATTACGAATTCTTTGCATATGCCAGTTCGTTTAGGTGAGATCCCCCTTCGTGAGAGGTGGGATCTCACTTCAGTGGGATGAATTTGTTCCATATACACGCTGGAAAATGGGATGAAGCTGGATGGTGGGATGAAATTTTTAGATTATGGGCTGAGCGGTGGGATAATTTGGCTGATATAAACAGGCCCTTGGTGAGCACACCGTTTCATGAAATCAATTCACTAATCACAAACACGCGGTAAAACGAGACGCCATATTTAGTTCTGTGCGCACTGTAACTGTCACGTGACGAGCCATAATATCGAACAATAATATACTTGTTTGAAGTTTGCCGACTTTCCCAACCAGTCCCTGCGATTAACTCAGTTTTATTAATCAGCTTAATTAATGCCCCTGCGTTCATCTATGAATGTAAAGAGAACTTTTAATTTCCTTTAGATTATTTTCAAACTCATCTGAAAAGTTTAGCAGTTCTCATATTGTTGGTAATTTGGCAATAATGATCAAGCATTCACACAATAAAGTTGATCTAATCAACACAATATTTAAAAAAACTGTTCGGTTAGGTTTGGCTGCTTTTCCATTTTAACCTAATCGATTAATTTCTACACATTCATCGTGTTTTCTTGTTATATTAAACTTCACTTTTCGATTTAATGTTTATGATCTAAAAATAAGAACAAAACATAATTATTGATCCAACGTTGAAAATTTGAGACTGGTTGTCGCCCTAGTGTTCAACTGTTCCCTTGCATTGGTTGAAAAATTGAGGTCATATTTCTTGGTTTTCAATTTTTGTATGAATAAAAAAATCTATAAATGATATCAATATACATGAATCGAAAACTTTAAAATAAAAAAAAACGGTCTTATGTATAAAGATTGATAGGAACTTGGAGAATGGCAAGGACATAAGAGGGTATAGATGCGGCAGGAAGTAAAAAGGGGTTACAGTTGGCATGGAGAAGGGAGTCTCAGGCCTCTGAACCCCAAGCTCCATACCCCTAGATCAATCAGATTTTACAGAATTCAGATATAACTACATTATCTTCATGTACAATGCTTGCCAAAGATCTTGGAACAATTTAGCAGTTTCAGCTAATTTCAATTCACGCCTATAGAAAAAGCTAACTGCTCCCTTTACCCAACACAATATGTAAATTTTAATACAAGTTTAAACAACTATCTAGGTAATATTATTCAGAAATGGTACCAACTTAAACTAAAGAATTACAAGATACATCCAAGTAGAAAATTTGCATGGAAAAAATCCAACATCGTTTGAAAGGGTTACAAAATGCTGTTGGTGTTCCGCAATTTATGGCAGGCGTTGCATTTCAGCTATACAATTTTCTGCATGGTGTGATTACATACAAGGCCCCCCACAAGCAGAGCGTGCAGAAAATTTCTGCTACCACGCCCTCCAGATTAGCTTAGAATGCAATATTTCTTGCTTTTTTTCAACGCTGTGCTAATTTTAGGCATACTTTTGCTACATTTGATTATTCCCATTCTTATTGTCGAATTCATTACTTTATGAGGCTCTCTATACCTGGGGTAACCCGTCCCCTTGTCCCTCCCCTCGGCGGCCCTGACTATTTATGCAAGAGAGACTCGTTAACTGTTTGTTTTTAGTCTTGCTTGTGTTGATGATTTCCTCGTCGCTGGCTTTTGTTTGCAAGCATCGTTCACCTCTTTTTCAACCCCTCGTTCAACCCTCTTTCAACCCCTGTTCAAGGACCTTCGAAATAATCTTCGTTCAAAAATTTCGAGGTAGGAATCTCTGAATAATACTTTTAATTCGTTGGTATCTAGCCATGGTTTACATAAATTGCCAAAAACTGTTTCCATAGTAACTGATCTGCCATTTATGTAACCTGAAGATAAAGCTAATGAAAATTCTGACAACTATGTTTGGTCGGCATGGGCACTAATTCTTTGAATAATGCGTTATAAATTTCTCCACTTTTTATCATAAAAGCATATTCCTTCATTTTGGGATCTTTTTACATGAGTAAAAGTTAAGTAACATAAAGTGAAATTAAATCTCTTCAAATTATATTGGATTATAAAAATGATTTCACGGTTGTTACAAGCTGGCTAGATATAATGGTTGATTTCGCAAGAAATTCTGTTTTGATTCCAAGAAACACCATCACAATGTTCATGTGTGCAGAAATAAAAAGTGAATATGTAAGGTTTGAGTTATCCCAAATTATCCCAAAGGCGAATGAGACAAATATGTGAAAAAGTATGGACTGGAAGGAACTAGGCAAATCTGCTAGATTGATTCCCAACACACGATTGGATTTATCCAAACAATTTTTTACGTCGATAAGTTTAGGCCAAACTACAGCTCCAAACATCCCCTATTCTCGAAGCAAACTAATTGTGCAGACACATCAATTTTTAGCTTTGTAACAAAGCTTGCATAATGTACACTTTATGCTAAAGTATGTGGTACTACCAAGTATTAACGGCATGTCTTCAGCTCATCTATATACATGAATCTTTTATCAATCTTCTTTTGCAATTCACAGGACTAAGGTAAAAACAAACGCTATCAATATTTATCAATCTTAGGGATTTTTATGCAAGTGATTTTGCACCAAAATGTGGGCAAAGGAGTTTTCTTTACATCAGCCTGGGCGTGAACACCAAAATACTCAAGAGAACACAATGCAAGAAGGTTCCAACATGGCCCCCCCATCCCCCAAACCGCCACGAAACCACATTAAAGCAACTATGTTCTTCAGAGGAAGGGGAAGCAGGCGCGGATCTAGCCAAAATTTTGACCGGTTTCGGGGTGCTTTACCTCGTTACAGCCCTGTGTGTTATAGAGTTCTCAAGTGTGACGTCACAAAAACTATTTTAGATTTTTCTAATTTTGCCCACATGAAATAAAAGAACGCCATAAAATACTCCCATATACGCAAAATCAGTTAAATTTGTCAAAAATCGGGTGAGCTATGGCCAAATATATTTTTGTGACGTCATCACTTGACAACTCTATTGGTCCATTAATATTGTTAAAAGTTGCTAATGATGTTAATTCAACTCCTGTCCGTAAAAAAGATATTGATAAAATAATCGATATATTTAGTTGCCGTGGTTGAAGAGATTTGTATTTCTTTTGATAACTCCGTGAAAATTTAGACATTAGTATTTTTTTGGGCGAAAAAATTTAAGACAGCCTTGCCTGAACTCAACCCGTACGCCTATGGGCGGGGGTGCAGTGTTTTTTACGAATGTGAAATCGATATGTACCATCTCCAAGAAACTTGTAGGACAAAGATATCTCTGGTTTACACATGCCACACTGTGCAGACTGGCCGGCCACACCAGCCAAGATTTAAGGTCTGTGACTCCAACTTTGAGGAAATGAAAATTATCTTAAACTAATTATCCAAAGATTTGATTATTTCAAATCAAATGCAGAACATTGTGCTCCTTTTCAATTATGTTTTCCTTACTAATCGGGCTACAAGCCTCGTTATGAAAGTGTGGAAAGTGTCCCTTGAGAAGTATGAAACTTTGCCGTGAAAACGATTGCGTCGTGGACGTTGTGGGCCACCGTAATAGGGGCACCGGTTTTCACAGGTTTTCAGAAAACAATAGCCACCGGTTTCAATATTGTCGCATAGATAACATACTCCGAACTGTCACTTCGAGTGGCGACTGATTTTCTCGATTTTGAATTCTTCGGATACTCTGGGATAAAAGATGAATTAGGAAGCTGGGAACTCTGTCGGAATCTTGTGGAGGTTCAATTCATTATGTAAACAGTCAGGGAGAAGTGCAGCAATTGTTGGAATTGAAATTTTAGATCAAAAATTCAAGATTTACGGAGAAACATAGGTCTTAAAATTTGACCGGTTTTTTTAAACCTGTGCAACCGGTCTAGATCCGCACCTGGGAAGGAGATAACAGCTCTATTTAATTGATTGATTATCAATCTTGAGCTGAGATCTTTATCAATGCATCTTGTTGAATAAAGCATATCATTTCAACTAAAAACAGCCTAATTATCCGACTTACAAATTTACTAAACGAGGGTGCATTTTCACTTATGAGATAGGCACAAGTGCGCTTATAGCATATCATGCTGTAACGTATCTTTGCAAGTTTGTGGCCCGATGGACATTAGACTTTTGGATCCAAATGCTGCTTGGTTAGGTATAACGTGAACCAAGTTCTTTGGATTTCTTAATAGTTGATTTGATGAACGAAAAATCCTCGTTACAAAAGGTGGGTTCAACTGCTTTACTGTTTTAAATATTTCAATGTAAAGAAAACTTGAACAATCAACAAACATCACGCATTTGTCTGACTTCAAAAGCAAATCATTATACGAAATAGAATGATTATTATTGAGAAATAAAAAAGCGTGTTCGTAAGTGTTCATTGTTCTGTGATGATTTAGGCCCTGTTCACACGATCCACAGCTTGATATTCGTATCGGATTGGGTCAGTGATTCCGATATGGAATGAATCCGGTATCGTGTGAACCAGTGACGTGCTGGGGGAAGAGATCGCAGGGGGGGGGCAAAGGGTCAAAATGGCGCCCCACATATCTTCCAATTTTCCTTCAAAGTGTTGGAAATGTGCAGAAAAGTACAAGAGTTCGGAAGCACCCCAATCTATATCTAACTATCTATCTATCTATCTATCTATCTATCTATCTATCTATCTATCTATCTATCTATCTATCTATCTATCTATCTTTGGAGGTACTGTAAGATCTTCAAATGAGGGGAGAGTTGGTAGGTAATTACTGACAGGACGTGATAGAGAATTTTCAAATAGAGTATGCTATTTTTTGTAAAACTTAACATTATTTTTTAGTATCGTTGTAGCGGCTGTATCATCAAACTGTACAACAATGATAATCAGGAACGTTACTATTGAGGGAGGTTGGGGGTAGGGAGGGGGCGGAAATATCGTTCAGGAGTTTAGTGAAGGCGGCCACCATCGTTGGCGGCAAAAACTTGCAAAGAAAACATGCTAGGGATGGTCGGAAAATGCATCAAAATATTTACAACATCACTATAGACTCATGGAAAATCCTTGAGAATACCTATAAGCTTTCTTCCAAATATGGCCCCAAGGCCGTAGCGAGACAGGCCTTGTTTGGGTTTACTACGAATTTGCCGGATTGAAAACCATCCTCCGCAATACATTGTGTCAATTTACATATTATCATCAGACCTTCCATCCCTTTAGATATATCGGAACAAGCACAAGATATAACTACACTGTCCGAGGCGGCACCATGGTTGCCGCCTCAGGGGAAAAACTTTGAATTTTTGTGCTTCCAGTTTGCTGGAAAATGCACTTTTTGAAGCACTTTTCAATAACGCAAGCTTTCTCTTCAATAAATATCCACAGGCTGAAAGCTATTAATCGATTGAACACATGGTTTTAATCGATTTTCCGGTGTTGTTGTTACATCTTTTAGCTTTTGCAACACAATTTTCTTCAGATTGGGACACAATCTCTCAGCTTTTTCTTCCTACCATTTCGCTTTATGTAAGTGAATCAAAACTCTTTGCACCCTCTCAATATTTTTATGAAATGGCGCCTTATCTGAACTTCTACCTCCAAGCCAAATTTTTTTTGACAGGCTCCTTAAAACACTCCCCACACCCTACCTCGGTACGCCCATGGTATCTACTTTGTGTAAAAATCATTTAGATTTAGCGTGGGATCTTGAGATGGTGTTTGACGATCGTTGCTCTGTACATCAAAGAGAGTAAGGAAAGAAGTAGTACGAGGTGATTCTTGTTCTCTTCGAAGCGATTTATCGTGGATTTTTATACAGTGTCTGTCTTTAGTATTGTCGTATTCTTTTATGTAAATTGCCCTAGTTCGGTAGCCATTATAACGTGAAAATCCATTTTGGCGCCCCTGATATTTGATCGGCAGGCCCCCCCTGCCAGCACGCCACTGGTGTGAACACGAAAACACTATACCTTAGAAGCTGAAAACACTATACGAAGAGACAGAAACAAAATATAAACGGGGAAGTGCAATTTCATACTAAACAATGAACAACCATCTCCTATTTTGAAGTTCTTTATGACTTCAAACCGCAAAGAAGTTTTTTCTGGTAATCTATAAAGAAAAACTATTTCAGTTTGGACATGTTGTTGTTGGCATAAAGTATATTGTGTATGAGATTTTTCAAAGGCTGTATGTCATTGAACGTTGTAGACTTGAAGGCAGAACAGAAACCTCGTTCTTTGCATGTTTCATTTGCAATAACATTATCAAATATCATGCTATAACATTACAACATTATCATTGCTATATAATCACAGTTGATAAAAATGCTAAGAAATGCATGTTAATGCCACCTTTAATGGTTGAATAAATACCACTATAATTTAAAACTTTATGTTGCTATTAATTCCAGGCATCTTCGAACTACATATTTCTAGGCATCTTCAAATGTTTATCCGCACTAATCAAAAAGTGAAATGAAAAAAGGATGAATGTTCGCCTCGATCAGTAAATCTGTTACTGCTTCCAGTCCGTCTTTTAGGGCAACACTGTTCAATAAAGTTTACATTTGGTGACACGTGACCGATTTAGCATTCGGTGATCATTTTTCCAGAATCGTCGACATAGCCAGTCACCGACTTGAAGCGCGCTGAGAAACGACATCGTTGTTGAGCGCAACCATCTGCATACCTGGAACAGTTTGCTGTCGTGAAACATGCACAAATATGTTTCCCCTTTGACGGCTTTGAGTAAGATTTCCATCACTGGCACAGGAGAAAATTGCATGGAACAAGGATCTTCTTGCCGCGCCGATCCTCTCCAAAACCGGACGAAAGTCGCGATGCCGCGCTCCATAGATGAAAACGTTTACAGCGGCATTCGAAGTTTGAAAGAGATACAGTACTGTATTAACACTGCGAAGCCACGCGAAAACTTGCGCGTTGACGCTTGCTCCGTCCACTTGCAAAGCAATGTAAAAGCAAAGTTGAAAAGCATCGAGCGGAATCGTGCAGACGCTGAAAACCACCAGCATTAAACGCAGCATTCGACGCGTGCTGTTTACATGATCAAGTCTATTGGCCATTTTCGTGCCCATGTAGCCATGTTTTGCCAGATTGTTTGAATTTGTGACTAGTGCCGTGCCTATCTTGCGTCCTGTGATCCCTATAATCGTTGTCGACACGATGTCGCGAATGAACATGGTAAAAGCGTAGGACAACGTATAGAGGTTTTTGTGGCCTACTGGATTACACATTTGCCTTGACGAACCTTCGACTGAATGAAGCTCCAATGCGTGAAATTTAGGCCCGGCTAGCAGAGTCCCAAGGAACACAAATGAGATCACGCACACGATCGTACGCGATTTCGTAATGCCGTTTCGAGCAAATGGTTTCGAAATTACGCGATATCTATCGACAGACATGAGCATTAGAATACATTGCGAAATAGTTACATTGATAGGCAAAACTGACAGCAGAACTTTGCATCCTACCATTCCGAAATCCCATCTTTGGAAATTTGTAAGTGTTCCGTATGCGAACATCGCAGGCACAACAATGACACAAACAAGGTCACTTACGCTGAGTGATATCAGCATTAGGTCGTACGCCGTCGCAGGCCCTTTCTTTACGAACCTAAGAATGGCGATCGTAAACAAGTTGCCGCAAACACCGATCACAAAGAGGAGAAACATGCAAACTAAAGCGAATATATCGAGCGGAGCCGTCGCATTGCCGCTATTCCTGGCGAAAGTCAATGTCGTATTGGCCGTTGTTGTTGGCGAAACAAACATTGCGGTTGTCGACGTCAAGCTAGCAAAGGTAGTGCTTGTATCATTCATGTTTCGACCTTCTTATTTTCTATATCAAGGCCACAATGCCGTCGTCGATATTACGATTTCGAGGTCATCTGTCCATATATCGGCATGGAAAGGTGCTCGAAAAGTAAACAAGTAAAAAGAAGTGAGTACCTTGTATGTTTTCGAAAATCCTCCTTCTTGACTGTGGGCAATTCAATTTTTTCACCTGAAAGACAGAATAAAGACGACTTTTAATACAGCCAACTCAGTGTGATTCGAGCTGTCAGGGACACTGTCAAAATTTTGGGATTACAAAATGCTCGATTAACATGGTGAGGTTTTTGAATTATTTCACCTCAGTTATCCCTACATCAGTTATATACAGCCTAAATCCATATAATTGCAGCTTGCACAAAAGTTGTAAGAAGGATACTTTTTGTTAACTTATTCCATCAGTGCTAATTCAGTCTTTTGATATAAATGCAACACAAAAATAGGCAGTGTTGTTATCTTTTTCAGTGCTCGGCACGGTGCAGGCAAAGATAATTCAATTTAGTCGTTTCATCTCCAAAAAATGACTTAGGCTAAATACCCTCCAGTAATTACAATAAAGTCAATTTCTAGAAAATTCAATGCAATGAAGGACTAAAGATCTAGCTAGAAAGGCTATTTTTTGAGGAGAAGGACAAAATTGATTGAACTACGAAAAGTTCAAATTACAGAGGTTCGAAATATAAAGAGCTTTCTTTAAGAGAACAACAAAGGAACTGGACATTTTGTTTGATTTGAATTAATAAAAGATCGAATCACACGAGTTCCAGTTTGGTTTAATTCCACAGTATGATTTTTCCTTGTGGTGATGTCATAGTGTAGGTGATTTTTAGGCCACAGCAGATACAAAAATATGCTTCACTTTCAACCATTTAAAGAATGTTCGCCTTGCATTATATCCCCAAGAAAAGACTTGGTTTATCCTCCATTCCAAAGTCAAATTCAGGCAATGTTGTAATCGGATACTTTAAACCAAGTATTTGTGGCTCCCAAACCGAAGTATTTGTCGAGTGTTTCGTAGAAAATGTGTACAAAGAATCATAAAATAAAACAAGTTTCCTATACCAGGCAAAGTCAAGTGCATAAAAACGTAAGTATGGAAAATAATGGAATTGCCAACCCACTCCTTGTAAAAGCCCCCTAACAGATAAGCCCCCAACCTAGAAGTAAATTTTTTTAATAAGCATCCACCCTCATAAGCCCCCACTCTATCATGCAAATTTCCTTGGTTTAATAAGCCTCAACACTTTTGCTTTCTTGGCCCTTGTACTTCAACTTGAATCTTTATCTCCTCCGTCCATAAAAGGAAAAATCAAACCAAACGTTTTCTGTTATCGTGCTAACACTTACAAAAAGCAAACAGTAACAAAATAACAGAAAGCTCAACAAGGTTGTTGATAATATACACCCTGAGCAAGTTTGATCCCATTTCATGGCTTTGTCATCACGAATTTAGATTAGCCAAAAAGAGAGTTTTCAATGACTTCTAAAACTTTTGGTTGACTTTAAGACTTTTACTTCGTGGACCTCAACAAAAACGAGGCTGTGATAGTTAACGATAACGTGAAAACTGTTAAACAATGTACTGCCTTTGCAAGTACAACAAAAATTAACAAAAATATTAGAATTATGATTATGAGAATATCAAAGTTAAATTTAAATAGAATATAAAAAATCAGCCTTTTGAATGTGACTTTGTGAGTGAAATTATGGGCTTTGAGCAACCACCCCCTTGTGAATTTTCAAGATGACTGCGTCTTTTTGCAGAACACGTTTTGAAAGGCAATAAAATCGCAGGATCTTACCACTTGTTTAAGCAACGGCAAATCGAAAAAGCTGCTTTAAGTTATTAATGTTCTCTATCGAAAAACGATCAATTTGTTAACCGTACAAGCCTCTTTTTAAAACAATATTTGGAATTTTATTTCCCCCTAGAAAAATTAAAAGTCGGCGTAATAACATTATCACCCCGTCATCAACCAGGGGCGGATCTAGAAATTATTCTGAGGGGTTCTAAAACGTAAGGCTTGGTAACCCAGGGTGTTGCTATGCACAAACTCCGTACCCCTGCTAATAAGCCATAATGAAATGAAAGCCTTCCATAAACTAAAAAGCCTGGATGCCTTGATTTATATAGTAATTTTTGGTATCAGCTTTTATGCCAATTGAACGCAATTTGCAGCTCGCCCCTCTTATATTCACTTAGGGTACAAAAGTATAGAAACTGTAGTCAAAGATGATATGATGGCCCGCAGTGGCAAAAGGCCCGAGCCCACAAATTTTCAAAGCAAAATTTAATTTTTGACTCTTTGCAGCCATTTATTAGAACTTGATCAGCTTGACCAAAATAATAACGTGGCTGGTGGAATGAAGCCCTTGAAGTGCAGTGCAAAAGTTGAACACAGGGATTCAAACACAGCATGCATCGCCAAACCAAACAAAGAAGGCCCTGAACGTTTCGCTATGGGCCTGGCGTTTTGAGTATTTTTATGTATTTGAAATTCTTAGAGAAAAAAGGATTCACAGGAATATAAGTAGGTATAAAAAGGAAACCCCTTTTGGTCAATAATAGTAAGGGCAAGTTTTTGAGATGTTTTTTATGTAGTTCTTGAATGACTAAAAAAAGAATAACAAGGGCTCGGGCAAGCTTTATCCTCTGAATATAAATCAGGGGCGGATCTAAGGTGCCGCAACTGCCTTACGCAAGGCACTCATCTGCCGCTGACAAAGACTGAAACATTTAAATTTCGCCAAACACTTCAGTTTCAGTTTCATTTATTTCAAATTCCACTATATACATCCTTTGATTTTTTTGTTAATGACTCATGCCCTCCCTGTCGTTGTGAGACCCTACTTTGCATCTTTGCTTCGCCTCATATTGATCGAATAAGTGATTCTTTCCCTGCGATTATGTGATCCTCTTCCCTGCCTCAGATGATTTGACATAAATTATATTTTGCGGCATTTCGCATATTAATTTTTGATGCCCGCGCAGTTTTAAACAATCGTTTTTGAGACCCTACGTCATTTTTATTGTTCTCCTTGCGGCATCGATGAGATGTATGAGAAATTTTTGTATATGCAAAATATGTGGGGTGGGCTCAGCGTATGGTTATTTGGAATCTTGAGGTGCCGCAGAATGCCGCATTTGATATCAGGGTGATACTTGTCATACGTAGGTGATCCACTAGATCAGTGCGGTGATCATGAAGACGATTAGCAGCCTCATTTCACTCTTGTACCGTGATTTTGACAGACAGGAAAATAAAGCTGTGAAGGGGAAAGGATATCCTGAAAAAGGTTAAGTTCTGTCAGAGATGTGAATATTGGAAGCTTCATGCATGACCTTAGCAATATTAAGCTTAAAAGACATGGAAATTCTGCTTCTATCTCTGCAGCTAAAATATCGGAGCTAGGCCTACTTGGTTAAAAGTTCTATATTGAGCCGAGAACAAACTTTTTTCTTTGGAGGTGAATTATTATTGAAGAAAACGTTTTTGAAACATTGTTATTTATGCTTCATTCTTGTTAACGCTCGGTTTCTTTTAATTTAGACGTATTTGAATAATGTTCTTTGTTATTTAATAACAATATGATTGCCAAAAAACTCTGTTTTTTATCGCATAAAATGTGTATATTATCAGAGTCAGTTAGCATTGTCAATTCTTTCCCAATACAACATAAAGTATAGAAAAAATATTATTTGTTTGATCAAATTGACTCGAATCATGACAATGTAAATTTAAAAATAATAGACAGAGTATTTAATAAGTATTTTATAAGTTTACAGACACAAGTATTTAATACACATAGAAAATCTGGTTTCAAAAATTCTGTGGAGGTTCCAGGGGAAATAGCTAGCCTAACTTTTTCTATAAATTTTTTTAACTTCAATTTCGATTTGTTTCAAACATTGCATCAGAGCATGCTGGGTTTTTTTTTCTAATTTTGTGTGCTATATTTCAAATTATGTTATGTTATGTTATGTTATGTTATGTTATGTTATGTTATGTTATGTTATGTTATGTTATGTTATGTTATGTTATGTTATGTTATGTTATGTTATGTTATGTTATGTTATGTTATGTTATGTTATGTTATGTTATGTTATGTTATGTTATGACACAGCAGACACAAATGTATCAGAGATCTTTCAAAATGGGAAAGCTGTTGCTGTTAGACTTAAAAACTAAAAACATAACATTACAGTCCGATGAATGTTTTTCTTTTTTCAGAAGTAAATGTTAAGCAGTGCTTTTATTTCTAATAACTTGGCATAGCTATCACCTGATTGGCAAATATGTGTTATTGTAGTAAGGATTATTGAATTGCTATTTATCGTTATGAAATTAGCTTATCTTGTCCTCTCTGGATGCCCTTGGTTGCTTTTTGAGATATTTTGGAGAAAATGCCTTTAAAAAGACAAATAAACTTAAGAGAAATAGAATTTGTGTATCTGAATGACTCCCAAATAAATATTTGAAAAATACTTTATTCTTTGATGTCTGTAATGTTAACTGTCTGTATAATCTTTATCTATGGAAGTAACTTAGTATGAAAAAATATCAATTACTTAGGGCATTTTATAGCAAAGCTTTATCTGTATGTAACCTTCAGTGCATTCTTTCACAATTTTGTTTCTTTGCTGGCAACAGACCAGACCCATAGGCTTATTGATATGCTTTTAAACTGTCAAACATTTGAGGTGCTTAACAAAGCAACATCAAATAACTTACACCCTGTCTGCAAAGCTTGATCAAAACACCATGTATCTAGAGGTTATTGGCATGACTGAAAAAAGATATCAGAAGTCTATATAAAATTCTATTTTGATAGAATGTTATCTTTGTTCAGTTTTTGATGGTGACAATGTTTTATAAGTTCTGGTAGTGCAAAGACTAGTTTTTAAGATTCAAGTGCAAATGCAAAGTCTAACTGTTGTAGCTTTACGATGAGAAGAAGCCATATTCAAGCCTTCTCACTTAGACCTTCATACTCCTAAAGAGAGTTCTGTTTCCTTTCATAAACTGAACCATAAAATCTCAAAACAGAAAATGAATTGAAATTGCTGTTTCAAATTATTCTGATAGTGGTTTTTTGGACAAGTTGAACTTGTTGGAGCAGCTCAGTAGTAGGACCTCTTTAACAATGCCTGGGAACCAGATGCAAATTTTAGAGTTCCTTCCAAATTTAGGAAAAAAGAAAGTTTTTCATTCTCTTGGCTTAATAGTTACCCATGGTTTCAATATTCTAAAGCTTAATATTATGCAATTTGCCTGCCTTTGGACATTTTTTATCTAAGAATTGGTGTAAATTCATCCAGAGACAAGCTGGTGAATTTTTTTGACAGAAGTTTCCTGTGCATTAGCAAGATATAGAATCAATGCAGATTTGATATCAACCAAACCCTATTATTAACCATGCTAACCTTTGTAACTGTAAAAGAAGTAGGCAGTGAAGAGTCATAATTGGCAGTGAAGAATTACTTAAGAGAATGTTGTTTTATAGTTTCCTTGAATAACATAAAATATTTACATGCAAGCAACGCCACTATTTAACCACTTTACATTGCGCATGCGCAAATGGGTTTTGACCACGCCCATTTTGCTATTTACTTTTGGACCACACCCTTTTGCGGCAGTCAAATTTTTCTTTAGATCCGCCCCTGTAAATCATACCTCATGGTCTATGAATAAGACGTGAAACACGGAGTTGAAACTTGAAACCGTTCTGTTATATAAACCACAGCGTTTACAAGTTCTGCCGTTACAGCATCGAGCATCAGGTAAAGATCGTCAAAAGATCCACGAAAACATATTGCAAATTTGCGCCTAAGCATTCGTCGCGTGCTGTATCATAATTCAACTCCCCCTGGTCAACCTCAACTCCCCCTGTTCAAGCTCAACTCCCCCTGGTCATAAAACCACTTATACATTTGACTGTAGATTGAAGCGAAGAAACTCCCCCTGGTTTGTCGGTATTCTTTGATGTTTTGGATTTTTGAAATCCATGGGTTCTGTTATACAACTTGTTTTGTCTGTCGTGCATCGTGTTTGTGGTTCGTTATTGTTAATGAGAATGTCTTTCGATGTTTGCGTCAGTCATTTTGTTTGTCATCGTGCCATCTCTATTTTAGTTGTTATTAGTCCATTTTTATTAGTCCATTTGCCGTTAATTTGTGTCATTAGGGTTTGTGTGCGTCACTCATGTTGTTAAAAGCGTATGTTCTTTCAGTGCAAGTCAAGTCGAGTCGAAGTTGTCGTTGAATGAAGTCGTAATGTTGTAATCGTTGGTTGTTGCTAATTTATACTTTCACTATTGAAGAACCTTGGTTTAAAAAAAAACGTTATTTTACAGTTCTCGCGCCAAAGTTTAGAACCCCTCGACCTGGCACCGTGATTGGCTAGATTCACTTCCACGGGTGCAGAAACTCGTATAATTTACAGGCCACGGGTTCCTTAAGTGGCTGGATATAAGAGGAGACAATGCTTTCCGAGTCTGTAGAATGCTATACAGGACAACCAGGGGGAGTTTCATAACACTTCAATGCATGGACTGAAATAACAATGTTGAACAGTTGTGAGACGGGGCATTGAAGCGGAAATAACAATTTCAGGAGATGTGCATACTTCCCGGTATTATTTAAATGGTTTAAATAATAATAAACAAAATTGCGGTAGAATAAGCTTTAATCCCCAAAAAGTTTTTTCTCAAATCTGAGGGGTGCTCGAGCCCCCTTCGCACCCCACTGGATCCGCCCCTGTCAACCTTACATATATCGCACCTGTTGGTAAAATTAATGATATTAAAATGAAGTAGACTCGTTGACTCCTATTTTCTATTTCTGGCAGTTTTTATATATCTGTCACTTTCACGAATCCTTTCTGTCTTCGTTTGATTCATAAAAATAGCTTTACTTTGTACGTTAAGGACTTCTTTTATTAGCTTGTTTGATATTTTTAGGAATAAACCACGTCATCGAGGACGAGGGGCAAATCACTCTTTAAAAATTTCATACAATTTTTGTAGAAATCTTATTGCTTCATCTGAAAATCCCTGGAAATCCTTTTGTTTTCTTGAAAATCCCGCAGCAAGAATGAACTGCCCCTCGATCGAGGGCATGCGGCTCAAATGCTCGCTGATGTCCTTTTGAGCAAATGGCTTATTAACTATGACTTTGTTGTTATCTGATCCATTTTTAGCTTTTTACATCCTTCATTACCCTGCATTTCACATCATTCCTTCCGAGAATATCTATAAAAAAATGAAATAAATGAAATTTTGTTAAATATAAATGAATGTACCTTAACCCTCAATCCTCTTTGAATTGAAGGGGAAGGAAGTCCGTCTTACTATCCACATTTTTCAACAAAATCCTGATAATGAAATGAAAATATACTTGATCGTATAGCCAGTCTTCACTGCGGTTTAGCATTCATTTACCGTCATTTAAATATGACCGGGACGAGTATTCCTGCACGACTCGATTGAGCTGAGTTCCATATTTGGCTACATCTGTATGATACGGTATTAAATCCATATATTTTGTAATGTTGTTCCGCTGTTTTGAATTGAGAGTTTCTTAAGTAATATGGGCATTCATTTATGCAAAATATTTCATCCATAAAAGGTGGATTCAAACCGTTAAATGTTTTGTAAATTTCTATCGCAAGATATTGTAATCTTTTCTTATGAGAAGTTATTGTTTTATTCTTTATTAAAAGTTGTTGAAAAGTTGATTCATAGTCATCATAAGCTATTCTCATTGCTCTTTCATGAATCCGGTTTATCCGGTTATTACTTTTCCTACTGCAAAACATCCAAATAAGAGGACAATAATTAAAATATGATATTATTAAAGTTTTCATTAAAAGAATTCGCTTAGATTTGTCCATATACGAAGCAATCCTGGCTAGAGCGTTTACCTTTTTCCCGGCTTCTTTCTAAAAAACTTCAATATGTTCTTCTAATCTAAGTTGATGGTCTAGTGTTACTCCCAAAAATTTAACATTCTTAATTTCTATTATAGTAGAACCATTTATTTGAATTTTAGATTCCTCTTAATTGGATCGATTGGCTTTAAATGTTATAAGCTTGCTTTTATCGCCATTGAGCACCATACAATTTTCATAAAACCATTTATTAAGAATAGCTGCTTTTGATTCTTAGTCGTCAGTTAGTTCATTCATATCAGTACTTGACAGCCAAATTGTATTATCATCTGCATAGTTGCATTAATTGCTTTTGTTCAAATGCAGAAAAATACCATTTATGTAAATATTGAAAAGCAACGGGCCTAAGACTGATCCTTCAGGAACTCCTTGCTTTCTTTCCACCCAATCACTAAAATTTGGGTATTTTTACTCATTGTACTCTTTTATCTAGATAATTATACATAAATTCCATTGCGTTGTCGCTAAAGCCATAAGATTTCAATTTGGCTAGTAGAAGTATATGGGGTAAACAATCAAATGCTTTTGATAAATCCATAAGCACTGCACCAGCCACATCTTTTTTATTCAGGCACTTTTTCAGACCTTCAATAAGTCGTAATAAAGCGTGTCGTGTGCTATAACCTTTTCTGAATTCACAAAGCAAAGGGGACAGTTTAACAATGTTGTAATTGTAGATTTGATTGAACATTATTCTCTCAAATACCTTTGAAGCTGAGGGGAGCACATTTATTGGTCTACAATTCTCTTTAATAGTTGAATCTCCTTTTTTGAAAATAGGGCACACATTAGCCATTTTCATAAGAAAAGGAAAAGAATTTATTAGAAAGAGATCGATTGAATATTTCAGCTAGTGGTTCAGAGAAAATGCCTATTGCCATTTTAAGAACTTTAGGGGTGATATTATCGGCTCCTGTTGATTTGTCTTTCTCTAGGTTGTAAATTTTCTCTCTTACCTCCTTGGAAGTTACATTTTCAAAGTTAAACTTAGGAAATTGATCAAACGTTTTTCTTCATATTCTAGGGTGGTTTTCAAAGCATTTCAATTGATCTAATAGTGACGAGGCTGTCCTTTCGTCAGACGTCTGTTGCACATTATCAGATAAAGGTCGGGCTATATTGAGGCTTTTAGTAATATTTACAAGTGATTATTCAACGTTTGTGCTACTATTTTGCTGTCAGACAGGATTTTATCGTTCTCTATCAGTATGATTTTATTTGCTTTTGCACTTTATCGTTTAAGAAAGGCTGGATAGTTTTCCAGAATTTTTTATTATCCTTGACGAGTTTTACATCTAAATATCGAAATATCTTCTTTTAGTGCGTCTAATTAATTTAACATATTTATTTCTGACTATTTGTAATCCTCCCTGTTAGAGACTGTTTTGTTTTTGTTGAACTCTCTTTTTGCCTTAGATCTCAGCATTATCAATTTTCTTATATCTTTATTCATTAAAGGCGCATTATTTGCTCTCACTAATTTTTTCTTCGGAGGGGCATGTTTATCAAGAATAGAATTCATAGCTTGATTGAAAACGTCGTACGTTGCATTATCTTTAGGTATTTTAGCTAAATTAAATAGAAAATCCTCGGTAAATTGATCGGTAGAAAACGTTTTATAGCATCTGTATGAAATAGAAGTGGGTTCAGATTTTACGAATTCAGTTTTTAGTACAGTATAGGTTAGTTTATGTTGGTCAGACAAACCTGTCTCATATGTATCTGTATTTATATAGCTGTATTTCTTGTTTGTTAAGATCAAGTCAAAGCATTTTGGCGGATCACTTTTGTATGTTGGCTCTTTCATCAGATTATAAAGATCATGGTTTTTCATAAAATTTTCTATGCTAGAAGAACCAGGTTTCATATTAAAGTCCTCAAGTATTAGAATTATTTCATAGCTTCGTGAATAAAAATCCAACAATTTACCTAATTCATCAAAAAATAGATGCCATTTTGGTTTGGAGGGTGATAGATTCCAATAATTATCCATTTTTGTTTTTTAAAATTTACTTCAACAGAAAAGTTTCAATATCATTTGCTGGGCTGAGATTTCTTAGTTCTTTAGCTGGAATATTTTCATTCACATAAAGTAGTAATCCTCCAGCTCCAATTTTATGTCGCGTCTAAAGGGCTTCCTAAACCCCGCAGCAGAATACTGAGATGTCGGGAAATATTCGTCTATCTTTGTTTCTGAGATAAGAAAAATATCTAATTTTCCTTTTATTAGTTCCATAATACAATTTATGTTAAGGTACCCTACAATTGTCTTTTTAGGGTTTTTTACTCTTATTGAACTGAAATTAGTTACTTCATTTAAAGCGCTATCTATTACATCGACAGAGCTCTGTTTGTTTTTAATTTCATCATGCTCTCCTTGCTCCTTGGGTTATAAATGAATGATTAGTTTTTGATTATAAGGGCATGAAGGCTCAATCATGGTTCAACTGTGCATTATCTTACCCACTTTTCATGTTTACTGCAGATGATTAATTATGTTTCTCGCAAGAAGTATGTTCCCTTGTCTGTTTAGATGGAGTCTGCTACCGTTGAAGCTATCAATAGTGATGTTATTGTTGTTTATAAAATCCAGTTTATATTCTCGGCATAGCTTGTAGTCCTTGTTCACTTAATCATTATCTCCTCTCATTATGATAGAACTGATGTACATACGTGTACACTGACTGTTTTCAGGGGCGGATCTAAGGTGCCGCAACTGCCTTACGCAAGGCACTCATCTGCCGCTGACAAAGACTGAAACATTTAAATTTCGCCAAACACTTCAGTTTCAGTTTCATTTATTTCAAATTCCACTATACACATCCTTTGATTTTTTTGTTAATGACTCATGCCCTCCCTGTCGTTGTGAGACCCTACTTTGCATCTTTGCTTCGCCTCATATTGATCGAATAAGTGATTCTTTCCCTGCGATTATGTGATCCTCTTCCCTGCCTCAGATGATTTGACATAAATTATATTTTGCGGCATTTCGCATATTAATTTTTGATGCCCGCGCAGTTTTAAACAATCGTTTTTGAGACCCTACGTCATTTTTATTGTTCTCCTTGCGGCATCGATGAGATGTATGAGAAATTTTTGTATATGCAAAATATGTGGGGTGGGCTCAGCGTATGGTTATTTGGAATCTTGAGGTGCCGCAGAATGCCGCATTTGATATCAGGGTGATACTTGTCATACGTAGGTGATCCACTAGATCAGTGCGGTGATCATGAAGACGATTAGCAGCCTCATTTCACTCTTGTACCGTGATTTTGACAGACAGGAAAATAAAGCTGTGAAGGGGAAAGGATATCCTGAAAAAGGTTAAGTTCTGTCAGAGATGTGAATATTGGAAGCTTCATGCATGACCTTAGCAATATTAAGCTTAAAAGACATGGAAATTCTGCTTCTATCTCTGCAGCTAAAATATCGGAGCTAGGCCTACTTGGTTAAAAGTTCTATATTGAGCCGAGAACAAACTTTTTTCTTTGGAGGTGAATTATTATTGAAGAAAACGTTTTTGAAACATTGTTATTTATGCTTCATTCTTGTTAACGCTCGGTTTCTTTTAATTTAGACGTATTTGAATAATGTTCTTTGTTATTTAATAACAATATGATTGCCAAAAAACTCTGTTTTTTATCGCATAAAATGTGTATATTATCAGAGTCAGTTAGCATTGTCAATTCTTTCCCAATACAACATAAAGTATAGAAAAAATATTATTTGTTTGATCAAATTGACTCGAATCATGACAATGTAAATTTAAAAATAATAGACAGAGTATTTAATAAGTATTTTATAAGTTTACAGACACAAGTATTTAATACACATAGAAAATCTGGTTTCAAAAATTCTGTGGAGGTTCCAGGGGAAATAGCTAGCCTAACTTTTTCTATAAATTTTTTTAACTTCAATTTCGATTTGTTTCAAACATTGCATCAGAGCATGCTGGGTTTTTTTTTCTAATTTTGTGTGCTATATTTCAAATTATGTTATGTTATGTTATGTTATGTTATGTTATGTTATGTTATGTTATGTTATGTTATGTTATGTTATGTTATGTTATGTTATGTTATGTTATGTTATGTTATGTTATGTTATGTTATGTTATGTTATGTTATGTTATGTTATGTTATGACACAGCAGACACAAATGTATCAGAGATCTTTCAAAATGGGAAAGCTGTTGCTGTTAGACTTAAAAACTAAAAACATAACATTACAGTCCGATGAATGTTTTTCTTTTTTCAGAAGTAAATGTTAAGCAGTGCTTTTATTTCTAATAACTTGGCATAGCTATCACCTGATTGGCAAATATGTGTTATTGTAGTAAGGATTATTGAATTGCTATTTATCGTTATGAAATTAGCTTATCTTGTCCTCTCTGGATGCCCTTGGTTGCTTTTTGAGATATTTTGGAGAAAATGCCTTTAAAAAGACAAATAAACTTAAGAGAAATAGAATTTGTGTATCTGAATGACTCCCAAATAAATATTTGAAAAATACTTTATTCTTTGATGTCTGTAATGTTAACTGTCTGTATAATCTTTATCTATGGAAGTAACTTAGTATGAAAAAATATCAATTACTTAGGGCATTTTATAGCAAAGCTTTATCTGTATGTAACCTTCAGTGCATTCTTTCACAATTTTGTTTCTTTGCTGGCAACAGACCAGACCCATAGGCTTATTGATATGCTTTTAAACTGTCAAACATTTGAGGTGCTTAACAAAGCAACATCAAATAACTTACACCCTGTCTGCAAAGCTTGATCAAAACACCATGTATCTAGAGGTTATTGGCATGACTGAAAAAAGATATCAGAAGTCTATATAAAATTCTATTTTGATAGAATGTTATCTTTGTTCAGTTTTTGATGGTGACAATGTTTTATAAGTTCTGGTAGTGCAAAGACTAGTTTTTAAGATTCAAGTGCAAATGCAAAGTCTAACTGTTGTAGCTTTACGATGAGAAGAAGCCATATTCAAGCCTTCTCACTTAGACCTTCATACTCCTAAAGAGAGTTCTGTTTCCTTTCATAAACTGAACCATAAAATCTCAAAACAGAAAATGAATTGAAATTGCTGTTTCAAATTATTCTGATAGTGGTTTTTTGGACAAGTTGAACTTGTTGGAGCAGCTCAGTAGTAGGACCTCTTTAACAATGCCTGGGAACCAGATGCAAATTTTAGAGTTCCTTCCAAATTTAGGAAAAAAGAAAGTTTTTCATTCTCTTGGCTTAATAGTTACCCATGGTTTCAATATTCTAAAGCTTAATATTATGCAATTTGCCTGCCTTTGGACATTTTTTATCTAAGAATTGGTGTAAATTCATCCAGAGACAAGCTGGTGAATTTTTTTGACAGAAGTTTCCTGTGCATTAGCAAGATATAGAATCAATGCAGATTTGATATCAACCAAACCCTATTATTAACCATGCTAACCTTTGTAACTGTAAAAGAAGTAGGCAGTGAAGAGTCATAATTGGCAGTGAAGAATTACTTAAGAGAATGTTGTTTTATAGTTTCCTTGAATAACATAAAATATTTACATGCAAGCAACGCCACTATTTAACCACTTTACATTGCGCATGCGCAAATGGGTTTTGACCACGCCCATTTTGCTATTTACTTTTGGACCACACCCTTTTGCGGCAGTCAAATTTTTCTTTAGATCCGCCCCTGGTTTTATTGAATTTCGTTGAAGTTTTTCCGGTAGTTGTCTATTGTTTTAGATTTTGATGCAATATCGTTAGTGCCAAAATGTACTATGATTTCATCAGAGTTTCTTGTTAAGATAGATTTAACATAGTGTATAGCATCTTCGGATGTCGCTCCAGGTGTCGAGTGGGTCTTTATAGATTCATTCTTGACATTCTATGGCCTTCTAGGTTTTTAATCATAGAGTCACCTATTATGTAAACCAGCAGTTTTCTTTTCTGTGAGATTGCAGTGTCCTTCGTGTTTGCTACACTATGAGATTGGCTGCTGTGTTGTTCCGGGTTGAATAAGGTTTTATTTTGATATGAGATATGTATAGGATTGACTTGCTTTTGTGATTTTGCTAAGGATTGAAAATGATTTGAGTTTGTTATAGATTTATAGAATATTGAATAGAATGGTTCAGAGTATGATTGTGGGGAAGGCTTTTTTATGTGGATTGGGCAATTTGTTTGTGTTACCTAATGTTTGAGAATGTATTTTGGTGTAATCCGTGATTGTTGAAGGGGCTTGTCAAGTTTTGGTTTGCATTTGTGGATTTTATTTATATTGAGATGGAAAATGAATGGGTGCCTGTGATGTAGTTCTTCTTATAGTTAAGTCCTTTCCATATTGATATATTCCTAAACATAAAGTAGATACAGTTTTCAAATGCAACAGCTAACTCACGAGGATATAGAGAGCTACAACTCACAAATGAAACAATCGAAGCCTTAATGAATCTCCAGTAATTTAAATGCACGACAAGCAATGGGCACGTCGTCTTAAAAAATACACTTAATGCGCATATGAGAACTCACGCGCTGGTATATCTACCAATTCTTGCCAGGTAGGTATCTAAGCAGTAGCGCTAAATATACTAAAGCCCTCGACGCAGTTTTTAAGACGTACATTGGTACGGGTAAAGTGGTTTTACTTACGTTAACGATATATGAGACTTAGAGGGTTTGATAAATAACAATACAATAGAATTTGTTTACATAACTTATACTGATATAAATGAGAAACAAGGAGGCTGAATATGGATTTATTATTTCAAACTATATGTTGCTAACAATTCAAACCTATTTAAGGTATTAAACACTAACAAAATTACAAGCAGTGTTTACCTGCACAAGGAAAGTCCATAAGAAAATGAAGAGAGTATAAACTTTTTGCCTTGACGAATAAATCTATTTCTACTTCCAGTCCGTTTTTTAGGGCAACACTGTTCAATAAAGTTAACATTTGGTGACCGATTTATCATTTGGTGATCAATTTTCCAAAATCGTCGACATAGCCAGTCACCGACTTGAAGCGCGCTGAGAAACGACATCATTGTTGAGCGCAACCATCTGCATACCTGGAACAGTTTGCTGTCGTGAAACATGCACAAATATGTTTCCTCTTTGACGGCTTTGAGTAAGATTTCCATCACTGGCACAGGAGAAAATTGCATGGAACAAGGATCTTCTTGCCGCGCCGATCCTCTCCAAAACCGGACGAAAGTCGCGATGCCGCGCTCCATAGATGAAAACGTTTACAGCGGCATTCGATGTTTGAAAGAGATACAGTACTGTATTAACACTGCGAAGCCACGCGAAAACTTGCGCGTTGACGCTTGCTCCGTCCACTTACAAAGCAATGTAAAAGCAAAGTTGAAAAGCATCGAGCGGAATCGTGCAGACGCTGAAAACAACCAGCATTAAACGCAGCATTCGACGCGTGCTGTTTACATGGTCAAGTCTATTGGCCATTTTCGTGCCCATGTAGCCATGTTTTGCCAGATTGTTTGAATTTGTGACTAGTGCCGTGCCAATCTTGCGTCCTGTGATCCCTATAATCGTTGTCGACACGATGTCGCGAATGAACATGGTAAAAGCGTAGGACAACGTATAGAGGTTTTTGTGGCCTACTGGATTACACATTTGCTTTGACGAGCCTTCGACTGAATGAAGCTCCAATGCGTGAAATTTAGGCCCGGCTAGCAGAGTCCCAAGGAACACAAATGAGATCACGCACACGATCGTACGCGATTTCGTAATGCCGTTTCGAGCAAATGGTTTCGAAATTACGCGATATCTATCGACAGACATGAGCATTAGAATACATTGCGAAATAGTTACATTGATAGGCAAAACTGACAGCAGAACTTTGCATCCTACCATTCCGAAATCCCATCTTTGGAAATTTGTAAGTGTTCCGTATGCGAACATCGCAGGCACAACAATGACACAAACAAGGTCACTTACGCTGAGTGATATCAGCATTAGGTCGTACGCCGTCGCAGGCCCTTTCTTTACGAACCTAAGAATGGCGATCGTAAACAAGTTGCCGCAAACACCGATCACAAAGAGGAGAAACATGCAAACTAAAGCGAATATATCGAGCGGAGCCGTCGCATTGCCGCTATTCCTGGCGAAAGTCAATGTCGTATTGGCCGTTGTTGTTGGCGAAACAAACATTGCGGTTGTCGACGTCAAGCTAGCAAAGGTAGTGCTTGTATCATTCATGTTTCGACCTTCTTATTTTCTATATCAAGGCCACAATGCCGTCGTCGATATTACGATTTCGAGGTCATCTGTCCATATATCGGCATGGAAAGGTGCTCGAAAAGTAAACAAGTAAAAAGAAGTGAGTACCTTGTATGTTTTCGAAAATCCTCCTTCTTGACTGTGGGCAATTCAATTTTTTCACCTGAAAGACAGAATAAAGACGACTTTTAATACAGCCAACTCAGTGTGATTCGAGCTGTCAGGGGCACTGTCAAAATTTTGGAATTACAAAATGCTCGATTAACATGGTGAGGTTTTTGAATTATTTTACCTCAGTTATCCCTACATCAGTTATATACAGCCTTAATCCATATAATTGCAGCTTGCACAAAAGTTGTAAGAAGGATACTTTTTGTTAACTTATTCAATCAGTGCTAATTCAGTCTTTTGATATAAATGCAACACAAAAATAGGCAGTGTTGTTATCTTTTTCAGTGCTCGGCACGGTGCAGGCAAAGATAATTCAATTTAGTCGTTTCATCTCCAAAAAATGACTTAGGCTAAATACCCTCCAGTAATTACAATAAAGTCAATTTCAAGAAAATTCAATGCAATGAAGGACTAAAGATCTAGCTAGAAAGGTTTTTTTTGAGGAGGAGGACAAAATTGATTGAACTACGAAAAGTTCAAATTACAGAGGTTCGAAATATAAATGTTTGTTAAGAGCTTTTTTTAAGAGATCAACAAAGGAACTGGACATTTTGTTTGATTCGAATTAATAAAAGATCGAATCACACGAGTTCCAGTTTGGTTTAATTCCACAGTATGATTTCACCAGCTTCGCATGATCTAAATAGCGTTAATCTACAATTCTAAAATTTAGATCCAAGATTGTATCTTTGAAATATGGTTCGATTTACCATCTGTTGCTTTAGAATATAGATTAGAGTCTATTGTCTAAATCATATATCGACAATTCTGTCGCTTTAAGTGGTCAAATCCCGGCGGAGGACTTTGTATAGGCGACACTGGCAAGACACCTGGACCCCGCCAGGCTGTGAGCGCGCTTTTAATTTCGATAACATTTTTGCTGTGCTGTGGCTGACCTACTCTCATCGCGTGTGCCTAATTTGAGTATAACGTTTTGTTGGAGGCGACAAGCAACGATCTAAAGCAATAGAAAAGGTAATTGTACAACATATATATTTTAAGATCTGATGGCAGGTTTAATTTTATCTCTCTCAATGTCCGGTCTCGGCGGCCATGTTATGTTATGTCGATTGATTGGCCTAGTGGCACACTAATGAAGCATTTAACTTCAGCGTATCATTTTGTGTTTAATACAGCTAATAACAGAGATATAAATATTAAATTGTATATACAAGTTACTTTTGCCTGTATCGTACGTTAGATTGACATTTTGCTAGATCGTTGGTTTATGGTCTTCAATGTTGCGGGACGATATAGGCCTAGGCCTAGATCCTTTTATTCCCTTGGACACAATTTTTGATTAACCCTTCCATTCCGCTTGTTTGATAAAGTTAGAATCACAGTCAAATCTTAAATATCTCATTGCAGTTGAGCATTGATTTTTAACCATGCAAATATAAAAACCCCATGTTATAATAGAAAGAAATGCTGGGACATCATTTTTCTCCCTCGAGTTGCGATATTTAATTTGACCAAACCGTTTCTGATTTTTGCATGAAGGGTATGTTTTATTTATTGCCCTTAATCTTTGGAAGTGAATCATATATTTTCACCAAGATGAAGAATTCATAATTTATGTTACTTTGCCCTGTCAGGGATGGGATTGTCCACTGAAAAGCATTCTTTGCTGTGAGTATGGTAACTGTGAGAGGGAAAATTAGCAAATCCAGCAGTGTCTAATGTTAGCAATCATTTTACCATTTTACAATCAAATTTGTGAGTAATGGATGAGAACCAAAGTACTTTTGTTTTCAAGGATGGATAGCAAACGACCAGCAACATACATGTTGGTTTCTGATGAACAAAGAGCGAAACTGATATCAAACTACAATGAAGGTATGAAATCAACTTTGGAGAAAGAGAAAATTAATCAAGCATCGAAAGAAACTGGTCTCCCAGTTGATAAGATAAAGGTAACATGTACTTTCTTGTTCATATTTAACTGGCACAAAATATTTGATTTTCCCCTTCCTGCATACAAAGTCTACAAGAAAAAATAAAAGACACAGAAACATACAAAAGTATTTTGCCAAATTGAACGTGATAACAATATTTCTACAATTAAATATATTGGTTGAAGTAAAACCATTCAGAAATGTTTTCTATTTTTGATGCTGTATTTTAATTGTGTTTTTAAATTTAAAGAAATGGATTGGAAATCAGAATACAAAAATGCAGAAAAGGTCAAGAGCAGAAAATGGAGATCAAATAGAAGAAAAAGAAATTAAAAGAGTAAAAGGAGCAAGAAAACTGACAGCACAGAATGTTTTTTATAGTAGTTTGTCCAGAGAAGGTATATATTAAATTATGATTTTTTCTGGTAAACCGTTGCAATTGAGATTATATACAGTATTTGTAATATGAAAATAGGCATTGTGCAGCATTTCACATGTCTTTATACTTTGCATGCGGGATGGCATGCAATACCAAGAGCTTTTTATCTGCTGTTTTTCATCAAAAGAATATTTTACCATTTTAAAGCAATGCACACATCTGATGATTGAAAATCAAATCTAATCAAAGCTAATCAAAAGATTATTGCAGTCCCTTCCTCCAGTGAAAACCCTAGAAGAGGTTTCAAAAATTGCAATTACGAAAAAACCCTGCACTGAGTGAAAAACAGAGTGCATAACTGAATTCAGTGTGATATTTTAGGTAGGGGTGGTGGGTTTACCACTGTCTTAAAAAATTCACTGCCGCATTTTGAAAACAATAATTCCTTCAAGGCTATTGCAGTACATTTGATTTGCTGAAGCATAGTTTTAGGTTTTATGAACATGCGCACATTTTCCCTTTAAATTTGAAGAGGAAACCCTTGATCCTCAAATTGAAGGATGTATGCATTGCTGTTTAATCTAGCCATTTTTGATGATAATGTGGCAAGCATATAATTGTATGATAAATCTTGTATTGGAATAATTCTACACCTTGGAAAATGATAGAACTGCCTTTAGATTTGGTGATGTTTTGCATGCCTCTCATAATTTGGGTGTTTGTGGATATGCAATCACACACCTTATGCGACAAAGACTGTATATATAAATATATATATATATATTTATGTGAAAGTTTTAAATCAAGAACAAGTAATGTTTTTGGTCTAAATTATTGCTTATAAACTTGATTTCTAATAAGGCATGAATAAACATATGAAGAAAAAGGTGTGCACTGCCCAAATAGAAGCTGAACACAAGCTTTCAAATAAAAAGTAAATATTAAAAACAATACTTCTAGGAAAGCTTGCTGGGTTCAAGTCAAATGGAGAGAGACATACGTATATGTCAATCATGTGGCACAAGCTTGGTGACGCTGAAAAGCAGTCATTTAAAAATGAGGCAGAAAGGCTAAACAAAAATGCAACCAACCTCACACAGGATGAGAAATGTATCCAAATACAGCGTGTAAAGAAAATGCTTGTTAATAATGTGAGTATTTCAATATCATTGCTAATACCTTTTTACACAAATATAATTTTTTGATGCTGTTCCAAATGTAACATAAGCATGTTTTCTGCATTAAATGTTTAGAAGAGAGTGTTTTCTACATCTCATTTACACCAAATCAGTTGGCAAACAAAGCCCTACACCTCAACATGTGGCATAAGAGACAGGGCTGTTGTTTACCCTATATTGGATAGCAGCTTCCTAGCTGGAACATTTTATGCCATGTGCTATAATTTACAGTGGTACATGTGCAGTTTTTTTAAAACTTTTTTTATTGTTTGAAGAGTACTTATAGTAAAGACTATGAATAGTTTTTTATTTACTATTGACAGAAAAAATTCATTTCTAAAGATACAGATAAATACACAAAGATGGTCAGAGTTTTGCTCAAATGAACCTTTTCCTCTGCCCTTTATTACAATGCTGAATAAAACAATATCAAAACATCTCCTCACTATTTAAACTAACTGTCTTGAATGGAAGTGTTATTAGGAATTGAATCTAGGAAGGGAGGTGTAACACAAAGAGGATGGCAGAGAAAATAGTTTTATAATTTTAGTAACTTTAACTTCTTCAAAAAAAGAAAAAAATGTTTGTAATGGAATGAATAGGCCAAAACCTTCATTAAACCATCAACATAAGCCACCACATTGTTCTTGTGAATCCCTTCAATTGTGCTTTTATTCTGGCTTTATCTTTAGCACAAAGTTGGCCACATGCTTGAATAATGTGTTTTCCGACATAATTTTTTAAAATGAAGTGATGACTCATGAAAACAGAGTAAAAAAATTGCAGGGGCATAACATGTGTTTACATGTGTCTCTACAATTTGTGAAGCTTAGTCTAATTCAACTCATGCACACTACAGTAGAATCCCGTTATAACGTACTCGGTTATTACGTACTTTCAGATATAACATACTGGTATGCTTGGTTACAACATACTTCGGATATAACGTACTTAATACGCTGGTCCCTTAAACTACGTTATAACCGGATTATACTGTAGATAAACTTTGCAAAAATTTTATGAGCATCCCCATCATATGAACTAGTAAGAGGGATGGAAGAATTGGCCCCACAAAGTTAAAAAAAACGAAGTTTTGGGTTGACAAATTTCAGATAGAACCATCTACCTGTTATCAGGCCTTGCTCTAAGCAAAATGAAGGTGTTACAAAGAACCAGCTCCTAGAAAACTCTAGTGCTCTGTTTATACCCATATATCAAATAAAATTACCTTTAATGCATCTTTATGAGGAGTGTCCTTTTTTGTAGAAAAGTAGAAATTCGCTCTTTTTTGGCCTTGATAATGGGAATTGAGCTCCCATGGCTCCACACCCCTGGGCCCTGGGTATGGTATTGTGTGGCGTTTTTTTGCATACAGTATCATGTTGTTTACAGGTCTCAGCCCATATCTACACACATATCATCTTCTAAATCTCGAGATACCCCTACCTATTGTGAAACAAAGCAACCATTATATATTCTGACTCCTCTGTAAATGTATTATCAGAAAAAATGCTTGTAGGCGCAAAAGTTGTGGCAAACTCGAAATACTTGGGAGAGGAAGGGAGTAAGTTCAGTGTGTCTGCTTAGTACAAACGAATCAACTGTTTTGCGTCCAAACGGAAATGGAGCATTTTCAAATGTCATTGCGTTTTCAAATGATGCAACTTAGGCAGCCTTTCCATTAGCCCGGGTTAAAACAAAAGCGGGTTAAAGTTATCCGTTTCTGCGTCGCGTTCCCACCAACCCACTTGAAAAATGGATAAGTTTGTAAACGGGTTTTAGAGTGGGTCAGTTTTATCCCGGCTATCTTTTGACCCATCTGTGAGTTAATGGAAACACCGATACCCGGATAACTTCTGACCCACTTGCAACAACAGCAAAGTTTGAGAATTGAGATGGCGCCAAAAATCAAAATAACACTGAGCCAAACGGCCCAATAAGTCATATTTATATTTATTAGTCAATAAACGCGATCCATGTCATAAAGAGAAAATCCACGCCAAAAGGAGAAAGAAAACACAGACCAATCAAAATCAAACGTGATTAATCGCAATCGGTAGAAAAAAGCAGCTTCTACCGCCTAAGCCAATCAGAAGTCTGCATTTTCCCAAAAAATCGCATGCCAGTGATATTGGCGCTAATCCTGATGACAGCGCATGGACGGGTGATAATCCTGCTTGATGCCTTTCATATTCCGCCTTCGCGGCAAAACACTGCATGCAACACAAAAAGAGTTTTTGACTTTTTCTACAGGACTTCGGGCGTGCTATCGCGACACTTTCTATGCAGAGGGGAGGGGTTTTTGGATGGTAGTCGCCCCACTTTCATGAAAAATCGGAATGTTTCGGTGAAACAAATCCTATGTTAGTAAACGCTTTATGTTAATTCCATGAAATTATTAAAAAACTTATATTGGAAATTTCGATTATAAAACGAAATGAGGCATTACCTGGTTACTGTAAGGTTAGCAGCAATCTCAACTCCTTTCTGTCCTTTGTATGAGCTTTAGGCTTTGCACCACATTAACCAAACCGTTTTCGCGCCAAATCCCATGCACGTGTTTGCAGTCTTCCCGCGACAATTTTCGCTATTTGGCATTGAAAATCTTGTAAATACTATTTAACAAATAATCCGATGGTTGGTATGGTCCTTCCTGTAAGTTACTCATGTTTTCCTTGGTGTTTTGTGAGAATTAACATGATGCGAATTGCTGTTACCATCGATCGCATGGTGTAGCCTGCGACACAGACCAAATCGAATGCATTCGATTTGGTCTGTGTCGCAGGCTACACCATGCTATCGCGGCTGGCAGCATGTTGAACAATCGGCCATTGATGGCTGTTGACAGCTAAACAGCTTTGAAAAAAAACGGAGACACCGTTGTGTATCCTCCGCTGGCTACGGTTGCCTTGAATCCAGGCGAGAAAAATTGCGAAGAGCCCCGTCTACGAACTAGGGTCAAAGTTAGAGTCCTGCTATAAAGGGACGTAAAAACGTAGAAGAACACTTAAACAGTGGTGGCGCTAGGTTTCCTCCGACAAAGGGGCTAGCACTTCCGACGGAGGGGCTAATTTTTTTAGAGAACGATAGGGCTAGGGGGCGACAAGGAATTGTAAGGGTACTGGAGACCGAAGGCGAGCGTTGCGAGCCGAAAATTCGGGGGGTCCGGGGGTACTCCCCCGGGAAAATTTTGGTGGCTACACCCATTAGATTGGCTAAAAATGCTATCAAAATGGTGTAATCGTGTTTTTTACTACGTTTTTTGACATATTACTAAGGGCACGTTTGCCCCCTCCCTTGCCCCTCCTAGCAAAGGGCAGGAGGGGCGCTTGCCCCCCCGCGCCCCCCTTCTCCGGCGTCCCTGGAAATTTTTTTTGAAAGCTGCCTCTAGATAAGCTTAAAACTACTCTAAATCTTTACAACTCATCAAACGTTGCCAATTCAAGTAGGGCCTATCTTTGGAAAGTATGAATTTAAATAAAAAGCAACCAACTGAACTTAAGGAAAACTGGAACACAACGTAACTTTATAGGAACAGACCTAAGCGGTGGAATACGCACTTCTACATATCGAAAATTCAAGTCCAAGAATCAAAATTGTTTCACAGAGCAATTCTACTCTTCGGGAACTTAGCCTTAAATCTGTCTACTACTGAGTCCAAGTCAAGAGCACTTCCACGGGCACGATGAATACCTAGCATCATCAGACTGTCTAGACGCTCGTCCTTCATAAGTGAGCGCAGATCACTCTTGATGAGGCGCATAGAGCTGAAGCTGCGTTCACATTCGGCTGAAGAGACTGGCAAAGTGCATGCGATGGATACAAGCCGGTGCAGCTCAAAGAAAGCTTCATTTAGCTTTTCCAAGTGTGCCTCTAGTTGCAGAAGTGTGCTTGGGCGGTGTTTTTCTTCTTTTCTTGAGAGCATATATTTAAATGTGGCAATTTCACTGCGTAGTGCACCAATTTCAGACTGAAAAAGCTCAGCAAAATTGACAAGAGTTGTTGGGTCCAAGTAGCTTTTCGACTTGGGGGCCAATGCAGTTATGCCTTTCATGATCTTTATGTTTTTTTCGTCAAACCGCTTGCAAAGTTCTGCAGTTGTTCTGTTTAGTATTTCTTTGACATTTTGTACGTAGCCATCAAACCCGCTTGCTACTTGAGGCTCTGAAGATGCTTCCACAACAAACTCTCGAAGAGAAGCAGGCGTTGCCCTCTTTCTTGGTGGTCTTTTTTCTTCCGGCAATTCCAAGCGATCCGCTGCTTCTTCGGCAGTATCCCAGAACTCTTGAATCTTATCCCTGCTTTGACAGTCATCCAGTTCATCTTTCAATGTTGCAATGAGATCAATGGCTTGACTCAAATCATTGGAGGGTTTCTGCAACATGTCAGACGCAAATTTGGCTTTGTTCAAGACGTGTCGGATGGCAAACAGGTATCTCACAAATTTCCTGTCAATCTGCAGAAGATAACCAGTAGCTTCTGTTCTGCGACCGGGGTTCGTATCTGTGTCAATCACATCCTGCAGGACTTCCACCAAGATATCCAACCGCTCCCAGAAAACATTGAATTGCTTCGCCTGGCAAGACCATCTCGTGTCAGAAACTTTTCCAATTTCCATCACATGAACCTTGTGATCCTCTTGGACCTTTACCCATCGTACATGAACGGTGCTGCTGCTCAGAAAAGAATGCAGGCTTCTGAATAGCGATATCATGTCTGCCACACAACTGATTGATTTCACAACATCGACGATCACAAGGTTCAATCGATGACAAAAGCAATGGACGTAGTAAGCCATTTCAGCACCGGTTTTCAGAGGAAGTTTCCTTTGAACGCCATTCAGGTGACCAGAAACAACAGAAGCTCCATCGTAGCCTTGCCCCACGCATGCTTTCATGTTGGCTTCGATGCGTTGCAATCGTTCAATTATTGTGTCTGAAAGACCATCTGCATCTAAACTTTGCGCCTCAGCAATGCCAATAAATTCCTCATGTATGGCATTCTCGTAGCAGTAACGGACTGCAACAACAAGCTGCTCTTTTTTGCTTCTATCTTTAGACTCATCTGAAAGGACGGTAAAATACTGAGCCTTATTGAGCTCACTTTTTATTTGCTCAAGAACCATGTCTTTCATAATGTCTAAGATGGCATTCTGTACGCTGTGGTGAGTATACTTTGCATTTTTCGGGCCAGTGCGGATTTTGTCAGCAACAACTGGGTCATGCCTTGCAAGAAGACCAAGTATCGCAAGAAAATTACCACAAGAAGGTCCATAGTCTAGAGCTTCTTTATTTATATCGGCAACACGAAATGAACCTCCAGTCTCACGTTGGGCAATCTTCCGCTGAGCAGTGAGAAGCAGGACTTCGCAAATCACTCGCATGTAATGCCTGTTGTCTTTAACCAGTTTCGAATAAGCGGCATCATGAAGTGTGGCAATGGTCTGAAAATTTCCAGACTTAACGTTTTCATAGTGCGCTTTAGCAGCTACACTTTGGGCATGAAGATGGCTGGTTTGATGTTGCAAGAGTTTGTTATCATTCACTTTGGTGCCATAGCATCTTTTCCAATTGCGCAAGCCTTGACTAACAAACGCTGGATCCTTCCGATTCTCTGAAAAATTACGACAGTGGAAACAGAAGATGGCATCCTCCATTTGCGAATACTCAATCCAGGGATACTTTTCATACAGCAAAGGTGTGAATGCGCGATGCTGATTGCCAATCAAATGTGTAGGGAAGGAAATATTACGAGGCTGCACAGGTCCGCCGTCTTTGGTTGAGGATATGTCCTTGGGGCCAGCGACGGATAGTGTAAGTTGCGGTCCTCTCGAATCTCCTTGAAGTGCTAAAACGAAAAAAATTATCCATCACACTTTGCAAACTTTTTTCCTGTTAAGTTCTTGGCAGTGCCCTATTTTATATCTGAGAAGTGCCTCTTTTCATTGTTTTAGACTTTTCTTTGAGCTTTAGTGCGAAAGAGGCTATGGGAGCCAAAGTGGCTGCTTATATGCAAAACTTTTCCGGGCGAGCATGCCCCCGTGCCCTTCTAGCAGGGTTTGCCTTCGTCTTAATTACATACCAAGGTGCCCTTTTTTCACGCGCCCTTCCACTTTTTAGTACCCCCCTACGCCGCTGGTTAATGGAGAGTTACGATTATATCTGATAGCTAGTTAGTATACCTTCGGCTGATAATCCTGCAGGATCAACTTCATCTTCCAACTCGAGTTCCAACTGTTCCAAATTTTCCTCGATATCCTCGTTGCTGTCGCTTTCATTTGCTGCTTCCACAATGTCCGACATCGACTGTTCGGCTTCCGAAATGGTGACGTAGTTGTCAGCATCTACATTCGTGACTTCGGGGTCCAAGCTAGAAGTTGTACCTGGAAGTTTAAACAAATGATTTACTACCCTGTTTTACATGTGTGAAAAAGATTATAATATCTCCTGGGAGATGGACAAAAAGGCATTTTTACTAATCAATCTTTTGTGACTCTTAATATCAAAATCATCCAAAAAATTATTTTTATTTGTAAATAAAACGAAGAAATTTATACGTCTAACAAGGTTTATTCCTCATCCAGTCATAGCCAGGTATATTTGTTTAAATATGTCGCAGTCGCAGTGAAATCCCATATTATATAGGTCCGAAAATAAGAAACTTTTAATTTCTGGAGAGCTAGGTTTCCTATAAAAATACACGTTTTTTTCTTAATAAGGAACTTGTTTATAAAAAAAACTAGAAGGATTTATCGTAAATAGTAATAGATGGTTTCCCTTAAAAATAGTAAAAAATAAGAAATTTGGAAACTATTAGTACTCTGGGCTTGAGTCAAGTTTCTTATAAATAAAAAAACGTGTACGTAGAAGCAAAACACTACAAATATGTATGGTTGGGATGGGGTAAAATGGCTTAGCTACTACGTAAATGAGTTTGATTGTTTTTATGGCTGAAGCCCTTTGCTAAGTGTTTTTCCTCGTATTAAAAGGACTTAAATATTAAAACGTATAACATACCACGTTCGATTTGCTCTTCGTCTTGAATTTTCGAAATTTCAACTTCTTGTTCTTCGGGGTCTTCTGTTGTTCTTTCAGTTTCAAAATCATTAACCTTTCGTTTCTTTGGAAAAGTACCGCCTTTTGATTGAAAAAATGTTTTTATTTTTCTCTGCTGCGAGTCCGTTTCAACTATTGCCGTCGTAGGAGCAGTCCTTCCCATTGCAGCCAAATCTTTGTGCTTGGACTTCGTGTGGCGGGCAGCGTAATCATTGTTAAATACGTCATTACATATACTACATCTAACACTGAAACGGGTAACATTTGTTGCCATATCGCTATCGCACAAAAATATTCCGATGTTGTAGGTTGGTTATAGCAAGCAAGATTTGGACGAACTGCACTATCCATAACATAAGATCAAATTTAACAGCATGCGGAAAACACCTGGTACTGAACATCTAAACAACCAATTCAAACTTCTTATAACAGATTATTATTTACCATGAAATTGATGTGTCGATGAGTTGTTTTGGGATGAGCTTCCTGAATTCTGATAACAGTCCTTTTAGAAATTTCTATTTCCGCCAAAACTTAAAAAATTCGCTCCGACAAAAAAAATTCAAGCATAATTTATCTTCCGACGGAGGGGCTAGCCTCCTCCGACGGGGGGGCTGTAGCCCCCCCTGCCCCCCCTCTGGCGCCACCACTGCACTTAAAAGGACTTCAAGAAATGAAATTTTTTTGAAAACATAGAAGAATGTTTAATGATCAAATATTGTATAGTTATTATTCTTGTGAACATTTATATACGGGAAAAATTGTTTTTCTAACTTTCGAAAAGATCAAAAGTGTACCCTGAGCATCTCTATAATGGGTTTTCCAAAGTAAGAACCGTTTCAATTTAGTTTTCATTATATAATTTACACTTTGAAGAAATGTTAAAGTCAAAAAAACTGTGGTCTAATTTGCTAGTCCTTTTAGTTTTACACTAACTTTTTGCCAAAAACAGGCTCTTCCTGCAAAATTTCCACGGTGTATGATATGATCCTGTCAGAAATGTTTGCCTTGTTCTTGTAACCTGTGCTCAAGACTCCTTATTTGAGGGGTCTGGAGCACAGTCTATTTCCTAGCTTTTGATAACTTTATTTCAAGTTGGATATAATGTTCTAACTTAATTTTAAACAATTATCATGGGCTATTAAATACCAATGACAGCGGTTTCTATCACAGATTGGAGGAGCTAAAGCGTTTTTTAGGGGGGGGGAGGGGGCTTAAGATGCTAAAAACTAAGAGCAGATTGGGGCCAACTTTTTGTATGGTTTTAAATATAATTTGGGAATTATTGGGGGGCTATTTAATTTCTTCTTAAATTAGAATGAGCATTTTCAGTTACGTTCGCTAGTGGTAATTATCATGACATCTAGAGAAATTTTGGCATTTGTGTGCCGCATTTTTTTGGAATACTTTTGTGGGTCAGGGTATGCTTTTGACAAATTTTTATAGGACAGGGTTAGGGTGCAAAAAGGTTTCCCGCACAGCCCCCTTGTCATTTTCCTAGTCAGGTCCCCCCACCCTCTGGGAATCTATCTATGTGATATATGCTAGCCCTGCTATATCCGGGTTCATAATTTGCAGGAGCACAGAATTTTGGTTTGTTTTATTAGCTTTTGGAAGATCTCTAGACTGTTGACATTTCTTACTTCGGCGGGTATATCATTCACAACAGCTGGATTTTGGTTACTGTTAGTGGATCCGAGTTATTTTTCAGCAGTTTTATTACTCTTTTTACAAAAACAATCATTTAAGAACACGAGCCTCAAAATTTGTCAAATGTCAAGAACAAATTAAGAACAATAATGTGAAATCACCCTTAAAAAATTTATATAAAAAACGAAGAGTTTTTTGCCATCTAGGGGTGCTTTTTGGGTGAACTTTCAAACTTGTCAGCAAATAACGCCTGTCGCACCAATTTTGTTGGCAAATGAGGCCTGAACTCCAATAATTCAAGGAATAATTTAGAACAATCCTGGAGCAAATTTTCGAAAAAATTAAAAACATCCAGGCTGAATTTCAATTTGCCGGTTCTTAAGGAAAGTTTTTTTTATTTATAGATATCTAGACCGAGATCCGATTTTACAAGGCATTGTCATATTTTAGAAACACGGCACAACTAGTGTAAAATGTGGCCAGAGAATGGCTTTTAAACATCACAAAGTCATTTTCAGATAGACTAACAAAAGTTTGGCATCTGGCAAATGATCTTCCCACTTACAATTATGGTGCAAAAAGTGTGAACGGGAGAGGGTCAGAAAATATTTTTGGGTGCTCTTCGTGGCTATGAATCCTCTTCTCGGGGTTTTCCAGTATAACTGTGTTTTCAAGGCATCGAGAAAGCTTCCTTGCAATAATGGAGAGGAAATTGCAATAGAATGACGTCATAAATATCCTTTTCTATAAATTTCGAATTCTGATCACATAACCTGAAAAAGCATCGTAAAATACCTCTAAATATGAAAAATCAGTTAAAAGAGTTACGAATTGACAGAGTTATGGTCAGATGAGCACCGGCTCTTGCCCCATCAAACCTCTTTAAGTTGGTCTCTGTTCATAAACTTTATGAACAGAGCCAAAATAACGGTGGTCCGTTAGCAAATTTCCAATCTTTCATTTGCTATATCTCATTCAGTTTTTGACTCATTGGCCTGATTTTGCATATTTAGAAGTAATTGATAGAGTTCTTCTATGTTCTTTGATCAAAATTCAAAAATTATAAAAATAGTTTTCTTGTGACATAACACTTAGAACTCAATGCCGTTAATAGTCGTGCCACAGATGTTGCGAGCGCTTGGATACGCCGACGAAAGACACTTGGATACGGTCTTGCTACGCTTTAATCAGTGGATTAGTCGTGAAGATTTAGAAAGTTTAACAGCAAAGTTAAAAACAAGTCAAGGGCTTTATCAGGGGCGGACACTTGGTGAAATATTGGGGGGGGGGGCAAGCCTATTGTTTTAATAAGATGAAATCACATTTCCCAATGTCTTAGAACAAAAGACCACTGTTCTCCAAGGTATTGGGGGCGACCGCCATCGAAAACCTTAATTTTTTTGTCTCTGTTTATAACCTACCATAACATAACCTGTTTGGCAGATTTAGAAGTATTTCATGTTGTCCTTTCAGATTATATGGTCAATTTTCAAAAATTCTAAAAATTTAATTCTAAAAAGATACAAAGCTAATGTCCAATCAAGAATTCTTGAAATTTTTTTATTGCTCACCTAAGGTTCAATTGAGCGTGAAGTTAGTCAACTGAGTTCAAGATATTTAGCACCCACCCAAAAGACCTGAACTGCCATAACAAGCATATGTACCTATTCCAAAGAATTCTTAAAATTGACATTACAAAAAAAACAATTTTAGAATTTTTGAAAATTGACCATATAATCTGAAAGGACAACATGAAATACTTCTAAATCTGCCAAACAGGTTATGTTATGGTAGGTTATAAACAGAGACAAAAAAATTAAGGTTTTCGATGGCGGTCGCCCCCAATACCTTGGAGAACAGTGGTCTTTTGTTCTAAGACATTGGGAAATGTGATTTCATCTTATTAAAACAATAGGCTTGCCCCCCCCCCCAATATTTCACCAAGTGTCCGCCCCTGATAAAGCCCTTGACTTGTTTTTAACTTTGCTGTTAAACTTTCTAAATCTTCACGACTAATCCACTGATTAAAGCGTAGCAAGACCGTATCCAAGTGTCTTTCGTCGGCGTATCCAAGCGCTCGCAACATCTGTGGCACGACTATTAACGGCATTGAGTTCTAAGTGTTATGTCACAAGAAAACTATTTTTATAATTTTTGAATTTTGATCAAAGAACATAGAAGAACTCTATCAATTACTTCTAAATATGCAAAATCAGGCCAATGAGTCAAAAACTGAATGAGATATAGCAAATGAAAGATTGGAAATTTGCTAACGGACCACCGTTATTTTGGCTCTGTTCATAAAGTTTATGAACAGAGACCAACTTAAAGAGGTTTGATGGGGCAATAGCCGGTGCTCATCTGACCATAACTCTGTCAATTCGTAACTCTTTTAACTGATTTTTCATATTTAGAGGTATTTTACGATGCTTTTTCAGGTTATGTGATCAGAATTCGAAATTTATAGAAAAGGATATTTATGACGTCATTCTATTGCAATTTCCTCTCCATTATTGCAAGGAAGCTTTCTCGATGCCTTGAAAACACAGTTATACTGGAAAACCCCGAGAAGAGGATTCATAGCCACGAAGAGCACCCAAAAATATTTTCTGACCCTCTCCCGTTCACACTTTTTGCACCATAATTGTAAGTGGGAAGATCATTTGCCAGATGCCAAACTTTTGTTAGTCTATCTGAAAATGACTTTGTGATGTTTAAAAGCCATTCTCTGGCCACATTTTACACTAGTTGTGCCGTGTTTCTAAAATATGACAATGCCTTGTAAAATCGGATCTCGGTCTAGATATCTATAAATAAAAAAAACTTTCCTTAAGAACCGGCAAATTGAAATTCAGCCTGGATGTTTTTAATTTTTTCGAAAATTTGCTCCAGGATTGTTCTAAATTATTCCTTGAATTATTGGAGTTCAGGCCTCATTTGCCAACAAAATTGGTGCGACAGGCGTTATTTGCTGACAAGTTTGAAAGTTCACCCAAAAAGCACCCCTAGATGGCAAAAAACTCTTCGTTTTTTATATAAATTTTTTAAGGGTGATTTCACATTATTGTTCTTAATTTGTTCTTGACATTTGACAAATTTTGAGGCTCGTGTTCTTAAATGATTGTTTTTGTAAAAAGAGTAATAAAACTGCTGAAAAATAACTCGGATCCACTAACAGTAACCAAAATCCAGCTGTTGTGAATGATATACCCGCCGAAGTAAGAAATGTCAACAGTCTAGAGATCTTCCAAAAGCTAATAAAACAAACCAAAATTCTGTGCTCCTGCAAATTATGAACCCGGATATAGCAGGGCTAGCATATATCACATAGATAGATTCCCAGAGGGTGGGGGGACCTGACTAGGAAAATGACAAGGGGGCTGTGCGGGAAACCTTTTTGCACCCTAACCCTGTCCTATAAAAATTTGTCAAAAGCATACCCTGACCCACAAAAGTATTCCAAAAAAATGCGGCACACAAATGCCAAAATTTCTCTAGATGTCATGATAATTACCACTAGCGAACGTAACTGAAAATGCTCATTCTAATTTAAGAAGAAATTAAATAGCCCCCCAATAATTCCCAAATTATATTTAAAACCATACAAAAAGTTGGCCCCAATCTGCTCTTAGTTTTTAGCATCTTAAGCCCCCTCCCCCCCCCTAAAAAACGCTTTAGCTCCTCCAATCTGTGATAGAAACCGCTGTCATTGGTATTTAATAGCCCATGATAATTGTTTAAAATTAAGTTAGAACATTATATCCAACTTGAAATAAAGTTATCAAAAGCTAGGAAATAGACTGTGCTCCAGACCCCTCAAATAAGGAGTCTTGAGCACAGGTTACAAGAACAAGGCAAACATTTCTGACAGGATCATATCATACACCGTGGAAATTTTGCAGGAAGAGCCTGTTTTTGGCAAAAAGTTAGTGTAAAACTAAAAGGACTAGCAAATTAGACCACAGTTTTTTTGACTTTAACATTTCTTCAAAGTGTAAATTATATAATGAAAACTAAATTGAAACGGTTCTTACTTTGGAAAACCCATTATAGAGATGCTCAGGGTACACTTTTGATCTTTTCGAAAGTTAGAAAAACAATTTTTCCCGTATATAAATGTTCACAAGAATAATAACTATACAATATTTGATCATTAAACATTCTTCTATGTTTTCAAAAAAATTTCATTTCTTGAAGTCCTTTTAAGTGTTCTTCTACGTTTTTACGTCCCTTTATAGCAGGACTCTAACTTTGACCCTAGTTCGTAGACGGGGCTCTTCGCAATTTTTCTCGCCTGGATTCAAGGCAACCGTAGCCAGCGGAGGATACACAACGGTGTCTCCGTTTTTTTTCAAAGCTGTTTAGCTGTCAACAGCCATCAATGGCCGATTGTTCAACATGCTGCCAGCCGCGATAGCATGGTGTAGCCTGCGACACAGACCAAATCGAATGCATTCGATTTGGTCTGTGTCGCAGGCTACACCATGCGATCGATGGTAACAGCAATTCGCATCATGTTAATTCTCACAAAACACCAAGGAAAACATGAGTAACTTACAGGAAGGACCATACCAACCATCGGATTATTTGTTAAATAGTATTTACAAGATTTTCAATGCCAAATAGCGAAAATTGTCGCGGGAAGACTGCAAACACGTGCATGGGATTTGGCGCGAAAACGGTTTGGTTAATGTGGTGCAAAGCCTAAAGCTCATACAAAGGACAGAAAGGAGTTGAGATTGCTGCTAACCTTACAGTAACCAGGTAATGCCTCATTTCATTTTATAATCGAAATTTCCAATATAAGTTTTTTAATAATTTCATGGAATTAACATGAAGCGTTTACTAACATAGGATTTGTTTCACCGAAACATTCCGATTTTTCATGAAAGTGGGGCGACTACCATCCAAAAACCCCTCCCCTCTGCATAGAAAGTGTCGCGATAGCACGCCCGAAGTCCTGTAGAAAAAGTCAAAAACTCTTTTTGTGTTGCATGCAGTGTTTTGCCGCGAAGGCGGAATATCAAAGGCATCAAGCAGGATTATCACCCGTCCATGCGCTGTCATCAGGATTAGCGCCAATATCACTGGCATGCGATTTTTTGGGAAAATGCAGACTTCTGATTGGCTTAGGCGGTAGAAGCTGCTTTTTTCTACCGATTGCGATTAATCACGTTTGATTTTGATTGGTCTGTGTTTTCTTTCTCCTTTTGGCGTGGATTTTCTCTTTATGACATGGATCGCGTTAATAGCCCTTCATTGATGATATCAAAAAGTAATCTTTTTTCTCAATAATCTGATAAAATTGTTTCTGATTGTATTACTGAATTTATGCTCTTTAGCATATTAACATTTACTTTATACTGTTTAGTATACCATTGATGAGAATCATTGAATTTACTTGGCTGAAAACGATGTAACCAGATTGAATACCAAGCATTAGACTCAATTTACTCTTTAACAAAAATACTCTAACAATCTAGTTACCGGTTGACCTAATCTGGCTTATTAATTTTTAGATAATGCAACTGGAACAACTTGGAGTTGAAAGCGCTAGCATGATACTCGATGAAAATAAAGATGTTTCATACTTTGGATCTCGTCATGGCATAGAGTTTTTGAACACTACTCCTCAGATTGACTTTGAGTTTAGAAGTTTTTTTGGTAAGAACTTACATCTTTTGTTTGACTTTTCATGAATAGATTCACTTGATGCCAAATTTCAGTCAACTTCAGCTTTTCCGGCCAAATCAATTTTCGGCAGCCAAGGGGGTTGTAAAAAGACCAGAATGGAGGAATTTGGATGCATACCTTTTTTTGCTACACTACCTCCCTCGTGCATTGCTACTGACAGCCAAATTGTGGCTCTAAGTCCTCATTCAGTCTAGCTGTACAGTTGTACTTCTTTTCTTAATAGATTAACTATCTGCTCAAAATGTTTCCTTTGTGTAAAATAGAGGACAACTTTTTGTAGAAGGTTATAATGTAAATATATCATACCCTTAATTTTCTCTGGGAAATTTGGGAGTATTTCATTGCTACATTTTAAGGTTTGTTTGTATGATAAATCAATCTTAATATTTTAGATGTGAAAGAAAAAGATCAAAATTTTACATATAAAGATTTGCAAATTGCTTTCAACAAAGCGTATGGTAGGTATCTTGTATTGTAATCATGGTCCTCAAAAAAATTAAGTGAACGAAACGAATCAAAAAATCTTCTTGCAAAAGTAATGTTGTGTATTGTCTTCTAGTCAAACTTGTTCCATTTTTTACGCATTTTGGGGGCTCTAGGATATTTTATTTTTTTGAAGCTAGAAATATAAATAAAACATCCTTCGAATAATATTTTCTGTATTAACTTTTAATTAAAAATGAGACGGCTGCGAAAATTCCATTGCTTTTCCTTTGAAATAAAACTTGAGTTTACTTGAACTGCATATGGTTTTTTAAGCTCTTTTAATAATTGTCTGCGACGTATATTTTTTTCTATTGTTTTACAGCAAAAGCCATCAACTGCAAAAATGCCAAGGTTCCCTATTTGAAAGGAAACTTTGAGATCGAAGGCATCCCAGACGACATTCCATGGAGAAAGGAGAATGGCATTATCAAGAAGCCTTCGGATTATGGGCAATCTCAAATTAATCGAGTTATGACTGTTAAAGAGTCTATTACATTCAAGGTCATTACGCCACTATTAGCTGCACCACCAAATGTAGAATTTCTTGCTGCAACACCAAGTGTATTGGATGCTGCAAGTGTATCAGATGAGGAATCTGCTACGGAAATCGAACCCCAGATAACACTGGACACGGATTTACCAGTCTGCATGTTAAAAATTGTCGAAGAGGAAGTGGGATTAAGGGCACTGAATGGTGGTAGAAAGATTGGGGATAGTGAGATAGACGTTTTCCAAAGCCTCAGGGATGAAGAAGTCAGGCAGGTGATAGACATCTATTCCAAGTTTTTTACTGGGGATGCATTGGAGGTTTTCAAGAAAAATTATGCATCACAAGAAAAGGGTGTTGTCTTGGCAACATATACTGATCATGCGAGTGTCTTTTGGCTATTTTATTATGAAGGCTTTGCAAGGGATCTTGCAAATTTGAATGGTGATGATTCGGTGCCTGGATACTGGCTCGACAAAAAGAAGGGTCCAGTTTACCGTTTTTTGAATACAGCAACGTCTATTCAATATAGAAATGTTGTCAAGGACGATCGCCAAAGTGTTATAAGCTGGAAACACAAAGTGGAGATTAACACGAGGCAACTAACAGTGGACCGAGAGTTTCTCCGCTTGTTGAAGAGAAATCTAACTGTTTAATTAAGTGCTTTGCTTTAAGAAACAATGTGTGCTATTCGGGAGACTTTTAATTTTCAAATTTTGATGACTTTTGTATTTTGATGATAGTTGGTAACTGTTTCTTATGTTTCACTAGTACTGTCTTTCTCACCGAGTAAAGTGTTGAAGGTGATTTCTTCCTCGTTCATTTTTTTTATCTTGCTGAATAGGGTATGCAACACAGTTGCTCCTGTTTTTCTGATAATCTTAAAATATGTTTGTATTTTTGTAATTTTTTATTTACTACTTGCAACTGATTAATTGTCTTAACTTTATTATCCTAGCTTAATGTTTGCAAGATTTTTCAAAGCCCTCTCTTTTCACATAAAAAAACCGGAATACTTCATCACTGGTGCTAATTTTTAACTTTAGGGTTTAACGCGACTTTGACTGTTTATTGTCAAGGCTCTCAATTTTAAGTATTTGATCACAAAAGTTTTATTTGAAACTCTAAACATTACAAATGATCACAACATTTGCATACAGCCCACATATGACGCTTCGCCCTCACAATTTTTATTGAAGTTCTAATTTTGATATATATGCTTTTGAAAATGGCTTCGGAAAAAGCAGTCAAACAGCCTAAAATCGTGTCATTTGTGAGAATGGAGGTGATGTTTTAGACTAGTTAAAATAATGGAGGGTCTTATACCCCCACACCCACGGCTTTTATATGTCTTGTTGCCACGCTGTGGTATCATTAGCGAGGCGATAGTTACTGTATTCCTCATGTGAGATGCGGTGGGCAGGTGCTCCGTAAGTTAGAGAAAAGAAAGCGTGAAGCTAAATTAAAGGTAAAGGGAATTTTCTTTACGGTATGATTGCACGATCAAGTTCAAGTCATATTTTTCACCAAAAGGAAATATAATGGTCATCTGTTATCCTATAAATGTGCTAAACATTAGCATGATATTCAACTTTTAGCACTAGAATTCTTATCAAAGTTTGAAAGAGTTTTTGACCTATCAAAATTTTGTCTCACTCACCATATTTTTCAAAGAAACAAACCAGTAGCTTCTTTTAAGTCTAAATGAGGCTCGATGAATATTATTTTTGAATCGAATCAAGGGAGAGGAAGGACAAATAAAGGCTAGAGGCTTAACAGAAACTCGACGACAGCGCGCAATTTAATGGGCCTCAATCCTAGTCTGGCTAAGCTTTTGTCGTACATGAATCTAGAACATCAGACAACGGAACAATAGCGAACATAGAGATGTAGTCACATTTCAAATCTAGCAAATTCATTGAAGTCTAAATCTTTCTTACTGCGGAATTTTACGTGGCCGGAGCCAAGTAAATACAACTTTTCTTATAAAATTTCCAGCTAAAAAGTAGATATACCCTTCATGTTGCCCGGTACGATAAATATTCCCGTATATCTACAGTTATTTTGAATATAATGAAAAACGAAAAACTTTCTAACAAAATATCCATCCAAACACTAGATATACCCTCCATGTTGCCCGGTACGATAAATATTTCCGTATATCTACAGTTATTTTGAATATAATGAAAAACGAAAAACTTTCTAACAAAATATCCATCCAAACAGTAGATATACCCTCCATGTTGCCCGGTACGATAAATATTTCCGTATATCTACAGTTATTTTGAATATAATGAAAAACGAAAAACTTTCTAACAAAATATCCATCCAAACAGTAGATATACCCTCCATGTTGCCCGGTACGATAAATATTTCCGTATATCTACAGTTATTTTGAATATAATGAAAAACGAAAAACTTTCTAACAAAATATCCATCCAAACAGTAGATATACCCTCCATGTTGCCCGGTTCGATAAATATTTCCGTATATCTACAGTTATTTTGAATATAATGAAAAATGAAAAACTTTCTAACAAAATATCCATCCAAACACTAGATATACCCTCCATGTTGCCCGGTACGATAGATATTTCCGTATATCTACAGTTATTTTGAATATAATTAAACACGAAAAACTTTCTAAACAAATATCCATCTAAACAGTAGATATACCCTCCATGTTGCCCGGTACGATAAATATTTCCGTATATCTACAGTTATTTTGAATATATTTAAACATGAAAAACTTTCTTGCAAAATATCCAGCTAAACAGTAGATATACCCTCCAAGTTGCCCGGTACGATAATGATTTCTGTAAATTTTTAGATATTTATGTATATGTATGATACGTGAATAACAGGGCCAAGCCTAAAAATTGTTTGCAGTTTGACTAATTTCTGCTTTTGTATATTCATGGCCATTTCCATATTGAGTAAATAGGTTATTTCTCCTGAAGATCGTGTGATGTGTAAATAGGCAGTAAATGAATTGTTTTGTTTTTTGGCAAATAGGCTTTTAGTAGCTTTATTATCTATATTCTATGTTCATTATTCTGAAGACTTCCTTCAGATAAAGGTCTTATTGCGAGCTTTCATTGAAGGTGCATTAAAAGTTTTTTTATGAATTTACACATTCAATCACATATTCACCAAAGGTGAGAAGTGGTCGATTGTCAATTTGCTTCTTTTTGTAGAAAATGACAACGTTCATTTTATTCGGATGAGGTATTATATGGTTTCTATGTGCAGTTTCATGAAGACGAACCAACTTAATCTGAACTCCAGCTGAAACGGACTCTATTGTACATCAACGAGATAAACAAGTTGATATTTTCTGTATAATGAAAAAAACACTTCTCTTACAAAATACCCCACCCAAATAGTAGATATACCCTCAATGTTGTCTCAATTCTGCAGCTATTTTCACCTAATTATCATAATCAATTTGACTGAGGTAAAAAGAAATAAAACGAGAAAAAAGAGAGATTAATCAGCAGAGTCTACGAAATTTCAAAAGAAAACGTTTACAAGATTAGGTTGAAAGAATGTCGGGTTAGCAGGTTTGCCCTGTAAATATTAATAGCATCGTAAAACATGCTAACAAATTTGATTGCTGAATAACAATTAGAGTTCTTCAAAACCATCTTCATCGTCATTGTCATCATCATCATCATCATGTTCTTCGTCGTTGTCATCATCATCATCATCAGTTTCATTGATGGCATAATCATCGTCATCATCATCAATGTCATATTCAGTTCTCCTTGAAAATGCGACATTCGCCAGAAATTCACAGCTTGTAGACGTGATAGACGAAGGGACTTCCTTACCAAATTTTTCGTAGGTAGTTTTTTCAAATAAAATTTGGTTTCCAATAATTAGCATGTGCTTGTTTAGGACACCTCTTAGACCCAATGAATATGCGCTTCTGCTCCTAGATAGTTCTTCCACCTTTTTCTTCAACATTTCTATTGTTTTTAACTTTGACGTCAATAGAAGTTCGCATTCTGCATAAAGAAAGCCTTGTTCTTCATCGCATCTTTTTTCCAACTCATAAAGCTCGATAATTCGGCGTTTGGCAGCAAAAGGTATTTTGTCTCTAAGAGAGGTCAAAGTAGCTTCGAATTTTTGATAAAGATTCGAATTTGGATCTCTTGCTTCCTCGAATGAAACTTCTTCAACGGACAGCAAAATATGTTCCTTAAGCAACGATAGTTGGGCATTGTATTTTGATATTTCGAGCTTTAGTCGCTTTGTGTATTGGCCTACCCGTCGTGCAAGACGGATTGCTTGTTTCTGTCCCTCTATGAAAGGAAGGCATAAAAAATTAGGATAGCAATATTTATTGGTGCATTACTAAGAGAAAAAATGATACTTAATTGGTGCAGAAAATGTAAGGCAGCATTATCATATTTTCCAGTATCTGGAAGAACTATAATATCTTCTTCTTAAACAAAAAATTTAGCTATTAAACAGCATCGGGAAACACATTTCTCAGCTAGCACTTGTAAAACATAGCGCAAAGTAAGGAAAACAAAACAATTGATTGTAATATCTTTGTATGACACAAAAATTTAGCTGGAAGCAATAACTTGGTCATTCACATTTGAAGTTACCTAGGAAACAGATTCTTAGAATATTACATGAATTTTTGACAGCATTAAGTATTGCCAGTAATATTTTATTAGTATCATCTGTTATATCATTATCAAAATATCGTAGCAGTGTTTCTTATTCATGAAGTAGAGAAAAAGATAAAAGGTTTTTCACGAACGCGAATATCTTTCTTTTAGCATTAATTGCAGATGACGCTCAACAGCGATTGAGCGAAGGTTTTGAAGAAACATGTCCCTCTTTTCGACTTGAATATCTTGCATCGTGGTAATCAACTTTGGATTGTTTGCTTTCCAACGAATTGATATTCCTCTTTGTTTTTCAATTTGTTTGAGTTTGTCATCAACTCTGTAATAAAAGAGACAAATCAAAGTAAATGTAATTAGAAATATAGAAAAATAATGCAGTGCTGTAATTAATACGTCAAGACAACATATATTTTAAAATATTATTTACCCTTTTGCCTTTGAAACCAGTTGCGAAGGACTTGAATCATTGAACGAATCAGCTGCTGCTATGTCACATGTCCCTAGCGTGTTCCTGTGTTAAAATAGAATATTAGTTTTGGCATCTGGCCCCTTCGAGGCATGTCATAAGTAAAATATTCATTTCATGCTGTACAAATCATGATCATTCCAATAATCTGAGAGGCCTATTATGATGAAATTAATAAATAAATTGAGTTTTTGGATTGTTTTTTAATCTATCCACCCTACAAGGTAAAGAAATCGTATAAAGAATGGAGAAAAGAATCGGAAACAAAACCAACAAAAGACGTTTTGTATTGCAAGTAAATAATTCTCAGGTACTTGTATCATTTTTATACCCTCAAATGTCAGACAAGCCTTTTATGAAGGAATAAAATCTGTCTATTAACCTGATAGGTTCAAAGAATTCGACGCGAAAATTGTGAAATAGCTTCAGATGCACTATTTTGCATAATAATTCATAGAAACTTACAATAATTGCATGTGTTCCCAAAGTAGTTGCGCATACTTCTGCTCCCAAGAGGAAGTAGATTTGGCAATGGCTAAATGACATAAAAAAGTTATGATAAATTTCTATATATTCATTAACAGAATTGGTTTGGTTGCAATGCCCTTTAAGTGGCACTTTTATTAATGCTAGATATGTTTTTGATTCCTGGAAATTTAGATCAAGCTATATGAGGCCTAGCCACAAGTACAACCTAAAAATGGACGAACCAGAAGATTAAAAACCATGGAAGCTTTAGCAAACTCTTACAGTTGGTATAAAATAAACATAAAATATAAATGTTTAAAAATATAAACACTTTAGCAAACTCATTTATATTTTGAGCGTTTGAATTTGTTATAAAAATATATAAAATATAAATGTAAAAATGCAGTGCAAAGACGAATACAGCAAATCAACTAACTTTTATTACTGTTAACTAGAGCAAGTTCTTCTTCTTTCCACTTAGAGATGGTTGACTCAGTCAATGGTTTGGCATCAGTTAAAGAAATTAACAATAAATTAAAATACAGCCAAGATTAGTTATGATGAAATTTTGAAAGCATGGACATGAGAAACTCATTTCCTTTTCTGCTTTCCATCAATAAGAATAAGAATAAACATTGCAATTTTTATTGCCAAAACAAGAAAGCACACCTGGCAATGCGGATATGATTTTGTTCTTTTCCATTGATGATTTCATTTTCAAAGTCTCTGCCTTCAATAGCCCATGGGAGAGATATCTGCCTGTTGGTTGTAAATGCTATTCATTAACTGTTATTGAATTGGATACATTAAATGAAAACAAAATTGCTATTTAACCAAAAAATATTTCAACATTATAGGTGGTCACTGGCTACTGTTCTCAATGGGGTCGCTCAAGTTCCATGTGCTGTTAAAATGGGCAGACATGTTTTAACATGGCAGAAAACTCAAAGTTTTTGCAACAGAAAATTTTGTCACACATCCCCATGCCCCATCACAATGACAGCCCTGCTAACATTGCATTCAAACATTAAAAAACAAAAACATTACAAAGATACGACCTTGACTTCTGGAAATTCTCCTTGCATAGTGTAGAAGGGCCTCTGAAAGGATATCTGTTCGACGACTTGGGGTCATTTCTTTTGTCATGAAGCAAAATCTTCTGAGGTATGACCAGAGACGTTCTATACCTTCACCATCTGTTAGACCAAAACCTTCATTGCGACGTGGTGAATATAAAACCTCAAAGAAAATATCCATTTGTAATAAAAAGCATTATTATACTGTTCCATGTTAAAAAGCTGCCAAAAATAACCGATCCTGAGCAACTAGAATGTATGTGCAGTACATGTGACAATTAGAAAAAATTTGTTTCTTACTTGGCACTTTGAAACATGAACATAAGCATGAAACAAAGGAATTCCAAACTCTATTCGTTCTGTTAAACCTTCTAACCCATAACTGGCAGAGTGCACCTTTTCAAAAAAGAACAGATTTAAATTCCTTTTGATGTAAAATTTGCCGGAACAAAGATCTATATTTCTTCAAGCAAATTTTATAACATGAGCAGTAAAAAAATTCAATGCAAGCAAGTAGTCTCAGGCTGTTTTGAGTTAAAATTGGAAAGGATAATGTTGAGCATTTAGATCAGAATCTAATAATACAAACACAATGTGGATTTTACTAAAGTAATTACCTCAAGGTGTCTTTTTAGAATACATGCAATATCATACATGCACTTTAATTTGACATTCCCAGAGTCCATATATGGCTCCACCATTCTTTTCAATTCATAAACAGCATAGGCAATACTGAAATGACAAATGCATTGAAATGAGTCCCAGAAGCTTGAGATGATTATAATTGAAAAAAACCTTCAATTTCTTGACAAGCTTGACAACTTTTGTTCTACATATAACAAGAGATTTTTACTTAAGTTTTGATAGTGAAGGAAAAAAGACTATAAATTTACATGCAACCAAAACAAAATAAATGTTGGATAATCCAAAAATTCAGTTTTACATAATGTGGAAGATATTTGGTTATTCCTGGAATCAAAAATAAAAACTGTTTGCATTTCAATCACTTGATAACCTTATTTAATAAGATGGTTTGAATATTTTACCGCTCTCCGTGTTTGAGGCTTATGAATCCCTTTGGGAAACCATGTCTACAAATTCTACCAAACACAGCTTTCTCATCGTAACGCTTATTCTTTCCCTTTGATCTCAAAGATGTCTCAATCTCCCCAGCTTTGTACTGATTACAAGTCTACGGAAACAAAAAAAGCACAGAAAATTACAGTACTGAATTACAATATTGTATGGTTTAGATCAAGCCTAATTCTTGGAAGTAATATTAATTCTTTCAAACATTCCCAGAGAGGAAACAATGTAAAATCTATAGAAATATACAGAAATATACTGACTCAAGGTGATTCTTTCAGGATAAATGATAGACTATGATTGTTGAATAGATCTAAAAGTTTAAATATGACATCTTTTGCATATAAATGTGCTTTAAATGACCAAGTTAAAATGTTTTAGTTGAGTTAAACTTTGGTCTAAAATCATTCCCATTGATCCATTCAAAATTACTGGTCATTTGATGAAAAGCTGTACCAACATTCCAGGATACTAACATTTTCTGTCTTTTTCAACACTGCTGTGTGCTTTTCAATAAAGTTGTCAACATCTGCTTGATCTGCAAACATATCACAACCAAATCTAGGTTCATTAACACTTGACCCTGCACTCTTCTTTCTTGGGAAGCCGAAACATGCATCCATCATTTCTATGATTGTTCCACTTTCTCCGGGCTATAAAAATACATAAGATATAACATATTTGTTTATTTTCAGTCTGATCTACAGCCTGAGTAATGTCAGAAAGAATCTTGAAGTGTCTAACATAATTGCTTGATTCAAAACCACTTTTAAATTAAGTATAAAAAGAAAAATTTTTTACATTACATACATCCTATTCAGTCCATTTTGAAGATCAAATTTTGAATAAATAAAAAGGGTTCTGGCTATTTCCTTCTTTGTTGAGAATAAAATGAGAAACAGAAGAATGACTCTAATGAAGTATTACTTACTGATGGACATAAGACACATTTGTCATTCTGAATCCCCATAGAGTACAGAAACAATCTTAAAAATAAGGAACATTAATTTTTCATGACTGCATGTAAATAATCTCTACAATGGAACAAATAAAAACAAATAATTTCATGCAAATCATCCACATTAATTTTATCATTCCCTTTAATCAGCATCAAACTGGCTGACATTTTGCAATTTCATGGAATTTTCAAAAATAAAGGCAGCCTTCACTGACACTATCAACAATAATAATAAGAATGTATCATATAGACAAGGAAATAATAGAATTGCATAATATAGACAAACTGTAAATAAACAAGATAAGCATCTCACAAGAATAATGTAGTAATTCTAACCTGAATTCGTCAAACGCTGGACCATTTAGAATCCTGTATATATTGGTGGCCTAAAAATTGATAAACTTACAAGATAAACTAAATAATGTATAGATTAAAATCCACTAAACATTAGGGAACAATGTTGATTGATATTGACGTTGGCTTCCACTTTGTTTATATTATGCACCAGCACTTCAAGCTCTGATAGGTTCCAAGACGGTAGAGAGTTCTATTAATCAAATTGTTACCATTGTTTTTTGACAGACTTTATCATTTTTTTTCTCTGTAACATACAAACATACATTTTTTTGCAACATACAAACTTCTGGAATACCATACTAAAAATTCATGCAGTTAAGTGTCATAGAGAAGAAGTAAAATCAAAATTAGAAATCACTTACATATGTAGGCAGCAAAGGATTTTGAAGCAATTTTATGGCAGCACATAGCTTATCCAAAGAAGACTGACATTCAAAGAGTAATGTCATCAATAACTGTAGTAATCTGAAATCAAATGCAGTCTGGGGTCTATCACCTGTGCTTGGCCAGAACCCCATTGATACAAGAGTTTCAGCTTCACTTTGGCATTTGCAAAATGCTACCCTTTTCAAATGTTGTCTTCCTACAAAACAATTAGAGACTTAGATGTCTACTCATTACAGACTGCAGCCCTATTATTACCAATGGTTGATTATGTCATGATTTCACAATAATTGAACATTTCAAAGAAATTTGATTGAAAGAAAGATTGTGCTTGCACATGCATCTACTAATACTAAAATTCCTATTATGCTAACAAGCCAAGGCAATAGATTCCCACCACACCACACCACAGTTCAAACCCTGTTTCCGCCTGAAGGACAGAAAGGATTTTCCCTAGGAAGATTTTAATCAAAGCTAGGAGATTGATCTGGACCGTTAATAGTAGTACATCTTTTTTGGTGTCTTGATTTGCGATATATTTGTATAAATTCTTAAGATTATTGATCATTTATAAAATTTTATGAATTGAATATTTCATAAAAGAATATACCTTGGGAATCAACAAAAACCATCTGTTTGACATAGTTTGCTGTACTGCACAATTTGTGTCCAGGTGGCTCTAATATAAAATTGTTGGCAAATAGTGGCACAAATGCTCCATCCTATAACAAAATATAGCCTAAATTGAAAGTTAATTTTGTACAATCAAATAATTAAACAGGTAGCAATTTATTCAGGAGGTGCACCCCAGTTCTTCAATACAGTTATCCAAAACATTTCTGTATGTTGATTTTTAGAGACGAGGCAAGGGTCATTTACCATATATTCACCATACAATATTTTGGGATATTTACAGATCTGCTTTTACCAGTGAACATGAAAATCGATCAAAGCTGACGTTCCTTGGATTCCTCTATCACCAGGCAAGAACTTCAGAAGAGTATCATCACCGATTGGTACCAAATTTTGCACTAAATGGATGACTTTGAATATTTAAAAACCTAAATATTGATGTTCGTAATCAGGTTTCTTAGGCATCTAAATTATTATGAAATTACCTTCCATAGTTCAAGAATATGGAACAAGTTCTTGTTCTTGTGCGTAGCCGTAGCACAGTCAATACAAAAATTTTGCTGCCAGCCACAATCTTCGCACCTACATACAGCCTTCCGAGGTTCAGTAGGGTTGGTATCAAGGCAAACAACACAGAAAGCGTCAGTTGCTAGATACTGCTGACTCAAAAAGGCCAACTTCAACTTCTCTCTTATACTCTCCCAGCAAGTTTCCTCGCGCAATTTTCTTGCTTTGTAGAGATTACTCCCTTCATTTGACTGATCCAGTACCAGTTCAGAATCATGGTGTACATTTCTACAGTAATTGGCCGGTGATAAGGCTGATCTTGATGGGGTGACTTCTGGGGTGACACAAGAAGTTCCATTGCGGCCTGGACATTCAGCATCTTCTAAATTATGATCACTTTTATTCAAGCTTATTGTGTAGTGTCTTCGCTTCTTTATACCGCCGATATTTAACGTATATTTATGACTAAATTTTTTAAATTTCTTTCGTGATGGTGCCATCATCTAGTCTGTTGGAAACCATCTGGTCGTACACCAAGCGCCAAGCAAAACAAAAAGTAAAAAATGCTTAGGTCGTTGTCCTGGCAACGCCGCAACCGCCGTGCTTGCGCCTTTAGAAAACAGGAGATGATTTAGACAATAGACTCTAATCTATATTCTAAAGCAACAGATGGTAAATCGAACCATATTTCAAAGATACAATCTTGGATCTAAATTTTAGAATTGTAGATTAACGCTATTTAGATCATGCGGACCCGGTGATGATTTTTCCTTGTGGTGATGTCATAGTGTAGGTGATTTTTAGGCCATAGCAGATACAAAAATATGCTTCACTTTCAACCCTTTATAGAATGTTCGCCTTGCATTATATCCCCAAGAAAAGACTTGGTTTATCCTCCATTCCAAAGTCAAATTCAGGCAATGTTGTAATCGGATACTTTAAACCAAGTATTTGTGGCTCCCAAACCGAAGTATTTGTCGAGTGTTTCGTAGAAAATGTGTACAAAGAATCATAAAATAAAACAAGTTTCCTATACCAGGCAAAGTCAAGTGCATAAAAACGTAAGTATGGAAAATAATGGAATTGCCAACCCACTCCTTGTAAAAGCCCCCTAACAAATAAGCCCCCAACCTAGAAGTAAATTTTTTTAATAAGCATCCACCCTCATAAGCCCCCACTCTATCATGCAAATTTCCTTGGTTTAATAAGCCTCAACATTTTTGCTTTCTTGTTTCTTGTACTTCAACTTGAATCTTTATCTCCTCCGTCCAAAAAAGGAAAAATCAAACCAAACGTTTTCTGTTATCGTGCTAACACTTACAAAAAGCAAACAGTAACAAAATAACAGAAAGCTCAACAAGGTTGTTGATAATATACACCCTGAGCAAGTTTGATCCCATTTCATGGCTTTGTCATCACGAATTTAGATTAGCCAAAAAGAGAGTTTTCAATGACTTCTAAAACTTTTGGTTGACTTTAAGACTTTTACTTCGTGGACCTCAACAAAAACGAGGCTGTGATAGTTAACGATAACGTGAAAACTGTTAAACAATGTACTGCCTTTGCAAGTACAACAAAAATTAACAAAAATATTAAAATTATGATTATGAGAATATCAAAGTTAAATTTAAATAGAATATAAAAAATCAGCCTTTTGAATGTGACTTTGTGAGTGAAATTATGGGCTTTGAGCAACCACCCCCTTGTGAATTTTCAAGATGACTGCGTCTTTTTGCAGAACACGTTTTGAAAGGCAATAAAATTGCAGGATCTTACCACTTGTTTAAGCAACGGCAAATCGAAAAAGCTGCTTTAAGTTATTAATGTTCTCTATCGAAAAACGATCAATTTGTTAACCGTACAAGCCTCTTTTTAAAACAATATTTGGAATTTTATTTCCCCCTAGAAAAATTAAAAGTCGGCGTAATAACATTATCACCCCGTCATCAACCTTACATATATCGCACCTGTTGGTAAAATTAATGATATTAAAATGAAGTAGACTCGTTGACTCCTATTTTCTATTTCTGGCAGTTTTTATATATCTGTCACTTTCACGAATCCTTTCTGTCTTCGTTTGATTCATAAAAATAGCTTTACTTTGTACGTTAAGGACTTCTTTTATTAGCTTGTTTGATATTTTTAGGAATAAACCACGTCATCGAGGACGAGGGGCAAATCACTCTTAAAAAATCTCATACAATTTTTGTCGAAATCTTATTATTTCATCTGAAAATCCCTGGAAATCCTTTTGTTTTCTTGAAAATCCCGCAGCAAGAATGAACTGCCCCTCGATATAGGGCATGCGGCTCAAATGCTCGCTGATGTCCTTTTGAGCAAATGGCTTATTAACTATGACTTTGTTGTTATCTGATCAATTTTTAGCTTCTTACATCCTTCATCACCCTGCATTTCACATCATTCCTCCTGAGAATATCTATAAAAAAATGAAATAAATGAAATTTTGTTAAATATAAATGAATGTACCTTAACCCTCAATCCTCTTTGAATTGAAGGGGAAGGAAGTCCATCTTACTATCCACATTTTTCAACAAAATCCTGATAATGTGATGAAAATATACTTGATCGTATAGCCAGTCTTCACTGTGGTATAGCATTCATTTACCGTCATTTAAATATGACCGGGACGAGTATTCCTGCACGACTCGATTGAGCTGAGTTCCATATTTGGCTACATCTGTATGATACGGTATTAAATCCATATATTTTGTAATGTTGTTCCGCTGTTTTGAATTGAGAGTTTCTTAAGTAATATGGGCATTCATTTATGGAAAATATTTCATCCATAAAAGGTGGATTCAAACCGTTAAATGTTTTGTAAATTTCTATCGCAAGATATTGTAATCTTTTCTTATGAGAAGTTATTGTTTTATTCTTTATTAAAAGTTGTTGAAAAGTTGATTCATAATCACCATGAGCTATTCTTATTGCTCTTTCATGAGTCCGGTTTATCCGGTTATTACTTTTTCTACTGCAAAACATCCAAGTAAGAGGACAATAATTTAAATATGATATTATTAAAGTTTTCATTAAAAGAATTCGCTTAGATTTGTCCATGTACGAAGCAATCCTGGCTGAAGCGTTTACCTTTTTCCCGGCTTCTATCTAAAATACTTCAATTTGTTCTTCTAATCTAAGTTGATGGTCTAGTGTTACTCCCAAAAGTTTAACATTCTTACTTTCTATTATAGTAGAACCATTTATTTGAATTTTAGATTCCTCTTAATTGGATCGATTGGCTTTAAATGTTATAAGCTTGCTTTTATCGCCATTGAGCACCATACAATTTTCATAAAACCATTTATTAAGAATAGCGGCTTCCGATTCTAAGTCGTCAGTTAGTTCATTCATATCAGTACTTGACAGCCAAATTGTATTATCATCTGCATAGTTGCATAAATTGCTTTTGTTCAAATGCAGAAAAATACCATTTATGTAAATATTGAAAAGCAACGGGCCTAAGACTGATCCTTCAGGAACTCCTTGCTTTCTTTCCACCCAATCACTAAAATTTGGGTATTTTTACTCATTGTACTCTTTTATCTAGATAATTATACATAAATTCCATTGCGTTGTCGCTAAAGCCATAAGATTTCAATTTGGCTAGTAGAAGTATATGGGGTAAACAATCAAATGCTTTTGATAAATCCATAAGCACTGCACCAGCCACATCTTTTTCATCCAGGCACTTTTTCAGACCTTCAATAAGTCGTAATAAAGCGTGTCGTGTGCTATAACCTTTTCTGAATTCACAAAGCAAAGGGGACAGTTTAACAATGTTGTAATTGTAGATTTGATTGAACATTATTCTCTCAAATACCTTTGAAGCTGAGGGGAGCACATTTATTGGTCTACAATTCTCTTTAATAGTTGAATCTCCTTTTTTGAAAATAGGGCACACATTAGCCATTTTCATAAGAAAAGGAAAAGAATTTATTAGAAAGAGATCGATTGAATATTTCAGCTAGTGGTTCAGAGAAAATGCCTATTGCCATTTTAAGAACTTTAGGGGTGATATTATCGGCTCCTGTTGATTTGTCTTTCTCTAGGTTGTAAATTTTCTCTCTTACCTCCTTGGAAGTTACATTTTCAAAGTTAAACTTAGGAAATTGATCAAACGTTTTTCTTCATATTCTAGGGTGGTTTTCAAAGCATTTCAATTGATCTAATAGTGACGAGGCTGTCCTTTCGTCAGACGTCTGTTGCACATTATCAGATAAAGGTCGGGCTATATTGAGGCTTTTAGTAATATTTACAAGTGATTATTCAACGTTTGTGCTACTATTTTGCTGTCAGACAGGATTTTATCGTTCTCTATCAGTATGATTTTATTTGCTTTTGCACTTTATCGTTTAAGAAAGGCTGGATAGTTTTCCAGAATTTTTTATTATCCTTGACGAGTTTTACATCTAAATATCGAAATATCTTCTTTTAGTGCGTCTAATTAATTTAACATATTTATTTCTGACTATTTGTAATCCTCCCTGTTAGAGACTGTTTTGTTTTTGTTGAACTCTCTTTTTGCCTTAGATCTCAGCATTATCAATTTTCTTATATCTTTATTCATTAAAGGCGCATTATTTGCTCTCACTAATTTTTTCTTCGGAGGGGCATGTTTATCAAGAATAGAATTCATAGCTTGATTGAAAACGTCGTACGTTGCATTATCTTTAGGTATTTTAGCTAAATTAAATAGAAAATCCTCGGTAAATTGATCGGTAGAAAACGTTTTATAGCATCTGTATGAAATAGAAGTGGGTTCAGATTTTACGAATTCAGTTTTTAGTACAGTATAGGTTAGTTTATGTTGGTCAGACAAACCTGTCTCATATGTATCTGTATTTATATAGCTGTATTTCTTGTTTGTTAAGATCAAGTCAAAGCATTTTGGCGGATCACTTTTGTATGTTGGCTCTTTCATCAGATTATAAAGATCATGGTTTTTCATAAAATTTTCTATGCTAGAAGAACCAGGTTTCATATTAAAGTCCTCAAGTATTAGAATTCTTTCATAGCTTCGTGAATAAAAATCCAACAATTTACCTAATTCATCAAAAAATAGATGCCATTTTGGTTTGGAGGGTGATAGATTCCAATAATTATCCATTTTTGTTTTTTAAAATTTACTTCAACAGAAAAAGTTTCAATATCATTTGCTGGGTTGAGATTTCTTAGTTCTTTAGCTGGAATATTTTCATTCACATAAAGTAGTAATCCTCCAGCTCCAATTTTTTGTCGCGTCTAAAGGGCTTCCTAAACCCTTCAGCTGAATACTGAGATGTCGGGAAATATTCGTCTATCTTTGTTTCTGAGATAAGAAAAATATCTAATTTTCCTTTTATTAGTTCCATAATACAATTTATGTTAAGGTACCCTACAAATGTCTTTTTAGGGTTTTTTACTCTTATTGAACTGAAATTAGTTACTTCATTTAAAGCGCTATCTATTACATCGACAGAGCTCTGTTTGTTTTTAATTTCATCATGCTCTCCTTGCTCCTTGGGTTATCAATGAATGATTAGTTTTTGATTATAAGGGCATGAAGGCTCAATCATGGTTAAACTGTGCATTATCTTACCCACTTTTCATGTTTACTGCAGTGGTGGCGCTAGGTTTCCTCCGACAAAGGGGCTAGCACTTCCGACGGAGGGGCTAATTTTTTTAGAGAACGATAGGGCTAGGGGGCGACAAGGAATTGTAAGGGTACTGGAGACCGAAGGCGAGCGTTGCGAGCCGAAAATTCGGGGGGTCCGGGGGTACTCCCCCGGGAAAATTTTGGTGGCTACACCCATTAGATTGGCTAAAAATGCTATCAAAATGGTGTAATCGTGTTTTTTACTACGTTTTTTGACATATTACTAAGGGCACGTTTGCCCCCTCCCTTGCCCCTCCTAGCAAAGGGCAGGAGGGGCGCTTGCCCCCCCGCGCCCCCCTTCTCCGGCGTCCCTGGAAATTTTTTTTGAAAGCTGCCTCTAGATAAGCTTAAAACTACTCTAAATCTTTACAACTCATCAAACGTTGCCAATTCAAGTAGGGCCTATCTTTGGAAAGTATGAATTTAAATAAAAAGCAACCAACTGAACTTAAGGATCTATTTCCGCCAAAACTTAAAAAATTCGCTCCGACAAAAAAAATTCAAGCATAATTTATCTTCCGACGGAGGGGCTAGCCTCCTCCGACGGGGGGGCTGTAGCCCCCCCTGCCCCCCCTCTGGCGCCACCACTGGTTTACTGCAGATGATAAATTATGTTTCTCGCAAGAAGTATGTTCCCTTGTCTGTTTAGATGGAGTCTGCTACCGTTGAAGCTATCAATAGTAATGTTATTGTTGTTTATATAATCCTGTTTATATTCTCGGCATAGCTTGTAGTCCTTGTTCACTTGATTGTTATATCCTCTCATTATGATAGAACTGATGTACATACGTGTACACTGACTGCTTTATTGAATTTCGTTGAAGTTTTTCCGGTAGTTGTCTATTGTTTTAGATTTTGATGCAATATCGTTAGTGCCAAAATGTACTATGATTTCATCAGAGTTTCTTGTAAAGATAGATTTAACATAGTGTATAGCATCTTCGGATGTCGCTCCAGGTGTCGAGCGGGTCTTTATAGATTCATTCTTGACATTCTATGGCCTTCTAGGTTTTTAATCATAGAGTCACCTATTATGTAAACCAGCAGTTTTCTTTTCTGTGAGATTGCAGTGTCTTTCGTGTTTGATAAAGTATGAGATTGGATGCTGTGTTATTCCGGGTTGAATAAGGTTTTATTTTGATATGAGATATGTATAGGATTGACTTTCTTTTGTGACTTTGCTAAGGATTGCAGATGATTTGAGTTTGTTATAGATTTATAGAATATTGAATAGAATGGTTCAGAGTATGATTTTGGAGAAGGCTTTTTTATGTGAATTGGGCAATTTGGAATTGGGCTTGTCGAGTTTTGGTTTGCATTTGTGGATTGTATTTATATTGAGATGGAAAATGAATGGGTGCCTGTGATGTAGTTCTTCTTATAGTTAAGTCCTTTCCATATTGATATATTCCTAAACATAAAGTAGATACAGTTTTCAAATGCAACAGCTAACTCACGAGGATATAGAGAGCTACAACTCACAAATGAAACAATCGAAGCCTTAATGAATCTCCAGTAATTTAAATGCACGACAAGCAATGGGCACGTCGTCTTAAAAAATACACTTAATGCGCATATGAGAACTCACGCGCTGGTATATCTACCAATTCTTGCCAGGTAGGAATCTAAGCAGTAGCGCTAAATATACTAAAGCCCTCGACGCAGTTTTTAAGACGTACATTGGTCAGTGGTGGCGCTAGGTTTCCTCCGACAAAGGGGCTAGCACTTCCGACGGAGGGGCTAATTTTTTTAGAGAACGATAGGGCTAGGGGGCGACAAGGAATTGTAAGGGTACTGGAGACCGAAGGCGAGCGTTGCGAGCCGAAAATTCGGGGGGTCCGGGGGTACTCCCCCGGGAAAATTTTGGTGGCTACACCCATTAGATTGGCTAAAAATGCTATCAAAATGGTGTAATCGTGTTTTTTACTACGTTTTTTGACATATTACTAAGGGCACGTTTGCCCCCTCCCTTGCCCCTCCTAGCAAAGGGCAGGAGGGGCGCTTGCCCCCCCGCGCCCCCCTTCTCCGGCGTCCCTGGAAATTTTTTTTGAAAGCTGCCTCTAGATAAGCTTAAAACTACTCTAAATCTTTACAACTCATCAAACGTTGCCAATTCAAGTAGGGCCTATCTTTGGAAAGTATGAATTTAAATAAAAAGCAACCAACTGAACTTAAGGATCTATTTCCGCCAAAACTTAAAAAATTCGCTCCGACAAAAAAAATTCAAGCATAATTTATCTTCCGACGGAGGGGCTAGCCTCCTCCGACGGGGGGGCTGTAGCCCCCCCTGCCCCCCCTCTGGCGCCACCACTGACATTGGTACGGGTAAAGTGGTTTTACTTACGTTAACGATATATGAGACTTAAAGGGTTTGATAAATAACAATACAATAGAATTTGTTTATATAACTTATACTCATATAAATGAAAAACAAGGAGGCTGAATATGGATTTATTATTTCAAACTATATGTTGCTAACAATTCAAACCTATTTAAGGTATTAAACACTAACAAAATTACAAGCAGTGTTTACCTGCACAAGGAAAGTCCATAAGGAAATGAAGAGAGTATAAACTTTTTGCCTTGACGAATAAATCTATTTCTACTTTCAATCCGTTTTTTAGGGCAACACTATTCAATAAAGTTAACATTTGGTGACCGATTTAGCATTTGGTGATCTATTTTCCAGAATCGTCGACATAGCCAGTCACCGACTTGAAGCGCGCTGAGAAACGACATCGGTGTTGAGCGCAACCATCTGCATACCTGGAACAGTTTGCTGTCGTGAACCATGCACAAATATGTTTCCTCTTTGACGGCTTTGAGTAAGATTTCCATCACTGGCACAGGAGAAAATTGCATGGAACAAGGATCTTCTTGCCGCGCCGATCCTCTCCAAAACCGGACGAAAGTCGCGATGCCGCGCTCCATAGATGAAAACGTTTACAGCGGCATTCGAAGTTTGAAAGAGATACAGTACTGTATTGACACTGCGAAGCCACGCGAAAACTTGCGCGTTGATGCTTGCTCCGTCCACTTGCAAAGCAATGTAAAAGCAAAGTTGAAAAGCATCGAGCGGAATCGTGCAGACGCTGAAAACCACCAGCATTAAACGCAGCATTCGACGCGTGCTGTTTACATGATCAAGTCTATTGGCCATTTTCGTGCCCATGTAGCCATGTTTTGCCAGATTGTTTGAATTTGTGACTAGTGCCGTGCCTATCTTGCGTCCTGTGATCCCTATAATCGTTGTCGACACGATGTCGCGAATGAACATGGTAAAAGCGTAGGACAACGTATAGAGGTTTTTGTGGCCTACTGGATTACACATTTGCTTTGACGAACCTTCGACTGAATGAAGCTCCAATGCGTGAAATTTAGGCCCGGCTAGCAGAGTCCCAAGGAACACAAATGAGATCACGCACACGATCGTACGCGATTTCGTAATGCCGTTTCGAGCAAATGGTTTCGAAATTACGCGATATCTATCGACAGACATGAGCATTAGAATACATTGCGAAATAGTTACATTGATAGGCAAAACTGACAGCAGAACTTTGCATCCTACCATTCCGAAATCCCATCTTTGGAAATTTGTAAGTGTTCCGTATGCGAACATCGCAGGCACAACAATGACACAAACAAGGTCACTTACGCTGAGTGATATCAGCATTAGGTCGTACGCCGTCGCAGGCCCTTTCTTTACGAACCTAAGAATGGCGATCGTAAACAAGTTGCCGCAAACACCTATCACAAAGAGGAGAAACATGCAAACTAAAGCGAATATATCGAGCGGAGCCGTCGCATTGCCGCTATTCCTGGCGAAAGTCAATGTCGTATTGGTATTGGACATTGTTGTTGGCGAAACAAACATTGCGGTTGTCGACGTCAAGCTAGCAAAGGTAGTGCTTGTATCATTCATGTTTCGACCTTCTTATTTTCTATATCAAGGCCACAATGCCGTCGTCGATATTACGAATTCGAGGTCATCCGTCCATCATGTTACGGCATCGAAAGGTGCTCGAAAAGTAAACATGTAAAAAGAAGTCAGTACCTTGCATATGTTTAAAGATCCTCCTTCTTGACTGTGGGTGGTTCAATTATCGCACCTAGGGGTTAGAATTGGAATGGTTTTTAAATGTATTTGATTTGTGATAGGTATTTAAGGGTGAACAGGTTCTAGAATGGTATTCACATGCTATCGGTAGTTTTTTTGTGGACAATTACCAAAACGCTTTTTAGTCTAATATTCACCCATATTTTTAGCAGAGAGGCTGCTTACAATCGCTTCATAATTGCCTGCCCCTTTCGTTCCTATTGCTAGTGATTTTAGTCTCATTGATAAAATTTCTATACATTATCCAAAAGGATAATCGAATGACACAACTGCAAAAGAATCTCTCAAAGCATGAAAAAATTTGTCAAGGGGATTTTTCTCTTTTTATAAAGACTAGTAAACTTTTGATTAAGGTAGGCCGATCTCAATTTTCCAAGAACTTTGTGTCTGCACTGTTCTTTTGTTCTTGGGGTGTAAGCTAGAGAACTTCAGATGTAAGAAAAATTTCTTACTGCAGGCAACATTGTAATAGATGTTAAAAATAAAACAGATATTGCTTTAGAGTCAAACAAAAACTTGCCGTGTGCTATGTTTTCGTTATTTCGTTCCATCTTCAGACGTTCCTTTTCACAACATTAACAACAGATAAATCCGGTCATAAAAGATTTTTAGCTTCTTAGCGACATTTGAATCAAGGTTAAGAAAATATCAGTTTCTTATCAGTTGCATTTCAACATTGTCAATCTCTTGAACAGAAATTCGGTCCTCTGTGCCACCTGAATTGTTTCTAGACATTTCATTATTTCTTTAGATCAATACGAAGGCTGTTACTGAGTTTTCTAAATTTCTGTGTTCTTTTTCTGCAGTATCTTGTAAATGGGTTTTTGTCATAAAACGTGTGCCTCAGCCCCAGTTTGTTTTGAGCTCGTTTCTTGTTTTGACTTGTTTTGAGGCTTGAGGCTCTTACGAGTTCCCTTAAAAAAGGGTTCTTTCTTTGAAGTGATTAATTTTTTTTAACATACCAACTAGTGGGTCTCTTCAACATACATCCAGCCCCAGTGTCCTTCCATTACTTTTAACAATAGGTTATTGTCCTTCTTTTCATATAAACAGAGACTTACCCCCCCTCCCCCTCCCCTTCTCTCAGCTCATTTCTCTTCGAAAAATTAATGAGGTAATAAGGTGGGTAAGCAACAAACTGGAACAGCTCGATCTCCAAAATTATACTAACAAGACTAAAATTTAAGATCTAGCAAAGACACAGTAAAAACGAATCACAAAGCTGTAGTTGTATTTCCTTCCAGTTTGGAATTTGCACATTCATGAATTCTTCTAAAAAAATATCTTTCTCACAAACAATATACTCAGCTTTATCAAAGTTACCTGTTTAAATCAATGTGCTTATCAATCTCTTGCATTCCATCAGCCGTGAGTTTTTAAAATGTCATCATTCTTGAGCAGCAGAGTTTGATCAAGTCATATGTAGTAGCAGTTTTTGAGCAAATCAATATCATGGTAAATGATCACCTTCAGCAGGATGTCGCTCACTGTTTCATCCTTGAATCGCTGCAATCGCGTCTTATATAGCATCACCATAACCTCGGCTTGCTCCTTCTTAAACATGTTATTTCTAGAAATGCATCGGTTTTCATTAAAGTCTTCGTTAACAGCCGGGTTGCATGAAATCAAAGCCACATTGTCACGATAATGTCAAAGCAAAATTTGATACATTATCTTCTAAAATTATTTTTTTAATTATCTGTACACTTCAAAATTGCATAACGGTGGCAACATAAATATCAAGATGATTTGTAATTTTAATACAAACGATGACCACGAAACTCACTCAAAACCTTGCTGATAAGAAAAATTGTTTTATAGAGATCAGAGAAAGGCCGGTTTTAATGAAATCTAAGAAATGATTAATTCTCAAGGCTTAAAGCAGTTCTTTTTGCTTCCACAAGGATTAGAACAAATAGTTTATTTTTGATAACAAAATGCTAATTTTAAGCTTTCTTCAACAACCAAAGATAATTTTTATCTTCTAGTAAAATCGATTTCCCATCAACTTGATCACTGACCTAGCCATTCGGTTAACTTGCATGAAATATACAGCATTTATTGCAAGGAAAAATTCTACAACGATAAAGAGTGTTGACAAAGCTTTGAGGTTCTTAGCTCGAGCAACCTGCTTACATTCAGGAGTGCATTGTTAAACGATACAATGCTCAATAAACGGCCTATCCTAACGCATCAAATGTCAAGAAATGGTTGCTTTTTAACTTGTATTGAGTATCGTACACCATACGAGGGACCATTCATTATCCAGGGCTGACAAGCAAAGTCATAGAAAGCATTTTAAAAATGGGTTAGGGCACGTGTAGGCACAAAGGGGCCACCTCCGTGTTTGGCAAATAGGTGCTTTACTTCTGTTTCTGAAAACCAGGAGCAGGAGCCCCCTTGTGCCTCCGTTCTCTACGTCTTTGCTCATAAATGGTCGATAGTTCTTGGTGCTTTTGTAACATCACGCTTTAGCACATTAAAGATACTCATTTCTTTGAATCTGGTAGGCAGGTGTAATAAGTGAATGTCTTCTCAGGCACATCTTCCTGGTGTTGTCTTGAACATACGAGCTTTGATTAAGTTATTTTATTTTGTCTAATTTCGAACCGTCTCCCTTTTCTGGTTTCGAAACTTTTTAAATTTTCGAAACATGAAGGATAGGCGGGCAGTGACAATAGAGTTTTAAAATGTGACGTCTTAAACATATATTTTTAGAGCTTTTCAATTTGAATCATAAATCCTGATAGAAAACCACGAATTACCTCTAAACATACAAAATCAGTCTAATATGTTTCAAATTGGGTGAGGTATGTCCAACGAACGATTTTAATATTTTGGGAGGTCGCTACAGACAGTGCCGTCGGAATGAAATTCATATTGGGGGGGGGGGGGCTGTCCGTTGTTTTCCATCTCATTCAGTGCACTGTTATAAAGGAAACATACTACAGTTTGACAATTATTTGGGGGCTCCAGCCCCCAAAGCCCCCCGGTTCCGACGGGCCTGACAGATTTCTGCTGATTTGGCATGGTTCATCAAGTTTAGAACAGCTCTAGGTCTGATGACTTCTCTACTTGGTTTATAAATGTAGTAAGGCCTTCAATTCGGTTCTTAATGAACTGAAACATACTTAGACACCTTGACAGTTTAAGTCAAGATAAAGACTTTAGCTGCGATTACTTGTACCTCTAATCTATGCAGGCAAGTCGGGTCACTTGGAGGGACAAGGGCGGCCAAATGCGCCCATGCCTGGTCCCGGTCGAATTAGACCCCTAGGGCCTTTTTTCATATTTCTAGATGAGGGGGGGAAGGGCAATTTGAGGATTTACGGTATGTGTAAATGAAGTTACTTTATGTGACGTAAATTGCTCTATACACTATAAGTAAAAGTTGAAATCAATCAGATTAGAACCCAGATTCAATGTAACCCAGATTTGGGTTTATCTAGATTTTTCACTTCTCGACAACCAAAAACCTTATTGCATAAGACCCCGTTTACACTGTCCCGGGACAATTTTGTACCGTTACGGTTCGCAAGTGTTTACACTGTCGCGGTTCCAAATTGTTCCGTTTAGCCGTTCCGTTTACACTGTACCGGTACGACCTTAATTTAATGGTAGAACATTGTTTAGAAGAAGCTGTATTTAGTCAACCAAGGCTTTTATTTTGCCGCTGTAGTCAACAATCGAATTTTTATTGTGAGTTAAAATGGAGCGGAAAGCCGATTAAAACTTTACTTGGACGAAAGACAAGGTGGCTTTAATTTTCAGTGTTATTTTAGACTACAAAACTGCCAAGTCCAATCAAGGCTTGGACTGGGAAACACTACAAGCCTTTTCTGTGGTCGTCTTTTCTTCAGAATTTCCTTTTCTTCAGAATTTGAGAACGTAGTTACGCCACAATCAAAGCCTCGATTACCTGAAACAGCCATACAAAAGACCTCTTTGTGAATCCGTGACAAAATCGTCTCGGATAGGTGTTTACACTGTCCCGTTCAAAAACGGAACCGTGACGGTACAAAATTCGTTCGCTTTCAAAGCAGGGTCAAAACTGTTCCGGATAGCAGAGCAAAATCGTCACGGTTCCACAGTGCTAGTGTAAACGCAAGGGCGAACCGCGACAGTTTTGTCACGGTTCCAAACTTGCACGGGACAGTGTAAACGGGGTCTAAGCCGTAACCGACCGGAAACTGTAATGAAAACGAAACTAAAATACTTACCAATTCTCCGACGACGGTTTTGTAAATATGACAATTATATTCCTTCAAAGACATCCCTTGCTACGAACACGTGGACATAAACTGCAAACGCTCTTTTCACATTGAGTCTTTTTGCACACTCTCTATAAACACAAAGTTAATGGGCACTGGCCAAGATGATTATTGCCCGAAGGAAGATTCAGGCAGTTTCCAATTCTTGATTGAGGAATTCGCAACTCATGCCTCGTTTATTTAAAAGAATAGCCTGCTTTACATGCGAGAGCGCGGAATTCATTCATCTTGTCAATTTGCATCTTACCCATGCCATTGACGATGGTGCCATCTTAAAACCCCAAGGGTACGCGAAGCAGTAAACATGAGAGCTAAATATAGTCGATAAAGACTGCGCGGGTTCACAATGGGAAAGGTTGCTAGATTGATTAATGCCAGCAGGCAAGACATGTGACCAGTTTATGCTAAAACGTAAAGAATGCGTTCAAATTGAATTTTTAACAAATGGAATACAAATGCTCACAGGGGGCTATTTCATATGGAAAATAATCTGGTGACTTCACAATTACGGTACAGAGTTATTCGGACGTATGATCAAAAACAGCCGACATGGCAACGAAACAGCCAAGAGCATTCAAATATATGACTTGATCAGACCGATTCAACTCATGCCAGAAGCTTATGACATGATGCTACGGAATGAAAGCTTGGATGGGCTGATTTTTGTCTTTGAAAAAATGTGAGTCAGCATAGTTTTGAATCGAATTTCGTCCATATCAGTAGAAAAAACAACAGAAAAAGAGCACGGTTTCCAGAACTCTTAAATGGAACATTTGATTTTAGAAAGAAATATGGTATTTTCTATGCATTGTTAGCATTAGCAAAGTACGAAAGCAGAATCAATTGTTTCAACAGGGTTTTTTGACCTTCAAGATCGAGGAGGCTGTTCTCTTTAAGGGGCAGTTTTGTTTCGTATGTTTGAAGGTAACTTGTTTTATCCTTTCTTTGGGTTGTGCGTCCAGAATCAAACTGGCACGTGAATTTATTAACCACGGAACTTTTTTGGGTGGTAGGAACGCAATACTTTTGAACGAATGGAAGGGCTCTCCTAGTGCTGTAAACAATACGAGGATTAATAGAAAAGAAGCATTTTGTGATGGCTTGTTTATTTCACAAGGAACTCGGACTTTCAAACCGAAAGAAAGTATTACAAATCCATGGCATTTTAAAGTAAACTTGGCAATATTGTGGACCAAACAATTGGTCAATAGAAAACTTGCAATTTCTTCCTAGTGTAAGAAGAAGTGGCATATAAAAACCTTGCTAATACTATGTTGTAAATTCTGTGCGATTTTCAAAGCCATTTTCAAATTTTGCACCGCTAAAAAACTGTGAAGATAAAAATCTTCGAGCCCTCTTAATTACTGCATGCTCGTTAAAAAGATGTGAATTGGTTTAACTAAACAGCAGTTTACAACAGCACTGGCAAGCAAAGAGCAGACTGGAATAGTTGAAAATATTATATGTAAACCAGTTTTAGGAATAAGGGAACAATTTATCAAACTGCGAAGAGATATATACTCATGGGGCAGTTGCATGGCTGCATTCCATTGAGAAGACGCAATTAGATTAATTCTAAAAAATTAGAAATACCAAGCCCAGGGGCCACTCCTAGCTAAAACACGCATGACGCATAAATAGGGGCTCATCTTGACTTCAATTTCTTTAGTGGGTGCTTCAAGTTTGCCTTTATGGGAAGAAGGAAGATTAACACACTTCTAGAGTTGTCTAGAAACAAAAGAATAGATAACAACGAATAAAAAATCATGGAAGGTATGATTAACAATGTGACCAAAATACAACATATAACTTTAAATAACAGATAAAAGCAAGAAAAATTGTAATTAGAAATCAGGCTTAAGTATCAAGACTTGAAAGCACTACGAAATTAAAAAACCTATGGCCTAAATGACTGAGCATGAAACTTAGTGATAAATGATCAATTCAATGAACAGAATGTTTTTCAAAATACCGAAAGTATTCAACATTATACATCTCCTAGTTTAAGGCCTTTATTTACATAGTCTGCAGTGCAGTTCCAAACAAATCTAGAATAAAAACATGCATTTGGCTTATAAATGAATGCTTCTAGATGCTTATCAGTTCTAAGAAATCTTCCTACTTCCGGGAAGCTAAAAACGGTCATCGCGATTTATTTACATGTGCGAAACAACACATGCATTGACTTCTACTACTTAATCGTTCATTTTTGTACTTTACATGCATGTTTTGGAATCATCTAAATTAAAGCCTGCAACAGTATTGCACAGTTGATAAAAATTTCTTGAGAAAATTTCATCTCATGCCACCGACACAGGGGAATTGTAAATTCGATATGAAATAATTTCTATTTGGCAGCTAAAGGTAAAAAAGTTTTAAGACATTTGAATAATCAACGCTAAGCTATTCAAACACTGCAACAATGTCAACTATAAAAGAAAAACGAAATTAATATTCTTCTTTTTCGCTTGATGCAATTAAAGATTGCATCATCAACTTTCTTTTCAACAACTCGCTGAATCTTGCTTCGAAAAACTTCGTTATCAAGATAAAACCTGATCCATGCTAGAAATGTATCCACCCCTTCAATTAAATAACATAAGTTACACCTTTCTCCCTTATTATCAACAATTAGATTTCCTTCTCTTTTCTTTCATTCTTCAGTGATCACCCCCCAACCTAACTCTTGCACAAATCGTTGTCTCTAGTTCCTCTTTCACTTACAAATCCCACATTAAACTATCATTGAACTTCTCCATAATCTTTTCTCCGTATCTGATCAACACCAATTCCTTTTTTGGTCTCTCCCATTTTTTTCTTTTCATGTCAAACTGACGGCAACTTTACACAAAACAAGCGAATATCTTACAACTATTCCAAACATGTCCCTAAATCCATCACGATTCTATCAAATCTTTTCATTGTCCCCGTGCCCTGAATCAGAAACAATGTTTTTAAAAACAGTCATTGTTGAGAATATAGTTGGTTGACTAATCATATTGAATTCACACAGGTTTACCAGATGCAGTAGCAAATTTCTCGCCAGTTTTTTCTCCATTATCTCACGAGCATGCTCTTCGACGAACGATTTACACGCAAGCGGCAGTTGAAAATCCGATATATAACTAGGGAGGAAGTGAGAAACACGTCACAAGATGGATGTAATTTTTATATTATTTATAAATGAGGCTGAGAAAGGGATCTACAAACAGGAATGAAATTGCTTTCTTTATTACTATAGTTCTATTACAAAAACATTTTTAAAAGTGACAGAGAAGTGCAATTCGGGCAAGGTGCGAAAAGGAATCAATAGGGGCCACAGGCTACAAATCTATGCATCCTGGCATAACAAAAGTGTCATTCACAGTGAGGAGCATCGCCAGCTCTCTGTAATTCCAGATGTAGGAATTATGAGGTGTGGTAACAGACCGGGACACTTCTCGACAAGCATAGCATTTCAATGTTCTAAAAACCTTCCGACGCAAGGTAGAAAGAAGAAAATACAGTATATGTATCTGTTTTTCCAAACACATCATACAAACAAAATGTAATAAATGATAATATGAAAAATAAGAAAAACCCACCATCCTTTCATAATGTGACTATTCCACATTTTCATTAGTTCTTTCTCACCCTCATTTACATCAGTAAATTCGTCTATCATCTTTGGAAAAAAAATACAAAAATTACCAAAGAATGGAATAAACATAACAAATGATGTTCCTCTACATAAACTGGAAAAAGACAAAGAGACCAGCTTCTCAATGGTTCGAGCACTCATGAGGACCGCAGCTCGTGAAAAATGAACGATTTGATAAATAGAAACATTTCATAAAACTTCCGATCAACATTTCGTTGTTAAAAATTTCAATTCAACTCAGTTTCAATTTAGCATCAATTTAGTCCAAATTCGAAGAATAACTCAGTTAAATTGAGCGATCAACACGTCGTAGCCAACCAGGAGGATTTGAAATGTTTTGCAGCGAAAATCGGTTAACAAAAAAAGAAAAACGCAAATTGCTACACATCCCACAAACCAAAAATAACTTATTAAGTTCTTGGCATCCAAAAGCAAAAACTAACAACTAGAAAGTGGTAGATAAGCTTGCTGATAAAAATCGATTTGAAGCTTCAACTTGAGAAATGTCGTCTATGACGTCATTGACACTGAAAGTAAACAAAAGAGAAGACAATGCAATGTCTCATACGTATTCCATCTGGGATTTCAGCCAATCAGGCGTCGCATCGTGTTCACTGTTATAATCTATTTCAGATGTTTTCATCGGGATGCAGCCATCTGAATGGTAGTAAACTCTAAAATTGAAGATCATTAAAATCAATTAACAGCTGATTTCTGATTCATTTCACTCACTAGTTCACTTATGCAAATATTCACTACGTAACTAAATTACTTAGCTAATTCATTCTTTCATGCATATGATTATTCCATCTTTTGCTCTTTCATCCAACTAGTCATCGATTCTTTCTTTATATAAAGTTATGGTTTATTCATTTAATGAATATTCTTCCTTTTTTTCCTTTTATTTAATTCAGTCTTCAACGTTTTGCATTTTATCAGAGGATACTTGCATTTGATTGCGTTAAATACAAAATCATGTCAAAGATTATATTACGAGCGAATCGTTGAAAGGTTTATGTTTAATAATAACAAGATTCGAGAGTGTATTCAGAATCTAGTTAAATTTGAAGGCACACAAAAGAATAAAGATTTATTTTTCCATGTAATCTGTTAACATTTAGACATTTTAAAAAGGGGAAAACCCACCCAAATAAAAGCTACCAAAAATTGGCGAAAAATCAATTTAATCACATACATCCAGTATCACAATCACCCGTGAATGAGTTTCATCACCAAGTGATCAAATGATTGTGTGTCTGTCACAAAAGCTTTTCGAAAATCAGTTCCCAGCCGACATAAGAGTGACCACGAGCCACTCATGTACACTGGTGCTTAAAAAGCTCCCATATATTAAAGTCATATTGTAACTTAACATAAACAACTGGAGCTGTTACCTATCATGTCCTTTAAAAAACGGTTTTACTCCATCTATATCAGTGCAGTCAGGCTCTGTGAATTCCTGTAGATCTTCGGCATCTTTGTGTGGCCTGAAAACAAAATGAGGTCATTTTAGCACAAGGAAACAAAGACCAAAGACCTATTTACGAGTTTCTCTGTGTAACATACTCTACCACACAAAAATTGGACGTAGATCTTATCTTCAAGCAAAACCACAAACTCAGGCCTTGATATGATTTCATGATGTCATAAAAGCGGGTCAAACATGCCTAAAAAGGTTGCATAGGGACATCATGTAGTGTTCCAAAACTCTGAAAACAGATTCTGTCCCTGGCAAAAGACAATTTTGCCAGGTAAAGGCATCTTTAGAAACCGATTGAATATCATTTAATGACATACCTCCATACTATACATTCAGTTACAGGCTGTTTCCTAGTTGGAAATCCACTGAGCCCTCCAGATGGGATGACTCTGTTCTTTCCACCAAATGAATACCCGTAATTTTCATTGATGCAAACGTCTATCCGAGCACCTTTCGATAACGACTAAAAGATTCAAAGAAGATAATTAGTGAAGTAAATAAACATTTGGTAACGCAACATCTGAAATAAACCGGAAAAGCTGAGATATATTGTTCTGAAGTACTTTTCGCACGAGGGGCCTAGGGACCGATCAAACGGACTGTTCTTCTTCTCGTGTTACTTTTGATTTGCACATAGATGCATGGATTTCCGCTTACCCTTTTATCCGACTTCTATACTCTGTCGGGTGTCGGATGAAAAATACATCAGCATTACCTGTTTCTGCTTTTCCCAGCAATTTTTAAATTAGTAAAGCAGAAATTGATGCTGGATTTTAACCTGAAATGAGCTGAGATTTTACCTCATGAGCACAGGCTCTTCCCCCCATCAAACCTCTTGCACTTTGGTCTCTGTGCACATAGTTATGAACAGAGCCAAAATAACAGTAAGCAAACTTCAAACCTTTCATTAACCATATCTCATCAGATTTTAGACATATTTGACCGATCTTGCATAATTGGAAGTATTTCTTGGTGTTCTTTCAGATAATGTGATCGAAATTCAAAAATTCTAAAAATATATTTTTATAAAGCTACACTCAAGGCCTCTATAACATACTTGATAACTCAATGTCGAATAGGTTGCAAACAAAGTTGCCTGGCGATAAGAAAGCCATCTAAAAGTAATAGAGCTATAGGAGACAATTTCGTACCGTATACATAAAAATGAATCTGCTATGACAAGTTTTTAGATGCTTTAACAAACTATACAACTTCATGCAATCGAGGGAACACCATGGGCAGTAGTAATCATCCCGAGCCTCGGTCTGCTGCCTTGTGTTGTTGTTGTAGATAAATTGATAAAAAACTCGCTGCGAAGGAACGCTCAGCTGTTGTTGTTGTGGCTGCTGTTGCTCTTTTGATACAGACTCAGACGTTTCTTGGCCTTTCTTGCTTTTGTTTTGCTTTGAAAGCTTTTGAATTAGAGAAACTGATCTGGTTTGGAAAGGCGCGATAGGCTTGTCCTTCCAGGCTAGTTTGAACTTGATCGTTGGACCAAATGCGAACATTTCAAACGGTCCAAGCTGAAAACCAAGCAGATGATTATTACATAAAGTATCTTAAAGCATGTAGCCTTGATTAATGGACACAGTAACTTCATGATTTGGAAACATTCTAAGAGTAATTCGCCTTTAAAAAACACAAGGTAGGGTAAACAAAGGGTATGCAATTCTAAACCATCGAAGCAACATTTCTAGATAATAACATTTCCCAATAGCTAAGAATGTTAATTTCAGACGCGCAGTCTCATATTTTCAGAGTAAACCTGTCCGCGCAGGAAACAAAGTTTCTAGTCTGGCCAGCGTTCTTTCTAAAAAGCCTTCCTTTTCAATGAGAAATTTGAAACATGCTCCTATTTCTGTTTAGCCCCCGATATTGTTTTGATGATTTCTCGCGTCATATCTCTGACATCCAATGGCATGTGCTTGAACCAATTCTGCTCTTAATATTCTGGTAGCCTTTGAGACCTGCAGTCATAAGAAATAAGTGTTCCTAGAACAACCGGTCAAAATTTAGTATCCTTTGTTCGATGTGGATATGAGAAATTCCCTTTAACGGTCAAGAAAATTGCAAAGAAAGAATGACAGCTTGATTGGCAAATAACTAAAATAATTTTGGTCTTAAATTCTTAAAAATCGTGGTGTTATATCTCAAACTGCTAAGGCATAATGTTTCTTTCTTGCCCCTCTCTGAATTCTCTCCCATATTCAAACCCCTCTAGAGTCTCTATAAATAAATAAAACCAGCCGTGTGTTAACTGCCCAATTAACAAAGCTTATATGGTTAATCAAACTGCTTTTGCTACGGCACTGGAGTCCTTAACGTCGTTTAGACCTCTCGTAAAATTCACCTTATTCCTGAATCCGTTTTCCCATGTTTTTCCCTTCTGTATGGTCTCATCATCTCCGTCTTGCATCCAGTAGTTATGAAGCAGCAATTCATATTCGCCATTTGTAAGCAGACAGTTTTTATGCTTGTCAAAAACAATGAGCTCCGCAGTGTAAATGCGTTTCTTGCATTCAGGTGTGGAGGCCACGTCATCAGCACCATCTGAAAGCAGAATCTTTGGCCTCTTCGTAGGAGGCTCCGACACAGTGCTTGAGGAATCTATGGATAAGACACCAAAAGTCAACTGAGTTTTGGCAATTCACTTCATTTTTTACATGAGGACAAGACAATTCTTCAATACAAAGAGGAGGTATGACAAAAATTATTCCAAATCTAGTCTATTGTGAATAGAAGTAAAACATTTCTGCGTTGCACTTCCTTAGAATTTTAAAAATTCTAAAATTATAGTTTATCATAGTCATAGTCATATAATCATAGTCAATACTCGGAGCATCAACTTAAAATAGTCCTGTCTTACTTAAAGCGGCATCAAGCACTTTTTGACAGACTTGTTATCAGTAGTTTTCATAAACTCGCAATAGGTGAGTTTATCTAAGGCAGCAATGACGATTTACAACCTGCTTGGGCGTAGTCCCTAACTGCTATGGCATTTTCACCGGTCTACTTTATGTACAGCGTACCGAAAGGCAACAAGCAGGGCATAACCTACGATATGTTTATGACCCTTCTGATGCATTAAGCACTTTATTTACCTTCAGCGTCCTTGTCTGACTGACTTGCGTCCTCAGAACCACCTTTTTTCCTGGAAGACCTCTTAGCTCCCCGTTTGGAAACTGGCACAGTCACCTGAATAGAGAGAATATGCGTTTTGACAGTCTTGCCCTCCTCTTTGAAAGCCTTGCGTGGAATGGAAACAGAGCTTGACGCTGGAGCTGAAAGGGCCTGGGAACTAGGATTCCACTTTGATGTACATCGACCAAGATCAAGTGAATCGACTGGGAACTCTTCACCCTGTAAGCAAATTTTGATCTCGTGAGCTTTGTAACATGTATATATCTATCATTATGGGAATATAGAAACAAACAATGGTTTGTGGTCACGTGATTATCATCAAAAGCAATTCACGCTGGCCTACACTTGTAAGCAAGCGTTTTCAATTCTGAAAAACGAGCTGTATGCAAATGGGGTATAACAATCACCTTTAAAAAACCCTGTACAAAGCCTTGAAAAATAGTGCATGCATTTAAAAGTTAAACGCTGATGCCTGGAAACCACTAGTGTCCATTTTGAAAGAATGTAACAATCATACTGTCATAAGCTTTTGAAAAAATTTTTTTAAAAAGAAAATAGTATGGACAGACCTATATCCTGAAATGTAGAAAAAATCAAATAATGTTCACAGATTAGATTAATCTTGATTTGGATCAAAGTGACATGAAACAAAGATTTTTTATGGATTAAAATTATATGACATGTGACATTTCAAATAGTCGACGCATTACATCACAACATATACCCGTGCGCCTTATTTCTCAGAGAAATATACTAGCGACTTTTGCTATTTCATTTCTTTTTTCTCCGTACAAGTAAGAGGGCAAGGAAAACCTTCTTCAACGGCATGTCTGGAAACTATGAACTGAAAAAGCTTATTGCGTATCATTTCAAGCTTTCCACGTGCACACGCAGAAAACGTACGTGTTTACGCCTTTGGCATATGCAAGGCGAAAAGGCATGCGCTTCAAAGCTTACCCTTGTGCGGTATTTAGCGCACGCTAATAAGTTTAGAATTAGAACTATGAGCCAGGGTTAGGTGGAAATGACTGAAATCGTCACATATTTCTTAATAGGAATAGCGCAAATGGACGCTGAGTTTCAGTGGAAAGTCAGCTATAAAAAACTTTTGAAAAAATGAATATCTAGCACCAAACATAAATGTGTGTAACAAAAACAAATGACAAAATATCTCAAATACCTTCTTTTTTCTTGTCAAAATTTTCATCAGCTGCAAATTTACATCCACAAACTCATCTTTTAGCGAGGCTTGTTTACTTAAGTCACTGGTATTAAATATTTCTTCACCAAACTCTGGAAAAAATTGTTTTTCAAGTTTAGAATGCTAAGACCTGAAAATATACGGCATCCCCTGCTTCCTTAAATTAACGTGCATCAATGCTTCATAATCAAACGTGCTTACATCAAATAAGCATAGTATGGCCTAATTTCGTAATTCCTTGTAGAACTTGCAACAGCGAAAAACAATTTTATCTACTGATGAAACACTTAAACAACTTTCTCCTAATTATGGAACACATGGTTGAAAAAGTCATTGATTGATTTCACCCTGGTAGTGCATGCAGCAAATCATGATGAAAAAAGGAGCTCATTTTTTACTGATGCTTTCCTGTAAAAAGACCATTCTTCTGAGAGAGTTTTAATGTGTGTTTTTAACAATCATAGGGTTACTTCAAATCAAATAGCAAAACTGTGTTTGTGAATAGCATGCATTAACTTGCATTGATCAAATACGTTTGCTGAAATTAAAGGTAAATTGTACACTTATAAATAAAAGAATTACCTGGACCATGGAAGAACCCAGCAAATGTGATGTTGAGAAAGTTTTCATTTTGATTGCTAAGAATGAATGGGAATTGAACTACAGACACTGGGATCTGATGGTTTAACTACAAAATATGGCTTTTTTGGATAGAAGACTTATAGCTTCTTCATATCATATACAGATCATGTGCATATTTCTATTCGTTCGTTTCATTTACTCTGTTGAAGCCCGGTATGCCGGGGCGAAATATTAGGGTTCCTTAGATTTAATTTATTTTGAAAATTTTATCTCATTACATTTGATTATCGTCGTCATTTTGCATTGTTCCTGAATTTCTTTCATATTTTAATAGACCAATTCGACTTACGGCCTCATTTTGAAAATTTCTTCAAATTATTTTGTACAAAATTTTTGACCTCAGATTCGGATTGCGAGCAATGATTTAAGTATACTTTGAAGTTTTCACTATGGTATTGCTCACGATATTGATTTTATGACGACAAAAAGATAAAAATTGTATAAGGGATTTGACCGTGATTTGCGACTAGGGGGGTAAAGTTCCCCCCCCCCGAATGATTTTTGCGGTCAAATCCCTTACAAGTTTTCAAACTTCATTTCTCCGTAAAATCTAAAATACAAGCACAAACAATATGAAAAATTGTATCCGGCCTAAAATTGTGGTGATAAAACCAAATTTGAGCTTTAAAAAGTCGTATAATTAGGTTAGGAGAAATTTTCAAAACGAGGCCGTAAGTCGAATTGGTGTATTGACTGAATTGTAAACAAAAGACCGTTTCGAATTTAATTGATTTCTTGATCTTTTATCTTGATCAACTTTGACCTTGAAAACATGGACAAACAACAATGAAGTCTTCAGAGGAGAATAGAGACTGGGGTTGAGAGCAATAAATATTTGGTTGGCACCTGTCTCTTGCTCTCAAGAAGTCTGGGATACGCTTGCTATGTTAAATAAGAAATAGCTTACCCAAATGGTATTTAATTAAGTGCTGTTTACGGTCAGGGCACCAAAATGACGTACTTGTGTGTATGAAATTATCAAAAGTCAAATATAGAAAACATAATGAAAAATATATTAAGTTACAAAATAGAACACAACAAACATAATAAACCTTGAGAACTCATCATCATCAGTCTTGTTCATTATTTCTTGCAGCTGTGCCTTTCTTTTGTCCAGTAAATCATCAAGTTTGAACTTTTTTCTTATAAAGAAACATTGAAAATGTAAGAAAAGTGACATCAAACTTAACAGCAAGAATTATGATTCTATGAATAAAAATTGAAAAAATTGTTGACCAAGAGATCTGTTTTTCAGTGTATGTTTAATTTGGTTAACTACAATGGATTATCAAAATGCTAGCACTTAACTGTGTAAAGAAACAAAGGGATAGGGACTGGGGGCAAGAGTGCCCCCTCCCCCAAAAGTTTATGTGTACTATAACTTTAGATTAGATTAGCTTTCAGAAATGACTTATAGAGCAGTAAATTGGGTGAAGACTGTTCTATAAAGCATTTTATGGTTAATGTCATTAGCTCCTTTCTTCACTAGAAAATCTGCAGATACAGCTTCTGAATTAATTATCATCAAATGTTTAAACTGGACCAAAATGATATTTATCATAAAACTATTCAGCATATTATTGAAAACTGATAAACTGAAGATGAGCTTCTTATTGCATACCTTCTTTCTTTTGAACTGTCTGCATGACTTGTCCTTCTATCCTTCATGTATGATAGAGAGCGATGCAAGTACAGTGGCTATGAAAAAAATTATCAAACAACATCATAACTAATAATGAAAGATAAGATTTCAGTGATTCTGACAATGGTCACTGTTTCTTAAGCATAAATCAGAGGCTGAAGTATTTAGCATACTTAGTTACCTAAAATAGGTTTTGATAAAAAACTAAAAAATAAGCAAAATTTCTAGTGTTGAAAGGGAGCACAAAGTGCATAGCAAACTGAAAAATCTTCAGGCAGTTCTTAGCCCCCTAGAGGAACAGGAAGTGAATCCCTAGACTCAAAGAAACTCATAAACCACCTTCAAACAAAGCTATTAACTTAAATAACTGTGGCAGACATAAGTGTTTAGCAGAGATGCAAAAATGCTTGCACGAGTGCCTGTTGCAAGACACTTTAAAAACAAGCATACACCATTGAGAAAAGATGTGCAACACAAATTAAATGCAAATTTCAAAACTCAGTTGTGTCATTTTAATATTTGAAAATCTTGACCAAACAATTAAGAAATTAAGAAATATTTTATTTAGAAATTTATGACACTCAGATGTTATTTAAACCATTGGTATCAGACTAGTGACTTGACAACATGGTCACTAATATCAATGGATTTGAGCTGTGAATAATGAAGCTAATATATACATGACAGTAGTATTATAAGAGTGGCGCAGCATGAGTTGCAGGAGTGGGTATGTCGTATTGGGTCTAGGGCCTGTGGAAGAACCCAGTGGGGTCAAGGGCAAAGCTCTGTTGAGGACCAGGGGGCAAAGCCCACAAAAAGCTACAGCTTTTTACAACACCTGATAGTAAAAAATGGAACTTTTTACAATAATTTCTATCATGTCTAAACAGAACATCTACAACACACTTCGAAATGAAAATTATGAGAATAAAAATATGTCAATTTTTGCTACTACAGCAATATTGGTATGGACGTTGTCAAATAAGTGAAATGTATACTGTACATTTTATACCCATAGTCAGGGTCGAAAGCAAAGGAGGGTGCGTTGTTACAGCTATGTTCTTAGAAAGAAAGTACTGACATTGAAAATTTATGCCATTAATCCACATTATAAATTACTGGTGGTTTTGGCTCTATAAAGTGCAGGAAAATTCAGAAAACATAACAAGCCAGTAACCTACTTGTGCAGCAGCTCAAGAAGTCTTTTTTTACTTAAAAACTTAGTTATAACTGCATTATAGAGAGCGTTAATCTCGTTCAAGTGTTGAAGGAGTTCTCTTTCAATAAAAATGAGGCTCAGATTACATAATCTGTCCTGTCCCTTGGTGCATCTTAGGTAGGTATGGATTCTTTTCTATCTGGAAAAAGAGCGTTCAACAGAGGCTGTGGTGCTTGGTCAAATTCAATGTAGCTAGTTTGAAAGCTTCAGAAAAGAAAGTTTTGTGGAGAATTCAGATGAAGATATGATTATACTTGATTTGTTACTTGATCGTATCAAACATGCCACCCAATTGATTGTTCATTGAATAATTGAACAAACTACTTGATTGTTCTTTGAATTTTTTGACCTGAGTCGTGGAGAACTCCTTCTTATAGCTGTCGTGCATTTCTTGATGCAGGAGGTTACGAAATTCCAACTGGTCAAAAGAGGTATAACGGGTATCAATCTGACCACAGATGCTGTCCATGATTTCGGAGAAAATCCAACGATAATCCTGAACTCCAAATTCTATTCTTTTTTTGTTAAATTATCTGGCTGCTGAGAACATTCATGGCTAGTGATTGCTGACTTCCAGAATTCATCAAATACATGCTGGTCATCATTACAGAGTTGTGCTAGTACTTGCCGGAAGGGCAGAACTCTCCAGCTCCAAGAAAACAAACAATGTCTATCAAACATTTCAAAACTGTTTTTTAATCTGTTTGTTATGTAGTATTTTGTTCCCTCATCTGTTAGTCAATGAGTGTGTCAATCTGTGAACATTTTCAGCTCAAAAAGAGTCAATGATACTGTTGGTTTCTTCATGCTTTTTCATGCCAGTTGCCAAATTGTTTGCTCTACATTCCATTCTCTGGAGAGAATAGATACAAGACCAACAAAAAAGTTCATTTTGAAGTTGAACCAGCCCAGTCCAGTCCAGTTGTCACCAGTCCGCATTCTCATACTGCAAAACATTGCAACGTCTAACAAAAAATAACTGCTTCCATTTTTTGTGCAAGGTCCAGGTAGCTCTGGCTTAGGCTTACCTGCAGTGATAATACTTTTCTTTTCCTCAAAGGTTCCCTGATAAAAGCATCTATCCAATAACTCCTTTACAGTATATATCACTAAGTTTTTGAGCACCTGAAATTGATCCAACTGAAATAAGCAGTATGCTTGCTTGAATCAGAGTACAAAAGCCAAACATCATGATGGGTGTCAAATATTGAATTTTGTATTTCACTGCAGATGGTAGGTGACCCTCATTGTCTGGGGTAGTTCCACCACTCTATCTATTAGTGCCTTTCGTGACTCTGTCACTTTCAGTACAAGGGTAGAGTTGCAGGATTTCTGCCAGATAGTACAGAGGCCCAAACCCATTGGTAGGGCTTTGGGAGGTTGCCTTATCAGTTGGTGAATAATCCTGGGCTACCATTTATGCCAGTTTGGTGGGGTCTGTGCATTTTTTTGTTCTGATGTGCAAACATCCCCGACTGGGTAGCCTACTCCTCTGGTACTATCAACCCTGCCAGTCTGGATGCAGAGGCCTTTGCCATTGCAAATGATATAAAACAAATGTTATTAGAGCCTTCTCAGATTCCAGATCTTGCAGGAGACACAGCAAATACCCCTGACTTTTTTCTGACTACTAACCCAAATATCTGCAGACTGCTTTTGATAGATGCACCTGTTGGCAACTCTGACCACTGGAAAGACTCTGAACTGAGGAAACGCTATGCTACTCATACATAATACATTTCCAGCTTGTCAAAAGCTATTTGCTTCTAAGCAAAACTATAAATAAACTCAATCCAAACCAAAGAAAATATAGTTTTATTTTAAGCACAAGAAAAGATTTTGTGACTAGATCTCTAGGACCAGGAATATTAAAAAAATAAAAATTCTTTGTTTACTTACTGAAAGAGCTTGTCTGCTCCTCAAGTATCTGTAAATTTGTGTAGGCTCTGTTGGAAAGAAATAAGTCATCAGTGGTTTCCTGGAAATTTAATCAACTTTGGAAATGTCATGGATTATCTAGCTATGTTGAGCCAGAGCTTTATCAAAATTTCCTGGAAAATCAGGAAGTCAAGATTTTTGAGAGAACGTATATATGATGAGAAAAACTGTCCCAAGTTTAACATAATATTGAGAATTTTCCTACATATACATACATAAATACATAATTTACATTGTACATGTTATCTTAAGGCAGTTTAGGTAGCTGATGTGGACCTGTTTCTACATTGGGTATAAATTATTTGACAAAAACTTTATGAAATATAGTGAATATGAGAAAATGAAACCTGGCTAAAAGTAAAACTATAAAAGAAACATAATGACAACATATTTATCCAACCTTGTTTAACAATACTGGAAGCAAAAGTCAGTTGTATGAATCAAACTGATTCTTTTCTAAACCTGTAGCTCTATATTTGCCCTTCTTTAGTCAGTTGTTCTTTTATTATAAAAACATAGCAAGGACAGCAAAATATATCTACAAAAGCCCTTCACAATGTGTGAGAATTGTGTGATTTTTTAATTATGCATGAATAATAGGCTGGTGTTAATGAAGCAACTGAGCTATTTTGTACAGTGAAAGCTTAATTGTGCACATTGTTTAGAATAACTGACTTGATTAGAATGTTTAGAATGATGTTTTGAACAGAAACTTACACATGTGGGCTAACTAAATTAAATCTGATTAATTTGAATTCCCTATGGCATTTTTATGGTTGGAAATCAGATTTGATTTTGGGCAATTGCGATATGTGAAATGGAGAAAGCAATAATATGTATTGTTACTTGTTAAATTCATTAATCCTATTGAAATGTTTTGTGCACAAAATGACAAGAAAATGAGCTAATTTAACAAATTTTGAAAATTCTATCAATTTCAGGTAAACATCTTAGTATATTTTCATTTTTTGTTTATGATATCATATTTATTTTGAAATTAAACTACTGTGACATTGATTGTTGATGAAAATGAGCTTAAAAAGTGTTTAAGAAGCAAGATAATTCGTTCAGATAGATGGTGATACTTACTTGTGGGCTTCCCAATTCCACAGACTAAGTTGGAAATGATACTGAAGAAATAACTAACTTACTTTCAAAAGTCTGAAGAAACAATTCATAATCGGCGCGAAGCTGCTCAAATTTCAGTCTTCTTGGACTTGGGTTTGGTGATTCCGCCATCTTTCCTTTCTTCTTCGAGCATTCATAAAAGAGACCGAGAAATTGTTTATCTTGCTGTTTAACTTAGCAGCCTTGCAAACTGGCGTGTTGTGCGTTATTTAGGCGACCTTTGCTTGCCGCAGTTCCTCGAATTAGTGTTTCGGTGCGGCCATGCCAAGGCCTATTGTGCCCAAAGGTTCATTCGAAGTTGTTGATGTTGTCATTTTGTTCTTTTATGCAAATTCTTTGTTCATTTGTGGCGGGAAACCAAGATTTGGTATTTGAAGACCACCGCAGATAGTGGCAGATGACAGATGGAGGCCGACTGGAAACAGTTAATCAGTTATCCTCAAATTCTCGAAATCCTCAAACTGCCGAAATCCTCAGATGATCATGTTATTCAATTTGGTATCGATGCAGATCATAAAGGCCCCGTCAGATCCAATAAAATTTTATGAATTTTGATTTTAGGGGATAAGAATATCTTTAATTTATTTGTGAATGTTACCAATGGAATCCTAAGGTGAAAACGAACGCCTGTTGTCTACTCCTATTGGCCAACCTTAATTCATTTGTGTTTGTTGTTGTTTGTTATCTGCGCTTGCAGTGTGTCTTATTTTCATTATTTGATCGGTATATCAAATTTCTCATTAGGTCATCAATTTTCCCCGGCCTGGACCTTCTATACCTGAATGAAAGATATCACTTCCTTGATAATTTATCGGAAGGAATTTTCTCGTTCTTGTCCTACTCAGAATAACTTCCGCAAACATTTTAAGGTCGGTTAAAGGGAGTACCAGGTATCCATGCTGAATCACGCGTGAAATAATTGCAAATCACGCTTTCACGATACTAGAAATTAAATTTCACAATCACGCCGCTCAGAATCTCTTTGAATTTTAACAAGGGATCAGCCTGCCTGAGCCGCCCTGAGCCCTCCCCCCCCCCCTACGTCAGCACTGGTAATTAAAAACACGTAAATTACATCAAAGGTAATTAAAAAGTGCCGAAGAACATATGAAATAACTCTAAAGAGCTTTCGAGTCGGTGACGCATTTTTTATCTAATAAAATAGAACATTAAAGTTACAAGTCAACATCACAATAAATATGGTGAAATGTCAATATGCTAAGAAAGGCATTTAATTTTGCAAAGGTTTAATCATTATTGAATAATCATATCTAACATTCATTTAAAAAACAAGAACTGAAAGATAAAATAAAATGAAAACGTGAAAAGGAATAAAATAATGCGGAAAGTAAGGGTTCTGGACAATGTATGTATTATATTGCTGGTCCGTTGTATTTAAAAGCTATATAGTATCTAATAGCAATTTTTTGAAGTTTTTGAGAATATCCCCACGCCCTTTGCTCGCCCATTTCATTGGTTTTCATAAAACTACTTCGAACCTTTTCGAAGACCCCCAGCCCGTGTCTCTTTTTATTCTATGAATACGTCCCGCACTCCTTTCTCTCCATTTTTGCTTGTTTTCTTTTTCTTGAGTGTTTTGAAAACAAAATTTTACACCACATGCTTTGGAGGAAAACTGTCAACCGGAAAGGTAATTTCAAAAATAGATCCCGGAAGTTGTAGTAGAATGAAAGTGAGGCTGCACCATGGATACCGATTTAGCGTTACAGTTGCTTAGGCCTTGAAGAAAGATGAGCAGGCGACTCGACGACGAATTATGTTAGATTAGCAAAATGTCGAAAATATTCTTGATATAATGGAATCATCAGTAAGGCTCGGAGGACACGAGTCAACTATTCTCACCAATGCTTCCAACCACATAACGATAGTCTCTGATTTGCCGTACAAAGCAAGGACCAGGACAAATTTTGAGAGCTCTTCGTTATCTGCAACAACTGGGAAGTACTTGAGGGGGTCGCGGCCAATGCATAGAACGACCCTGTGCTTTGAAGATAAACCATTTAAACTTGAATACATAACGTCAACACAAAAGGTTTGCCTTTTCTTTTTCAGGAATCGAATTTTTGAATACAGATTAGGTTTATTCAACACAAAGCCTCTTTTATTCCCCCTTTTCAATTTTGTTGTTATCAACGATAAATGCTGATTATTTATTGAGAAATACTGGAGTTTTTTGGAATGCTTTTTCGTCTGAAAATAAACATAACCAGGGTAACCTTACATACCAATTCTTATAATGGTCAAGAAAAGTTATTGATGTTCATGAAATACAATCATTTGTTTAAAGTCAGAGTGGCGGGAAATGCATTGAAATTAGAGATGTAAGAAGAGCTGACGGGCAAGGGGCTAAGTGCCAAGATAAGGACAAAACAATAGTTGAATAAAGAAATTTGCTAAATTTTGGTAGGGCAAGGGTGCAACTGCAGATGAAATTTTCTGGATTTTAAGCCTTTTGTTGCGTCTCTTCTGAAGCCCATAACAAATTCATTTCTGCTTTCTAATCAAAACTGAAATTGGAAAATCCCATTCGGATTTCATGTTACCAAAACAAGAACGTTTTTACTGATAGTTATTATGATTTCCTCTCACTTAGGCACATTCAATAAAACAGAATATTCCAAGAAGCAGACCCCCGTACAAATGCCAATCATTGCATCATTCACACTTCTCAATTGGCACGACAGGAAGCCTTGATCTGAACACACAAACAATGACATCCTTTGAGAAGAAGCCATTGATACCAGTGAGTACCGTGCTAGTTTTTTAACAAATTCCACGGTAAAAAGATCTTGATACATACTGCATCAGATGATGGCCTTTTGCCTGTGTAGGACTAACAGCCCCTATGAGATTTGCCCAAGGTAGGGGTGCTCCTGTCAAATGCAGGAATTTTCCAGCAAGGTTTTAGATTAGGGATACACCAAGAAACAAAATAATGTAAATTCTCCCCATCCTAAAATGAACTGAGCATTAGTTTTTTAATGGTTAAGCATGGGCTCTGACACAGATTGGAAAGTCGGGTGGCCAAGGGAAAATTTGATACTTGTGACAAAAGATTTTGAAAAAAGCTCTATTGTTTTGCAATTAAGTGAGGGGGCCATGGCCCCCTGCCCCCCCCCCCCTTCGTCAGAGGCCCTGTTAGGATGTGATCTCAAGAAAGCTTGTGCAACATGGAAATGTTTGCATCGGTTGAAAATGTTCAGGCAACACTGCAACACAAGCACCTTTCATTTTTCTAACAAACAAAAATATGGTGCAGCCAAGGTTTGCTTGGCATAATTCTTTTGACAATGTTAACCTACCTTCTAAATATTACCTAACCAGTGCTACAAGTTATTCATTTTCTGTCAGTGGAAGGGTTTCTTATAAAATAGATATGTTTCTTATATGGACATTTCTTTAGGCTAGCAAGCTTCATCAAGACAGAACAAGATGGAATGACCAAGTTGTTGCAGGTCATCACATGGATAAATCTTTAAGACATATTGGCTTTGAAAAGGTATGTAATAATTGTTCTGTCCTATAATCAGAGTTTACAAGTAGTTAAAGTTCCTCCTAAAAAATTGAGGTATATCAACCAGAGGTAACAGAAATACAATGACCACCAAAACAAGTTTAAATGCTGAGTTTGCGCTTTTAATGAATGCATGTTTTCCATCCTTTTACTTATTTCAAATGAACAGATCACCCTCCCCATTAAAAAAAGTTCGGAAGGAAGACAAACATTTTGCTAACATCTGAAACAATGTCTTTATTCCCACCTTCATTTATTGTAATTTTCTACCCAGAATCTGAAATTTCAAAGGGAGAGGAAAGCCTTTGAGTCAAATGATGATGACTTTTGGTGGACATTGTGAATTTCTCCTTCCCTAGAATTAAATTAGGGACATTCCACTATATCAAAACTACTTGTGGTAAGATCAAGAGCTTCTGAGATGACCAAGAAGAGACTGCCTCAAGTAATTTCTAAAATGTATTCTATAATATGTAACAAAGAGTCTAGCCTGCATGCAGACTTTACTATCCATTGCCAAGGAGAGCCAAAAATTCCTTCCGTATTTGCTCTCATTCACAATGGATAGTAAAGTCTGGACTCAGACTACAAAGATTCATGAGTAAAAGAATGTCCCCTTTATAATCTCACAACCCCCCTAATCCTAATATCTATTAAAGCAACCCTGACTGGTACTACCAAATTCATTGTGTTGTGAAAAATATAGGTCACACATGAAACAACATATGACAATGTGCATAATCTTCTGGCCAAAAAAATACCTTGTGGACTTCCAAGAATCAAGAAGCAACCCGAAAAGTTTGATATAATATCTGGTGAGTATTGAGTTTTCTTTCTTGGAATTTTGGGGTAAAATACTTTAAGGATTCACAGACATGAGAACAAGGTCATTGTAATTGTAAATATGGGGCACCACAGAAAAAGGAAAAAAATCAAACATATTTTACACAAGTTTGAAAAACCCCAGCATACTAATGCAAGGTTCTTTTTTTAGAAACTTATCTTTCAAAATTTTAGACAAATCCAACAAATTTAAGAAAGGGAGGGGGAATTGTGATCCTGCCCCTGTCATGACATCAATATATCGTAATCTATATAGTGACCACCTTGCTAATCACCTTTTCACAATGGTTTAGAGATGGGACTGGACTGTCCTTGATGAAAAGTGATGTTGAAGTAATATGTAATTTCTTTTTCAAGGAGCCTATATTGGACCAGCAGCACAAACATCACATCGATTGTGTTCAGGAAATAAAGTGTTGCAGAGAACAAGACAAGATACAAATGAGAATATATTTGGATGATTGGGATTTAAAGGAAGTTTCTTACATTTAAATTGAATTTCTTTTATCTGTAAAAAGAGTAAAACTTAGGTTAACTATTATATATGTAATTTCTTTTATCTGTACAGGTTAGTTTTCACACAAAATTTCAAGCACTATACGAAGCTTGTTAAGAAAATGCATATATTGTATTAATCCAACATTAGGCCAGTGGTTTTAGATTAATTTTTTTATTCTTTTAGAGGACAAGGCTAATAATTATTTTATATATTAGTACTGCATAAGTTTTTTACTAAATTGTTAAAGTAGCGAGAAATACTCGTTAAAATATTTATATCATAGCAAAAAAATGAAAACTTGACACTTTTTCTGTGTTTAAGTAACCTGCTTACTTTTTAAAAGAAATTGGGAATTAGATTTATTCCATGAGATATTACAACTTGTTCTTGATATTACAGCTGGTTCTTCATATTCAATTTAGCTTTTTCTGAATAAATATTTAGAGGAAAAATATAAATCTTCCAAAACAAAAGATTGTCAAAATTTTTCTAATTTTTTGTTGTACTACTATTAACAAGTCATTCAGATATAAGAACAATTTTTTACAAGGTTTAGATAATTTGACACATTTTCATCCAAGTTCTGAAATATACTCTGGTTTGTAGACAGGAACTGAAATAAAAGGATTTTTTTGGAGGATAAAGTGTAAGAAAACTATGGTTGACAGTAAGCCAGTTGAAATTTACTCAGTAATAGATCCTTAACATTATACAGTTTGGTCATTTCCTTTCTTAATTTAGTTAATTCTTGGAATTTGCATTATGTTATATTATTCTCTGACGGAAATAAGCAGTGGAATTATGACTTAGATTCTCTGATTACTTTAAAATATTCCAACTAATTTGAGGAATTTCAAAGATTGGGGATATGACAGCCCTACATCCATTGGTATTTACATGCTTGTGTGTAGAAAATGGATGTCCCTGAGTATTGTGCTTTGTTTGGTGATATCACAACAGCATGGCATATATCACTCCATCAAGAACTAGTAAGAATAATCTTTATTAAGTACTGAAACATACCAATAGTAAGGTTGAAATTAATTGATTTAATCTTGACTATAAAAATACAAGTTTACATCAAACAAATCAAATGGCAAGAACACAATATTAGTTTAAATATTAAAAACCACCCACTGTGTGAAACAAGGATTTTAGGATTTTCCTCTTTCCAATTTCTTAAATTTTTTTAGACTTTTAACAAAAAAAACTTTGCTAACAAAAAACCTTCAAAATATTTCAAGAAACTGTAATTACAGTCGACTTTGCTTATTGTCACTCTGCTTAAAGTCACACCTCTGGTTACTGTCGCATAGAATTTAGACCCAAATAGGAAAAACTATTAAATTGAGCTCCATTTACAGTCACACTCTATTTACGGTCACAGGTTTTTAAGAAACATTTGATTTGACTATAACCAGAGTCTACAGAAATTAAAGCAGAAAAAGATTTTGCAGTGTTTTTGAGCTTAGATAAGGATTTGCCACCATACATTTTTTCCTGATGCATTTGATTCATACACAATAAATATTTTGTTAAAATTGTTTGTGCTTTAAATTTTTTGCATTTGACTTAATATTAAGGATTTAGAATCCGAGAAATTAAGGGATTTGACTGCAATAACCGTTATGGGTGCAACTTTTCATCATCAGTTGTGAATCACAGTCAGATTGATTATAAAATTTTTCACATTTACTTTGACATAAAATCAATTTCATGAGTACTAACATCATCGAAACTAACATAAAGACTAAAAAACTTATCCTTGAACTGATTTTGAGGTCAAAAATTAGTACAAAGGAATGTTGAGTATTTTTTTGAACATGAGGCCCTAAGTTGAATTTATAGACCTATTTTTGTTTGGACAAATAGTTAGAAATTCTTGACAAAAAGTATGTCATTTAGCATTTGATGGTACCGCTACATTGAAAGAAACAAACAGTTTGGATGGGAGGGCCAAATAGCAGGAAATGACTGGGCAGGAAATACAAAGTTGAAATGGAAAAAGAACCAAATCTGTCATCTGAAAAGCAAAAGGGGACATGTCTCCCTGTCTCCATCACCTGCCATGCCCCCTGGCCTCAAAATTGCTTATTATACCAAAAATATAAGCTGGTTGGTCAGAGATACTGATCTTCAGCCAAAAATCTAGCAAAAAACAAATTCTAGGCTTGAGGTTGGATGGTACACACCATTGCAAATATTTCACTTGAGCCATCAACCTTGACAGCTCAACCATACACTAAATTACTCAAATTATAAAGTGTTCTGAGTTCATTCAAGTTATTTACAGACAAACATCCAATCATTAAGCTTTAGAAGAAAATTAATAACAACTATTAAATGCACAAAAATTATTATTGGAGAATTTCTATACAGTTGAAAATAAATTTCAAAGATTATTTTACTTTTTGTGCCTCCACTTGCTTATGATGCAGCAACAGCAATTGGTTTTTGCTTTGCACTTTCTTTTGCTGGTTCAATATCACCTGGAAGCAAAGAAAAGTTATTCAAACTTGCAAATCAAAAAAGCTACCAAACTAAAAGATACAGAGGATGCTGAGGACAAGGGCCTCTGCACATCTTGAATTAAACCCTGTTCTTGAGAAAAACAATATTGAATACTCCTAATTTGTGCAATTACACTTTTTAATGTAGTTATCGAATTTTGCCAAATATGCCAATTCATCATCATCTAGAACCAAGTTCGACATATTTTGCTTGTTTACAATCAATGAAGGGAATCAAGAAGGATGGGGCTAGGAAGAAGGAACATGACACTTTCTTCATACTTCTTGCTGGATCATTTATATCTGGGGTTGCTTCTAAACTCTTTTCCTAGAATCTATGTTTGATGCTAAAAGAAACAAACACTAATAATTTTCAAATTGACTTTTCCCATTTGTAAAAGTAAAACTCTTTGCCCATGTTGAGGTATGCCTAGACTCCAATTTGTTGCCCATAATTACAACAGAGTGCAGTTGCCCTACGTCTATAGTGCACCCATGATTTCCTGAAATTGTTTTTTTCCAATATTGATTCCTTTGAAATTGCCTTATTTATTGGATTTGTGAGGTGCAGTCTTCACCTATACACTGTTGCTTCACATCTGAAATGTCTATTGCTCTCCAGTTAATTAAAAATCTAGTCTGGGTCCATCAGATTTCTATACCTTCTTTCTTTATGAGAAAAATATACTGCCTAGTTTGTGTCTGTACCCTAAAGAACTGTTTTCCATTAAAGAGCTACTAATAGAATAATATGCTATCGTCTCTAGCAGCGAGATCAATCACATGGAGACAAATCTTACTTGGCTCAGCAACTGGAACATCTGGCAGCTGATCAGTTTCTTTTGAAGGTTCTTCAGTTGGCACAGATGGCAGTTCAACCTACCAAAAATAATAAGATAAACATTAGAAAAAAGGTCACTTACACTGATTTTAGGAGCACAGAAGCTAGATGAAAGTGCAGTGAAATCAGAAATGTTGAACAAATTTTCACAAGGAAGGCATTTTACAGATGGTCAAAAAATTAAATTAAAAAATGTGATCTGCGTTGCAGAAAATATCAATGAAAAGAAAATGAATGGTACAAATGCAATGCAATAAATAGTTACACAAAAGATGCTCTGGCAAAAAGTAAGCAAGAGACATTGAAAGTAAAAGAAAATGGTGGCATTTCAAACATCCTAAGAAAAACAAACCTTAGTTAACTCTTCAAGTTCAGCAAGAATGTCATCTTCATCCTCTTGTGTGAATGCACCACTTATAAGAGCATCTATTTCCTATCAAAGTATTAGTATTGTCAGACAAATTCAGTTATTCATCAAATCCTTGGAGGTTAGGGAATATCATGTGTCTTGAATGAAGCAAATTTTCCCTGATTCAACATTTCTAGATTATCGATTTAGGAAATATTGGAATATATTGTTATATATTCCTATATACTCCATGGTTTTATACAAAATAAATCTAGGAAGTACAACAATTAAGTAATTTGTGTTGAATACAAGTATCTTAAGATACAGGATGCGAAAATGGTAGTTAATGCAATAAATATTAATTGCTTCTTTGGTAACTTGTGTTATGAATTGTGTTCATAAACAGTACAACCCTGCTAATTTGAGCATCCATGGAACATTGAAAACAGTTTAAGCAAACAAATCTTCAGGTTAATGTGCTTTATTAACAGAAAAGTAGATTTATGATTTGTTTATCACTATTGATATTGATTAAGAACCATTTTGCAGAACACAACTGATTTTGAAACTAAGACCCCATCTACACTACAGAAAGAAGAACGGAACTTTTCGGTTTTGTTCTTGTTTGGGCATCATATCTCTTTTTCATCACGTTTACACTGGAGCAAAATGGAACAGAACCAAATTTTTGCCTGTTTACACGTGAGTAAAAAAAACAATGATGTCTGATACTATAAAAAAGCCTCTTCCCAGCACTAGATTAAGCCTGTTTCAATCATAACCAAAAATTCCGTTCCTGACCATTTACACTAGAGAAAACAAGCACAATAGTGAAACCAAGTTTCGCATTTTAGTGAAACCAAAGAAGAATAGAACCATTCCCAAACTAGCACAGAACCAAGATGCCAGGCCTATCATCGCTTTTTCAGGCAAGTAACCAAAGAGTTATCTTTTCTGTAGTGTAAACAAGGTCTAATTTAACACTTGAAATAATTTAATTCAAGTGTAAAACAAGTGCTTTGTTGGTAGTAAAGTAAAAAACATGAAATTTCAAATTATCAAGGGTTCAAGCTATCTTGATTACATTGTACTTACATTCTGGTATTCAACAGCTTCCTGGGTGTCTTCCATAATTTTCTCAACATCTTCTAAAGTCATTATCTAAAAAAATACTCCATTGAGCATTAAACAGAAAATACAAAAGGGTATCAGATACAGGGGCGGATCCAGAGCAAATTTGAAGGAGGGGCAGTCGGTAGTAGGGGCGCTGAAAATTACAACAATTTCATATCTATTTTCAGAATAAACAACATAACTTTGAGGTATTCCTTGAAGTAAATTTGGTCTCAGAAACTTTTCCACCTGATTCTCATTCTTCAAAAGGGGCGCAAAATCTCCAAAAAGGGGCACCAGACCTGCTTCAACTCGTTGAGGGAGGGGCAACTGCCCCTAGTTGCCCCCCCCCTTAAATCCGCCACTGATCAGATATCAAATATACATCATTCATTATTAATACTGACAACACCTTGCAAACTGATAAAACCCTGTATGATAGAGGGGTAAATGAGCTCAATGGAAATGGCTGCATGGAAACATTTTCTATAGCTTTAAACTAAAAAAGTATTTTAAAAAAATTTCTAAAATAAATAATCATTTTGGAACATCAATTGTTTATCAATCAAGAACAAAATACTGCTTCAAAATACCTTGTGCAGGGCAGTAAGGCAATCATTTCCAACTTTAAGGTTCTGGACAACTTTGGCCTGTACTTGGGCAAATTCAATTTCATGAACCTAAATTGAAACGGAAAATTAAAAAATAGCACGACAAAAATCAGAAAATAAAAACAATTCAACTTTTGAAAACATCTTTCACTGTCATATGTATAACACAGAGGTAGCAGGACAACTTTATTCCAGATTGAACAAGTCAGAGTTTCTCAAAAAAACATTTTCAATATAAAATAACTCTCAATCATACAGAAATCTTTTGAACTATAAAAAAAATAAACACTAATCTATTCAATGGTGGCGCCAGAGGGGGCAGGGGGCTACAGCCCTCCAGCAGAGCTGCTTAGCCCACCCATCGAAATATATACAAAGTAAATTTATAATTTTGTTGGAACAAGATTTTGCTATTGTTTGTAAAATTTTTACAAAAGAAAAGTAGTAACTGATTACAGAAACCCATTGAGTATAAATGTACAACCAGGTAAACTCCAGAGTCACTGGGACATAATTTTAAAAGATAAATAACTACAACAATTATGGAAACAGCCCCCTATACTAGGCTTTTAAAAGACATAAAAAATTGGAGATCTTGTAACCCACACTTGGGGACACATTGGTGATACCCGCCTAAGGGCTCAGAAACTGTTCTTAACTCGACAGATTCAGCATTTTTGGTGCCTAATCAGGCCTTGCCCGGAAAGGCGCTCGATCGAACGTGCGCGCCTAGAGCGCACACAAAAGAAGCCTAAGAGAGCGATTTATAGAGCCCCTCAAAACGTAAAAACAATATTACCACGGAGCAAAATAATTTGTTGGCCTTTGTCTAATAAACTTGATCAAGCATAAACAATCTTCCCAATAGACCGCAATATTATGTTTTGCGTAAGATTACCCCTTGAGAAAAAATTTCAGCAAATTCAACGTTGGGTTTTCGATACCCTTTTTAATCTAATAACCCTCTGATAACCATCAAGGACACAGGCCATCAAGCGTATTCTCCGGCAGATTTATTTGATTTTCGAGCAAGCGTTAATCTTCTGTTGAAGTATTATTTTCTGTTTTTTCTAAATAATTTAAAATCACCTTTGCAAATCAGGGATCACATTTCCGTCCAAATTACCGCATTGCTTTTCAGTTTTCATTTGCTTTCGCGAGTAATAGATGTTCTAGTGTGTCTTATAGAATGGATAGCATAAAAAGTGAAAACAAAGTTAATGTTCGACTTAAAGCCATGCGTTTTCCTTTATTTCTATATTTGTATAAGAGGCTCTTTTTATGGAGCACCTTCATTTTGCTTAGAGCAAGGCCTGCCTAATCGGTAAACTTGGTGGTGGCATTGATTAAAATATCAATGATAGTTTATGGTATATTTGATTGTTTTTATTTATAATTTTGATTTAACTCTCATCACTCCTCGGCACGTTAATATTTTAACTGTTAAATGGCAAACTTTAACCAATGAGAAGCAAACTCCACATTAGAATGTTTCAGGGTTGATTTGTGCGAATGGCAAGAATAATTATAAAAAACACCAATTAAAACCGTATTCCGCCTGTGGATATTAATTCCAAGAGTAAGGTTGTATTGTAAACAGGTAGAAAAAATTGATCCAATGAGTGCATTTTCCAGTGAACTGGAATCATCAAAAATCTTAAAATTTTCCCACCTTATCTGGCAACCTTAGGTGTTTATTGAGACACCAGCAATTACCAGCAAAATGGTTCCTATTCTGTTTTCAATGATTAAATTACACCTTTCTATCACTCAGAAAAGTTCCGAACCTTGAGAATAAAGAAAAATCATTGAAAAAGATTTACAAAGAACTTTCATAATTTATGTCTTTTGTCTTTTTAGGGACATTTTGTTATTAAAGTGAATCCCTCATAAAAAATATAAATCCCACTCTAAGTAGCTCCTCTTTCCTGTTTGTTAAATTTATGTCATGTCATTATCTTAATATTTGTGCGGCTGTTTGCAACTGGGATTCTGTGTTTTCTCTCTGTGATTGTCTACAACCCACCCTCCTCCCTATCAAAATTTCAGACCCTCTGTCGGAGAATTTCTAGTGCCATCACTGAACCTATTGACAAACAGGCACAATAAAATTTGATCACATTTTGTTCCCAGGTTTTTTGGTAGAATTTTCCAAAAATATGTGATGATTCTTATTTAAATGTTATTAACCAAAGATTTTCCCACTTCAGAATTTCCAACAGATTTTAAAATGCCTGAATAATAATTTGATATCCTGCTAACAGTTGTTTTAACACATTCAATAAAACATATTTGGTTGATGAGTTGCTTGGCTTAAGTATCAACCACCTTTTATAAAAATTCAAAATAAAGTTCATTCTTACCAGTTTTTCTAATGTTTCAAGTTGATCGTCAGTTTTTGTAAGAAGCGACTCCTGGTATTTTTTCTTCTTGAGTAATAATCTTGCTTTACTAAGTAAAAAAACAAAACATAGAAAATCATTCAAAAAGGCATCATGAATAAAACTTTCAACCGACGATTTAAGAGACATGTTAAAGAAAGGACCAATAACTTAGCTGAACAGAGATTTGTCTTTTTCCTGAGCAAGAATTGACAATTCAGTGAATAAATGTTGACTTTAAAATGTTTTTGAATCTTTATGATTTAAAATCTTTAAAAATCTAAGACCATAAATTATCAAGAAATAGGGTTTTCCTTTCCAACTTACTTTATTTTATAAAATATCGTTTTCTTATCTCTTTGATGATAACTGATTTATGAACGCAATGAAGATTTATTCCATTTCCTAGCGCTACTTCAAGGCAGATTTTTAAACTTGAATTAGGAGGAAAAAGATTGTATGTAGGAATAAGTTGATGTTGGAGGGATCAATATCTCTGAAAGGAGAAACGCGGTGCTAGCTAAATTATTCAATTATGAGTTTGATTGTCGTTTAGGCTTTTGGTTTGCATAGCATACCCGGAATCGACCACAAGTTGTCGAAGCAAACACAGTGATATCAAACCAAGAAAGCTTGTATGTGGTGTTCCTCAAGGTTCTGCTCTTAGTCAAGTACTTTTTGTATTCTATACAGAAAAAATTCCAGAAATTGTTGTAAGGTATTGCAGAGATTCAACAGCTGAAGTCAGTATACATGGCTATGCAGACGACTTGCAATTTTGTCCAGGCTGCGCAACACAAACAACTGAAGTCTGTATTCTTAATTTGGAACGATGCTGTAAAATAATATGAGACTGGTTTTCTCACTATAAATTAAAAGCCAACCCAGATAAATTCCAATTTATTATCTATGGAACAGGACAACAGCAAAAAACATCCCTGCTTAGCTCAAATCTTTAACTATAAACTAAACATCTTTGAGAGCAACTCTAGTTGCAAAAAATCTTAAGAAACCTGTGCTCGACGACTCATTCAACTTTCAAAATTAAGAGGATTCATGGGCAAAGAAAAGTTTAAAAATGTTGTCAGCGCCACAGTTATATTGAAAATAACATTAAATATACCAGTAATACCAGTACCAACTTGCAGAAAGTTCAACAAATTTAGAACTTGACAGCAAGAGTAATAAACAGAGTACCTAGACGCCATCACACAGGGCACCGCGCAGCAATTGGGCTAGCTGGGGCTATGGCGCCCCCACTTTTTGCAATAATAGGCTAGAAACATTTTTGCAAGGTTTACTCTAACGCAACTTGTATCGTTTACTCCTATGAAGTAGCAGTTTTTTTTGACTGGGAACCTTTTTTGTTCATTGTCTAGGTGTTTTATCTTGTTAAATGATATGACATATTTTCTAACTTGGTTAGCTTGGTGTTTTATTACCCTTTTTATAGTTGTTGACATCTTCTCTGAGCCAGACTGTTTATAAAAATTCAGCCGAAATAAGCAAAAATTTGCGGCCACACCCATTCCAGCCCTTCCACCCTTAGACTAGTGCGCGGTCCCTGCATCACACTTCCAAACTAATAAGACATATTGACTGGAGGAGAACTGAACAAATGAGACAATTTCATAGTCTTTCGGTGATATACAAAAGCTTCAATGGAATTGCTCTTTGACATTCATCTGAAAATTAACTATAACAGAGATATTCGCATTCATAACACAAGATAAGGGAGTAATTTGCATGTGCCAATATCAATTTTGTCGAGCCACCACAGAAGACTTCCAATCCACTACCAACAACTGTGAAACAAGCTCCAAACTTTGGAAAATCTAGGTTTTCACTGAACTCGTCTTTTACTACTTAATTTTGCACAAAGAACATAGGTTGGAACTTTAAACGATCATTTCATAAACAAGTGTAGATAACGTATTTAATTCGTTTATCAAATTTATTATGCGCTGTGAAAAACCTTGTATCAAGATCTGTAACCAGTAGTGTGAATTTAAGGAGTTTGACTATAGGCGGAGTCAGCTGTATCCTATTCCAATAAACTGTACCTGGTAAAATAATTTATCTTATTACAATGGTATCCTATTAGACTTTGCATTAAAGGGTGTCTTTACAAAGTAGTTGTTTCCATCCCTTCTTATGATGCCGATTGAAGATTTTCTGTCAAAATATATTTGATACTTGATCTAAATCCGATAAGCAAAGTAAACAAAGATTTCTGAAGTTTCTATCCTTTTTGAAAATTTTGTACTTGGAGATTCTAGTACAATATCTTGATTTTGATACAAGGTATCGTTGGGTGAATGCAAGACAACCCATACACAATAAACACAAATACACATAAATAATAAATAATAAACAGTAAATAATAAAGTTTGGAAGATTTATTGAAAAGTTTCAAAGGATGACCACTCTGATCCCAACAATATTTACCATCGTTAAATTAATGGAGCGTCAAGTGTAACAATCGAATTCAAGGCACATTCTTAAAATCAGAAATTTCGACTATGGAAATACATAAGAAAATCCATTCAAACAACCAACTAGGAAAATGGGTTGCGCTTCCCCCGCCACTTAAAAAGCTCAGTTTTTGCCACTGCTCACACAAAGATTATGCATAAATTCAGTTAAAATTCAAGGGTGAGGCCAGTAACATATTCGTACGTTACGTAGAGGAAGTGTCCATTAGGGCTGAGACTTGTCCGGAACCTGAATTAGAATGACGTGGAATTGGGGGTATGGTGACGTGATGGAGTGGGGTCGAGATGAAAGCTCTCATGATTATGACAACGTTTCTTCGTTGTTTCAAGAATTCTGAAGGAAATCTGCTGAAATGTTCAAGTAAAAGGGCAACTTGAGTCACACAACCCTTACCTATGCCCCTGGATGAATCATAGAATAATGTATTCAAACAAATAACCTCTATGCGGTTTAACAGACCTCCTGCTTCACCTTGCTTATATCAAATTTAATGATCATTTTTACTTTAACACACAGGATGTTTTTTTACTGGTCATAATAGCAACGTGTCTGCCCCGAGGTGCACTCACAACAAAACAATAGATTCCTTTGTATATTATTGATAAAATACTAGACTTTTTCTGCGTTCGGTACAGCTTTAGCAACGAGTTACCTAATAAAACAGTTGCCATTCATTGAACAACGTCTATACGCCATATGCTTGCATTCTTTTGACCATCTGTAGGATGCACTCCAATCGTGCGACAGGTGGCCTATGCAACGAGTCAATTACAAACGCGAATAGTCAAATACTATCTAGCTTGTAATTAATCCTTCCTAAATATCACTGTGTGCTTTCATTCAGTCGAGCAATGACTGAAACGATGGCAAGACTCGCCTGCTTAATTTTTCAACACCATTATGATAACTGGAGATTCATTGCAAGCAACTCCATTAATGAAATTCGCCTCCCCAAATACAACGCTTATTTCAATTGCAAAATGAGTTACAAAAGTTCAAAATATTGACTTTTGCGTGGGTCCACATTGTTCCAAATATGTCTGCCAAACACTGTTTAAATTAAACATATGCCCAAAAATTTGAGCTGTAGAACTGGATATTTTCTGGTGGTAACTTTTCACTTCATACTTTATGCGCTGTTCCAATAATTGCAGCACAGATCTAGTTTCATAACATTAATCATTGGCAATAAATCGTCTAATAACCGCTATTGACATACAAATCTAAAAAGCCATTATTTCAATAACTAGAAATTTGTATGATACCTTAAATACTGTCAAACTTCGGTTTTGTATGAGGCAAACAAAGAAAACTAAAGCTGAAACTGTTACCATCCTAGTGATATTCAATTATATTATCCTTAGTTCTTAGAACTTCCTCAACTCTTCGTTTTCCATATCGGAATCGATATTCCATTTTATTCATGGCGTCTTAATCTACAAAAGCATTGCTACTGAAGACTAATAAAACATGTTAGAGCTTGCTAAGACAAAAGGTCGAGTTATGTGTACAAGCCAGAGTTGAAGTTTGTCAATAGATTAGTCACAAGTCAGGTCTTAAAAGAATTTAAACTGTTTTGATGTCATGAAATCAAAACTGAATGCTGTAAAAGCCATTGGGCTTATTTGATTCTAGAGGATTATTTGATTGATAAGACATTATCCCCTTTCCATTTCTCTCATCCATCGTGGAGAAGGGGGGCTGGGCAAGCTTGAGCCCCCCCCTCCATTTGCCAAAATGCAAAAAATTTAGTTATACCCCCCCACAAGTCAAACTATTCTATTCAGTTATAGCCCCCCCCCCCACTTTTTTAGACCCCCACTTTTCTCAATACCTGGCAGTGCCTGTCTCTTGTGATTTTCAAGGCTGTAAGAAAACTTAGTGGGCTTTGAAAATATAACAAGTATTAGAGCTGCTTTCTTAGGCATGTATCATCTGCACTGTGAGGAGTACTACAGGATGCACTGTATGGTTATACTGTATCCGTAATTATAAAGAAATTAGATAAATCAAATGACAGATCCAGCTAAAGCTAGAAAAATGAAAAGCAGAGCTGGAACAATTTTTTTATCTAAAATGTATCAGAATTTAGAAATAGAAACCATTATGCATAAAAACATCAGGAATGATGCCACTGTCTTATATTTTTGTATTAGATAGGTGGTGCTCCATAGAGAGCGGGCTTGTTTCAAATTTCTGCTTGGATGGTGTGACTTATTTGAGAGGGGTCTCAATAGAGTGATAAATAAAGCCTTACAGTAAGCACAAATTATCACACCCAACTCCCAGTTCAAAGTAGAGATTACAATCTATTTATGAGTACTTACTCCTTTTTTCCATCTTTAAGAAGTTCTTTTGCAACTTGTCTTTCTCTCTCAAGATTTGTTGTGATCTGATGGAAGATATGACAGTATGTTAGTGACAAGGCTTTTATAACATTCTATCTTGGAAGCAAGTGCTGCTACAGTCCCAGAGACTTTCCATTGTTTCAAACAATAGGCTATTGTTCTACTCTTTAGACAAAGTCTTACAATTTTCTTTGAAAATACGACAAGTAGGAAATCATTCAGGCTTACTACACCCAAAAAATGCTACTCAAACAAAAAGAAAACAGGAATATTCATGAAATAGCTAGCTACATACTTTGTCTATTTAAAACTTTTTTTGACAAATTTGCAACATATAAAGGGGAAAGAAAGAGCAGCATCAAAGATTATAGTTGTTTGTAAGAAAGTTAAAGATATCAGAGAATATCACATGAGTATAAACATATTCAAGATTTTGCAGTAAATAAAATGTTATTTGATTTCTTCTACCCAGTAGTGTAGGTAGGGTGGTAAGATTGGGGGGGGGGCAATGGTAAGTCAAGTGAAGGAAAAATGAGGGTTCACACCCATTTGGATGCCAGAAATCACCCTACATCAAAGACAATTTTTGTCATTGAGGGAGCTCCTGCCCCTTCTTCCCTCCTCCTCACAGTGATACTGTTTCTACTTTCAAATATAATGATTTGTTATTTTGCTATGCCAGCTTTCACATAAGAAAGACAAGTTGCTAAACTGTGCAAGAATCTAAGATATATTTAAATCATTCAATGACATAAACTAAGAGTTTGTTTAACTTCCCATTAGGCCCAAATGGCTGTAAAGATAGAAACTGGAGGAGCATAAAATTTCATGCTGCAGGACAGGAAATCTTTTAAGAAAATTTTTTTCATAAACTGGGTGTATAAGGTTTTTGCAGAAAAAAAATCTCATAAGAGCAACAAACTTTGAATGATTTACTGGGATGCACTTCCAGTTCTTTTCCTGAGCAAAATTATGTGTGTGTGGCAAATCGCACATGTAAACAAATTTGCATGAACGATCACACTTGTAAGAAAATTTGAAGTGCCAAATTGATAAAATTGGTAAAAGGAACAAGAAAGGTAAAAACTACTTGAATACATGCAAGAGCAAAACTCAATTCAATCAATGCATAACAGACTTTGTTGCCCTTAGCAGCCATCTTTCAAAAGTCGTCGTCACTCTTCAAAGTTGCAAGAGCAAATAAAAACTGTTTCCAACAGCTACTTGCTTTCAGGGCCTAATTACGTTTTGACAGGAAATCAGTTATTACACTTAACATGCTAATGGCGACTTAGCTGAAAGACAAGACGCTAAGTTGAAAGGAGCATTCAGTCAAAAGCCAAACATCACTTCCGAAAAATGGAAAAATCATATTGTGGTCAAAAGTGCTAATCAAGTAACAAGGGAAAATGATAAACAATCATGAGACCATGCGAAATTAATATTAATAGAAAACTGCAAAAACACCTGTTTGCGCGTGTGATGAAAAGCAAACGCAATTTAACTTGGGCATGCGCAGGCGTGTGCGGGTACTATCGCACGCGCTAACTAAAAGGACTGGCACTTCATATAATGACTGGCCTAAAAAGTTAAGTAAATGAACTTCAAGCAAATCAATTATGATGAGGAGGATGATGACATAATGATAACAGTTCCTTGATTCTGTTTGAGAGCTTATTTTGTAGGAACATTACCTAAGACAGGGGTGGGCAACCTACGGCCCGCAGCCAGAATCTGGCCCAGGAAGAGAATTTTCGTGGCCCACGAGATTAAATATATCATCTTGTAATTTTTTTGAATAGCAAGGATGATTTTCCGAGGGGTTGCAAATAATGAATTAAACATATCGATTCAAAATTAGATTATCTAATGTCTTCATCAAATTTGGGAATCATGGAAAGATTAGTTTACTATCTGTTGTCAAGAATTCCTCCTGCTTGAAGAAAGGACAGCAGAATCATTGAGGGACTGGGTGAAAGTTAACAAATGCAGCAAGGACGATTGCATTGGGCAGACTTGACCAGGGATCAGGGTTGTCCCTATTTTGTCATGTCTCAGTTACCAGTGCCCCAGGGGTCTATATTAAATAATGTGAAGTGTAGAAAACCACTGAAACATCAACTAGTCGGCTGTAGACCGGTTTAACCCAATATTAGGGCTGGTCAGCAAGGCTGAATGAGGACCCAATGCTGACCTAGGGCCAGCAACTAGGCTGTCCATGGCAATGCATGTGGGACAGTGGCAATGCATATGGGAGATAGTGTCAACATTAAGCATCTGTTTTTCAGCTCAGACCATTCACTTTGACATACGTAAACACCAAATTATCCAATTATGAAGGTATGCATCAGTCTTCAAGATTTGACAGTCTCTAATTACCAAAAACCGCACCTCAAAGCAGTGCTGAAGTCCTAATTTCTTTCCTTTCCACTGGAAAGCTGGAGTACTTTATGATTTTCTTAAAGAGACTGTCAAGATTCTAAAACTCGTGCATAATTTCTATATTGGATAATTTGGTTCATACGTGTATAAAAGTTAATGGTCTAAGCTAAAAGGTCGATGCTAACCATGATTGGTGGATGATTCTTCAAACCCTGAATCACATCCTTTTTAATTTTGGTTGGTTATTTCAGTTTTCCCTTTTGAGCTAACGACTGTAACAGTTATTTCTATCATTGCAACTATCTATGTAAAAGAGAAGCTTGTACTTTTAGTGTAGCTGAGTTAAAATGAAAGTTTTCATAACTATCATTATCGTTTTATTAAAACTATCGATTTCATTCTTCTTATTGCCTTTGTCCCACCTAAAAAAGGTTTGAAGGATCTTGCCCAGTCCCCAAAATGGTTGCCCGCCTCTGATCCAAGAGCTACTTCCAGGCATTGAAGATTCACAGCATCCCAGAGGTTACAGTTAAGAGGTTTATATAGTTAGGGAAAGCTTGCACCAGGAGAGACAGAGCTTTGATTTCCATCGGTAAAAAACAAAAAATCCCTTTTAGTAATCTTTATTTTACAAGTTGTTTGCAATCTTTGAAAATATGCAGACAGTGTCTTTTGAAATGGCAAATAAAAAAAGGCAATGGATGGTAAGAGAAAGGTTTTTAAAATAAAGTTCAAACTTACCTTTTTCTGGTATTGTTTCAATTTGTCTCTTTGATTTTTGAGTGACTGCAAGATAGAAACATCATTTAAGGTACAAGGTTGTATCAGATTCAAATTACTTAAAACTCAAACTGAAGGACATCAAAACATTCTGAATAACAGGCCTTTTCATAAGAGCCTGTTACTTAGAATGTGCATTAGTGGCCTATGGCTCCTATGACTTCTTATTTGCGAGTGATCGCTCTTGGTAAGAAAACTAATAATAAATGAATTTCCACCCAAAAATAAATAAACATGCTGTTTCAATTTTATTTTTACAAATAATTTAAGATTATCCATAACTTTTGAAAATCTTCATATTAATTCAGTTCCTTATGCAGTCATTGACAGGCCTTTTCCTAAGAAAGACCAAGGTTTTCCTTTTGTAAAAGATAACCTATGTTTATAATGAAGGTCAACAATTCTAAAAGTGTTCACTCCACAACGTTGTAAAAAATACAATCTTATGATAGCATACTTTGGTATTAGATAACATTAAATAAAAATTGATGTTTCAATGATCCTTGATGCACCCCAAGAAAGATTAAATACCTAATATAAATGTGCTTCATTTAACAATTTTTGCGTTCGTCACCAAGATCATATAAAGCACCCATATCACTTGTTTGGGTCACCAAAGATGTGTCTATTGTTGAAATATTTATTCATCACAATTAACCGTTTTGCCCAAGCGATCAAACATTTGTATGGTTGAGTTTGCATAATAAATTCCACTTAGAAAACAACCCATTTTTAGAAAACAAATAACATCAATGAAATCTATTTGAAATGGAAGTTTTTTTATTGAAATAAGAAACTTGCATAACACTGTGATTTTTGTCTTGTTTTCTGGTGTGAGGCTATTCTAGTGCTTGGGTATTAAATATCATTTTTTTGACCCATTTGTTTGAGCATCCTCTTCTTTTCAAAGTCTAAATTATGGATTTTCCATCATTTTAAAAGAGGTATCATCCCTTGGAGAACAGCTACCCCAAAATTATCCAAACTGTATGGCAGGAGAAGACACTTGGTCAAATATTGGGGGGAAGCCTATTGTTTTAATAAGATGAGGTCACATTTCCTATTGTTTAAGAACAAACTGCCATTGTCCCCTAAAGCAGGCCTGGCCGTAAGACTTTTTACAGGAGAGCAGTAAACAGCTCTCCTAGTAGTATTCAGGTGAGCTATAAGAATAGAAACAAAGGAAAAATTGATTTCAAGGAGAGCTTGTTTGCTTTTTAGAACAATTTAGGAGAGCAATCTGTAGCTCCCCTCCAGCGTTTGAGGAGAGCCTGGAGGGGAGCTAGAGCTATGGCTCTCCTCAAATGGCCAGGCCTGCCTAAAGTATTGGGGGCAGTCACCCCTTGCCCCCAAGTGTCTACCACTGCTGTATGGAGTAAATATCTTAACAGTTTTCTATCATAGACATTGTTATGATAATAATAGCTGACTTGCATTGCATTATGCTTACATTATACCTTATTTGGCCCTGTTAGAGAGTATTCCCTTTATTACTTGCTCTCCATTACCTTTATAGACCGACATGCCACAACACCTGACTTGTTTATTTGAGTCGGATAAATATTTGGAAATAGCATTTAATTGGAAAATAATCAGATTCAAAGGGAAACAAGAAATGTTAAATCAAACAACAAAGGCAGATTATAGAGAGTATAGAGATAAGAAATATAGAAAATATTAAATTGGTCTTCTAATAGATATTCAAGACTCCAGATACAGCTAATTTGCTGAGTAAATGAAATTTCAACATGCAAACAGCTAGTTTTCTTATGTTCTTGCCACACTGTAAAGTTTGGGAATGTGCGCAATACTTTTTTCCTTATTTCGTCAGCGCATTTTTACAAATATAGATTTATCCATGCAATTGCAGCACAGACTTTTGAAGTCAATCCCACAAACAGCTTCACCACGAGGCTTAGAAATGCTATTTAAAAATAAAATCCCATAGCTTTTAACCTGCTATTGTGCAACATGATTTGATCCCACGCAAGCATAAGTGGCAGAAAATAATTCCCTGAACACAAAAAATACTTTTGCACTCTGGGGTTCTTGTTTGTACTACTGCATACAGCACATCAAATGCAAGGGATTCAGAATTTATTTTTACAAGAACTGTTTTGTTTCAAATTCTTACATTCACCTATTTATTTCTAGATATGGTTTATACCAATAGCAGTGAAAACCAATGGTTATCAAATTTTTGAGTTTTATCAGAATTTAGTTTGAAGTGCTGGACAGGACAAATATTGAGGTTTTTGTCGATTCTATGACAATAAAATTCGAAGTTGGCATGCAGTTTTCTGAACATCGCCGGGTATCACCAATTATTCCAGATGGATATAATGGGACACAATGTTTGGACCAACTTGTGCATGTTTGTGTTGTTGTAAGCCTAAAAGCCTGGTTTATTTTATCGAGGGCACTGATGTCAATATTAAGTACACTTTACCAGTATTGCTTTATCCTGTTCGGTTATCCTGTTAGCCTTCTTGGGCTGTTCCTTCCTAGAAAATAATCCACCCATTGCTTCCACCAGCCCACATGAAACAGAAAATCATTTCCTGACCATTTTGAACAGGTTCCTGTTATTCAGTTGCTGCCTCTCTTCCATTTCTTTGCCCGGATAGAGACCCACAGCAATTAGAATTTTCTTTGTAACTGCACTTATCTTTAGCACTTATCTGCTAAATTATATTTGAAATTATTAAATTTTGAAACATTCTCTTTCTTTAAAAGAGGCAACACAAACAAATGACTTTTTGGATAAGAAAATGGTTTGGAAAAAGAGCAGAAAAAACAAAAAGATTTCATTGTAAAAACTGTATCATGTTTAAATAAAAAGGCGGATCAAAACCCAGGGGGGTACTCGTATAGATTTAGGATAGGGGTGCTCAGGTTACTTTTTTGGGTCTGAAGATATTTTTTGGTCAGCAAATTATAGAATTACTTTTCTGGGTTCATGAAATGCCGAATTTTTTTCTGGGTCTTGAATGTGAGGAAAATGTAAGAAATGGAGAAAAAAATAGTTTACAGGGCCTCCGACAAAGGGGGGCCGGGGGGACCTTGCCCCCCCCCCCACTTTTTTTGCAAAACAATAGAGTTTTTTCAAAATCTTTTGTTATTGGTGTTAAATTTTCCCCTGGCCCCTCCATTTTTCAACCTTTGTCGGAGCCCATGGTTTACACACTAAACATGATTTATTTTTCATTGATTGCAGATGAAAACTTCATAATCATAAGAGAATTCAGAATGATAAAAGGAATTCTCATAAAACTCAACACATAACGACATAAACATGGCCCTAATTAGCAGCCCTAGACAGCAGACTGACTGGAACATTCGAAAGGTTTTTAGCCAAAATACAAAAGTGAAACTACAGGATGATGTAAATTGTGTATCTTTGATAAATATACTATACTTGCTTCTGTGTTGTGCATGTGATCTCAAGATCACGATATGGAGCAGTGCTTCTTTGCTTTTTTTTATTGTGCAAGACAAGAAAACAAATTTTTTGGGTCAATTTCTAGGCTAAAAATTATTTTTTGGGTTGATGGTTCGTACCCCCAGCCTGAGCACCCGACATATATATATGAGAACTCCCCCTGGGAATCACAGTGTCACTATAATTACAATGAAATGGTGAAAGCCCCCTCTAAAGGCTCTTCAAAAGTTCAATGTTTTCAAACAACATTAGGTAAACCAATAAATTTCCTTCTGTCGTGCCATTCTGGAGATTCTTTTTCGTGACTCTATACACAGCACATCATGCAAAGTTTGGTTGCTATCCAAGAGTTACTTTTATGGGTCCAAAGTTTGAGCAAAAATTATTATTGGCTCAGTCAATTGGACAGTTACTTTTTAGGGGTAATTAAATTCCGACTTATTCTTTTAATCTTGAATATGAGAAAAACATGATTTACAAATGAAACATTGGCCACCGATTCACGATGTAGACTTCATAACCACAAGACTATTGAGAACGACATTAGTAGCACTCACAAAGCCAACTAGGTCAATATTATAGGGCCCTTAGAAAGATAACTGACAGGAAACTTTGAAAATTTGACCACAATCCTAAAATGAACCTTCAAAATGTATATTGTAAGACTGCATATATAATAAATACAGTGTACTTTGCAATTTATGGGCAAAGGCAAGACAAAGTTTTTTGGGTGAATTTTTATGCCAGAAATCATTTATTTGAAGTGATGTTTTGTGTCGCAGCCTGAGGAACTCTATTCTAAATGTAAACGAGTGTCCCCTCCCCCGCTAGGTTGCCATTAAGTGACGGGTAAATAGAGAGCCCCCTCCCAGCTCAACCCCAGGGGTACCCTTTCTTAAATAAGGAAAGGTTTATTTCGATGTCTATAGCTAAATGTAATTAGTATGTAGGAAGTTTTTGTGAGCAGCTACCACACCCCTCTTGAAGTCCATTTATCTACTTCCTTCGTTTGCTGTTTGTCCATTACATTTGCTTGAGCTTTCCGCAAATCTCCTTCAGTTCGTATTTTCAGAAAAACGCAGAGCATGAACCGATTCCATGCACGGTTTGTGGACCTATGAAGATGATGGTAAAAATGGACGACCCCTAACAGCAATAACTAACAGACCACCAAACAGAGTGCTTCCCTTCCATTATTTTAGGTAATTTAACTTTGATTTCTTCGGTTAATCAAGGTAAGTAACTTGCTCCAAAATACTATCAAATTCATTGTCTATAATTATTAAAGGCAAATTTATATCCAATAATAGAAAATTTGATCCTTAACTAGAGGTTCTATATCTGTAAAATCAACCAGAAAAAAGTAGAGGGAAACGAAAAATTGCGATTTATAAACTGTCTTCAAAAATAACGTCGAATTTAGAAATTTACAATTACTTGACCTTAGTACATATAGCGTTAATTTTGCAAGCAAAGAAGACGAAATTGGAAAAAATTTAGTAAGAAAAGTGCTGGGTTTAGATTCCTTTTGCATGCGTACAGAGTTCGTTTCAAAAGTTCTACCCCATCAGTTGAGTCGCTGACTTATATACACAATACAAAACTAACATTGAAAGATTTGCAAAATTATCAACCATATATATCAAGGATAGGCGTGAGAAGGTGAAACAGAAACGGCAAGAGCACTAAAGTTCTTCTATTTAGAAGCACTTCCTGTGGACGATTGATGGGCCAGATTCATCATATTCCTGCTTGGAGATCCACATCTGTTGGAAGGTGGAGAGTGAGGCCAAGATGGAACCTCCGATCCATACAGAGTACTTCCTCTCTGGTGGGGCAATGATCTTGATCTTCATGGTTGATGGTGCGAGGGCAGCAATTTCCTTCTGCATTCTGTCAGCAATACCTGGGAACATAGTCGTACCTCCGGACAAGACGGTGTTGGCGTACAAGTCCTTACGGATGTCGACATCGCACTTCATGATGGAGTTGTATGTGGTCTCGTGGATACCGCTTGATTCCATACCAATGAATGATGGTTGGAAGAGGGTCTCTGGGCACCTGAATCGTTCGTTGCCAATGGTGATCACCTGACCATCAGGAAGTTCGTAGCTCTTCTCCAAGCTTGAGCTGGTGGATGCAGTGAGCATTTCCTGTTCGAAGTCAAGGGCGACATAGCAGAGCTTCTCCTTGATGTCACGAACGATTTCACGTTCTGCGGTGGTGGTGAAAGAGTAGCCACGCTCGGTCAAGATCTTCATCAAGTAGTCAGTAAGATCACGTCCAGCCAAGTCGAGACGAATGATGGCGTGAGGAAGGGCGTAACCTTCGTAGATTGGGACAGTGTGGCTGACGCCATCACCAGAGTCGAGGACAATACCAGTGGTACGACCAGAGGCGTACAATGAGAGGACAGCCTGAATGGCGACGTACATTGCAGGGCTGTTGAAGGTTTCGAACATGATCTACAAAAAAACAAAAATATAGTTAAACAGTTGTTTATTTACAGTTATAAAAATATCGTAAAACTTGTAATTGCACCCGAAAACCCTGCGCAAAAAACGCAGTCGAAAGACTTCAGAAACGCCCACACTATTGTTTACGGGAACAATGGAACGGGTGGCGTCTACATATGAAGAGGGCGTTGTCACATGGTAGGAGACTATTCGTCAAAATGTGGTCTTTGGCTGCCTTAAAAATAAACAGAAATTGCCCCCTGACTAACGCTGATAAACATTTAGGAATTTTAACATGTTATTTGTAAAAAAACTGGGCTAACACAAAAACACTTCCCAAATGAAACATCTTCCTTTGCAAATTTCAGGTGGGTACTTCCGTCATGGGCGTTGGCCTAAAATATTTTTCCTCTGGACGTAAAAACGTAATAAGAACAGGGCCTATTAAACTGTTTTAAAAGCAGGCAAACAACGGTGACAAATCTTAATAGAGTTTCTTGCAGTCAGCGAAATTCTGGGCGTAGCCCTAAAAATTCATCATCACTCACCTGGGTCATCTTTTCTCTGTTGGCCTTTGGATTCAATGGAGCTTCTGTGAGAAGTACTGGGTGCTCCTCTGGTGCAACACGAAGTTCATTGTAGAAAGTGTGATGCCAGATCTATAAAACAAGGAGCAAAATTTTTCAGAACTCGGCCTAACATAAACTCCAACGAACAGTGAAATTTCTTGAAAGAATGAGCAGTTGATATAGCTAGATATATGTGTTGGAAGCATTTACCTTCTCCATATCGTCCCAGTTAGTGACAATTCCGTGTTCAATTGGGTATTTCAAGGTAAGGATACCTCTCTTGCTCTGGGCTTCATCACCAACATATGAATCCTTCTGTCCCATACCAACCATGACACCTTGATGTCTTGGCCTTCCTACGATGGATGGGAAAACGGCCCTAGGAGCGTCGTCTCCAGCGAAACCAGCTTTGCACATACCAGATCCATTGTCAATGACAAGAGCTGCAACATCTTCATCACCCATGTTGATAGATTTTGTGTTTAACTAAAGTCGACGAGTAGTACTAAATAGTCTGTGACCTGACCGTTTCGAAGTTTCACTTCAAATAGGATGATCTAAGGTTGTGCACGGCGATATCTATAGGATGGCCATGTGAAAAAGTTGTCGTGCGTATGACCATATAAGGTAATTTCCTGTAGCTGATCCTATTGTTTGTTTACGCACCATGTTTTACATACCTAACAAGGATGTAACGGTCGGCCTTCTGCATTCACTCAAAAGGGTCATCCCCATCTAATGAATTGGCGTACTCTGATTGGACAGCTTAAAAATTTCGCCTTTCTTATTGGCTTAGTCAACAAATGATTGACTTTCAAAATTCTTTCTCAATACAGGTGCTTTCGACACAGCCACATCAAACAATACGTTCGTGGTGAATAGCCGCCCTTTGTTAGGCCACTGCCCACAAGGAAATCGTTCTGCTTTTCAAGGGTCATTTGTTTGCTTGAAAACAAAAGCTCAAGCAACAAGTTCATTTTTTAGCTTGGACATTTCCGCTAGGTAGCGTTTTGTTGAAAAACCAACAAGGGTTTGCAGAAAAATAATTCCTAAATTCTGCAAATTTTCCATGGATTGAAACAATTATACTCATTTATTTGGCTTTGAAAACAAAAGTTTATTCCTGGATTATCTTTACAAATGCAACCAATCCTAAGAATTTTCTCCTCCTCATTTCCAAATCGACTAATTTAATTTCGTTTGTTAAAGGGCTCAATCGACTCTTCAAATCCAAAAAGAGTCTTTACTCCGCGAAATCCTTCTTGATTTATGCTTTCCGAAATCTCTAGACAAAGTATTGATTTTTCAAGATAGGCCTATGATGTGGTTTTCAAAATAAAGAGAGAAAATATATGAAAACTGAAAAAATCATTTTAACTAGTAGCTATATTTTTAATGGCTCGCAGATGTATTATTTCATTAAATATGTTCTTTTTCAATTTTGTTAATGTTTCCTAAAATTCATTTTTCGCGTCCGATATAAGTACAGTATTTCCTTGTTTTTGTCGATCGTATCAAATGTCTACTATAAGGGGCTGGGGGCCAGGGGTGCGGCTATGGTTGAAAGCCTTGAGAAAATGAACAGGACTTGCGTCGCTTGCTGTCTAAAAGGAGAATGCCCCACATGACGTTTGCCTGAACCTTTTCTTTCAGTTTTTTGGCACGAAATTACCCTAGATTTTCTGTTATATTGTAACGTTCGTGTGGTTACGTTGACAATTTTGAAGGTCAAAGTGCTAATCGGTGGACTAAACACACTCAAACAATCACAAAACATTTGCACAAGACCAAGCGGCAGAAATTTGGCGTTCCTTCATGGTAGTATTTAATTTGACAACAGGTGTAAAATCGAGTCCAGCAATTTTCTTGCCAAATCATTTGGTCTCAGATATTTTGTAAACCTTTATAGCAGTTTAAAACAAGTGAATGAAAACTGCCTAAAACCCTCATTTCCATATGAACTAGCAAAATGTTTGGGCCTAAATCGGAATGTCTCCTTACTGGAAACAACACGACATCGTGCATGGAATGTCTTCATCAAAACAGCATGAGAGTTAAACTCCGTTATCTCGCCATGTTACCAGACGAAAACACATTGTTTGTGCGATAAACACAAAAATCACAAGATCTTGTCAACTTTCCTTCCCTCTAGAGCCATGCTGTGAGAGGTAATTTCTTCGAAAGAAGCGATGAATAAGCCAGTGTGATGGAAGGTGTGTCCAAATAATGGGCGTTTCTACACAAAAGGTTCTCTATTGCTTTGTGTTGTTGCCTTTATAAGGCATGTCAGATACCAGAATAATTGCTCAATGAAAGGTGAAACAAAACTCAAAATAATTCCTTAATAGATTCTCTAAAGCAAAAATATGGGAGGGTAAAGCCTTTGTTTTTTGACATTCCTTTTCCGAATTGGCAAGAAGTATCCGGTCGCCCTACCAGTGCTAGAAATACACAACCAATGGCTGCCACATCCAAAAATGTTCGGCTTCAAGACTATCTTGCAATGCCACGAACAAATTGCATTACAGAACAGATGAATTTGGTAACACGTTTCAAGCCATGGTTTTCGAAAGTAAATTATAAGATGTAGCTTGGCCAAGGATTCCTTGCGAATGTTCATTAAATAGTATATTTTCTGACAGAAGCCTGAAATTTCAGTTGCCTTTTCTGCAACAAAATCCCTTTTCAACCTCTGCATATAGGAAATTGGGATGTAACTATAATTATTTCAAACGATGCTGTATAGAGGTATCAAAATTTACATTTTCCGGGAAATTAAGTTTCTGCATTGAATATGTAGTTGCTGGGATCTTTGCTAACCCACTCACGACTCCTAAAATCATCATTTGATGGGGACGCCAGCAGAAGGGACATAGGTGGAAAAATTGATACAGCCTTAAGCAGGACTAGAAAGGCCCCCAGTCACAAGTGTAAAATACAAGTGACGTTGCTGAAGGATGTAAAGCATGAAGGACAATGGCTGAAGTGCATTTTTTCGCTACAGCGTTTTAATTGGAGTTCTAGAGGGTTTTCTTTGCTTCTATGTGGTCCCGACTATAAAAGGGCTGTGGAATGGAGTATTGAAACGGTTTGGAGCAAAGATCCTTGTTCTTTGTCGGCATTTTGATATGTGTTATTAATCTAATCTACAAACATTCAAAGGCAGAATCGAGTAAAGATGGAACAAAACTCAAATTATTTCAGAAACACAAAAGTTTACCAACAAAGAAGCACAAGGAAGGTTACAGGCATGATGTCCCATTTGTGGAGGTTCTTTCTGAATAAAACGTGTTGCGAAGTTTGTGTGTATTATCCGAAAAATTATGAAAGTTAAAACCCCCACAACTGTACTGCATCGCCCCCTCTAAATCTCAGTATGCCATATTAAAACAAGTATGAAGTGCCTTATTAGATAGAAAAATAATTATCATTATTTACTTTAATGAGTGCATGTGCCTTTACAGTGTGACGTACCTTCTGAAGTCATCACAAACCCAGCGAGGCACCATCTTCTAAACGTCGCCATTGATCCATCTGGCAACACCCTTTTTGGCCTCTGTACAACATTACCTTATCTATAATGCTATGAGTCGCGAATGTTGTATTAGAAATGCTACGTTTCGGGCCTCATTCTTCAAAGGATCTAGATTCAATTTTTATAGATAGTTAAACAACAATGTTGCTTTGTTTGTGGACATCTAAGCAAATTTTCAACCTTGGTTTAAGAAACACAGAAAAATCAAGAGAATTAGCACTCAATAAATAAAACCATAGGAACCACTAGCTGTTTGGCGAAACTCTCAATAATTTGTTTGCATTTCTTCGAACCCTGCTTCAAACGCCCTCCTGGCATATGAAATTCCTAGTTTGGGTGAATGTTTGAAGGAGTGTCTCACATAATAGCATTACCCTCTCTTCCAAATTGAGGTCTATTTAAGGAAAAATTTTCATCCATATGGCACTTTGCAAAGAATTAGCATTCGTCTTATTGTGTCAAGTCAAAAGATAAGAGGGAACCTTTTGTCTGGGGTAGGCCGATCGTGAGCCGCAATAAAAAGGATTTTCTTATAACAACAGCGAAATCCCCTTAAATCCATGATTCTTATGAAGATTAACAACCATTCAGTCCGTTGAATCTGGTGATCATGCCCAAATATGGAGCAAGGAAAACATGGTAGTAGGACGAATGGGCGGTGGTGAATATTCACCTTGAATTAATGATAAAATAACAAAGGAGTTCATCGTTTGAATCTAGAATTAACAAGACTCGGAAAAACGAGAGAGAAAACAAAAAATGCACCATACTTCAACTGCAAGATCATATAAATTGTCTACAAGATGCAACTTGATAACATAATTGGTATAACTCTATATATTTATATTAAATAAAAAATCAAAAGCATAATTCAAAGCGAATATTGACTTGAAACAGATCTGGGATCTGCGAACATTACACAAAAAATTCACTCTGTTGGTTGCCAGAAACAGCAATAACTCGGTTTAAAAACCAATTTTTCTTCCAATTAAATGGGGTTACAGTAAAAATCCAGCTATATTGGTTGCTTTATTGGTTGCTGAAATCTTCAACCGTCAAACCTCAATCAAAAAACTGTTTTTTAAGACCACGAACTTCGTGTTGACTTGCATTCTGATTTATTAAAACAAAATATTATCAGTTAAATTCAACGTCATAGTTAACAGATTATTCACTGCTTCAGGCAACCCATTAAGACATAGTCACTAACACTTTCTTTTTTCCTAACTTGCGTCAACAAGTAAATGTGTCCGCCATTAAGGTGACTGGACGCAAGCAAAAAACGACAGTCGAACACACAACTCTATAGATGATGATAATTAAGTTTGCTGTACATCGTTGATCAGTAAAAGAGTTCGCTTATTTTCAAGACATTTATCAATAACAAAACCTGAAGGAGCCGGGTGGAAATACGGTATCATAACTGGAGGTGGGGGTGGAAGTGGGGATGTGAAAAGAGCCTGAAATAAATACCTAGTTTCTTTCAACGCGACATCATACATCTTTTACTCAGAACGTTCTTTAAAACATGCTAAGATTGGAAGTTTATTTCAGTTGGACTGATACTCCTGAGCCTGTTTTTGCAAATAATACAAAGGTATAAGGGGGGGGGGGGGGCTAAAATTGTCAAAATGAACAGTCAGTAGAACAAAAAGATCAAGGGGAAAAGATTGGGAAATACAGAGGGTCATCATTCCAGTTTTTTGCTCGCCTTTCTATGATAAAGGATGTGTTTTCATACAAAACGATTATCTTTTAGTTAGGATTGTGAAAAATACGTGTAAAAAGAAGGTTGTTTATTGAAGGTATGACATAAAACCTTCAGGGCAAGTTAAGGAGTACAAAAAGCAACTTATTAGACACCCTAAAATGGGAGAGCCAATGACAGGGACGCAATGAAGATCGAGATTTTAAATATGTTGATAAAATTATGAGAGTAAAACCTATCAGAAAAATACTTAAAGGGACTAAAAAAATTACCCCCAGGGGTTGCCAAAAAACCAAAAGTGCATATAGATTATTAATTATTATATATAACATTAATCAAAGAAAATATCAAATCAATTCCTTGTTTAATTTATATATATATATAAATGTATAAAAAATTTGTAGAATTAACTAATAATTTCGAAGAGAGGAATTGCGCTATATTCATTATACAGCCCCCTCCCTTTGAAAAGCTTCCACAAAAACTTGAATTTTCAAATATCTACAGCAAGAAGCTTTATCAATGAACTAAGGTACTTTCTCAAAGAATGTGAAAGAAATGCTGATCAGCCAAAAGCAACCATTCTAATTGAAAACAACTAAAATTCTATACAGAAATAAGTTCAATTCAACGATCTTGCAGATTGTGCTACAAGGCAAGCAGGCTAGAATAAACTGCTAGAATACTGCAAAGATTGAAGAATATCACGTTGAGTGGATACGTGAGTTTTATCAAAATACGAGGGCAATTAGCTCATATGAAAGACAGGGCGCGTGTGATTGGATCAAAAAGTAAAGGAGACGATTGTTTCTGCGTGTATAACGATGATAGCGGTAGAAGGGCGGGAAGAGATAACAGATTCCAGGGGAAGAAAGAGGTTCTGGGGAGAACTTTATGCACCGAATTTTTTAATATCTTCTTCTTGGAACAGTCAGCCACGCCATTTTCAGGCTACTGGCCAACCGCGATGCAGGCTTTCGCCCTCTGCTGTATTCTAGCAAGTCAAGTGTATATAAACAAAAGATATCCTTGCAAGATTAAAGATGCTTCGTTCTTAATATTCCCTCTCTATAAATATCAAGAACAGCGAATAAGATATGGCCACGTTCTAGGCACACTACTAGCTGAGTTGCTATGAGATTGAAAGATTTTTATCCACACAATGTTTAAACCTCAAGATTGATGTACACGTTCAATTCATTTTCACATTCGCTTTAAGAGCCTTGCAGCAAATGTGTGGCCCTTTTCTTCCTGGCTTGCAACATCTCGTAGAAAGGATCTCTTGTTATGCTATTGCTAAAGAAAGAGGAGAGTTCACTTGCAATTTGCTGGCAACAAGGCTAAACAAATGGGCAGAACAATTTTCAATAATATGAATAACAAATATAAAATGACGTTTACTTGGCAGCAAAAGCCTTGTATTCAAGCATTAAAATGTTTTCTAGGCAAAAGTAAATGTTTCTTCTCGGTTGTTTTTTCCACAATGTTGTAGCTGACATGCAGTTAATTAAACCGTATTACAAATAAAAAAGTTAATGTTATTTGCGGATATAACCGTGGTATTGAAAAACTGGCTGACATCAAACTTGAATCAAGGATGCCACATTCCCACAATCAACTAAAACTCTGACTGAAAGTAATTTAAAAACAATTTTCTGCAGTACAATGAATCACGAAACTAATCTTTATTAATAGTGTATTTTTATTGCAGTCACTCATATGCTTTGATGTTATGAGATGTTGTTAGAAGCAAAACGTATTTTGTTGCTACCATTGTTTTCACTTTGAATAAAGAAATGACACTTGCCAAAATATGAAGGGTTGGGTACACGATCAAAGGGGCCAAACAAAGTTAAACAACCTGCCCCGAAAGATGCAGGTATCGGATTACAGGACTATCGCTCTCGGGAAACATTCAAGCCCCTAACTCCCCCTCCCCCCACACCGTTATGTATTGTCGATGAAGGGATATGTATATTATAAAAAGTCTGAGGGCAAGTCAACATGTTTGATAATTATTGACTGTAGTGCAGATACATGGGTTAAGAGATTGAACTCGAGAGACCTCGAATGATCAAGCTCCACAACTAAATAGCATTGTAACAACTCTTTTAAACCATGAATACTCATATTATTCCTATTGCTTTGTCTCTAGGCATGTGATACCATTTTGGTTCAGGGCAGTAACATATATAAAAAAATGGATTCTTGTTGTTGAAACAAGATGATAACTTCATTACAATTTCGTTGTATTTCCTCAGTATAATTTCTCTTAAAATCCACTGGCAACTTCTTAGGCTATTTATTTCCCAGAAAATCGAACAATTAGATATGCGACATCAGAGTACCATGAGCTTGGGACTCAAAGTCACCCCGAAAGATAGGTCATGTGATTAGGCCCATAGACGTAGTAACCCCCCCCCCCCCCCTCCTCCCCAAACTTCAAAAACAAAGATATAGTGTCTACTTGCGTCCACCTTTCGAAATGCTTCCCACGTCTATGGTTAGGCCCTTCGCCGACGCCAAAGGATTCTGATCAATCGATACGAAATGACATTTGGTTTCAGCGGCTCTATTATCTACCAGAGCCAGGCCACAAATATTCCAAGCTTCTTATGGACTCCACAGAATTCAACCCAATATTATTCTTATATCAAAGGAGTATATCTCACTTACGTTATATCTATAATCCAATTTTCTCTCTCGTCGGCAGATGATGCGCAAATTCTGTAACTATCGTGGTGACCTGGAGAAAATTTGATGCAAATGAAGGAAAATGACATTACAATTCTTGTAAACTGTAAAGGTGGTGGCGTAGTCAAGCTTTAACTGGCAGAGTAAAAATTAAAGAAAAGATGTGGAAAACGTGGATACCAAGGAAATCTGTTGGGATAATGCCCTTTGAAACGTCAGGAAAATGTACTCTCATTCAAAATGATAAAAGAGTTAATACTCCAAATTACTACAAAGACATTGCCCCCCCCCCCCTACCCCTTTCAAATTTTCACATCAGATTTAGCAGAATTATGTGGACCATTTTGGCTGACCAGAAAAGAAGCAACTGACCTATTTGCCCCTCCGTCTTGGCTAAGCCATTCACTGACTGTGGATGATTCTACAACCTTGGCCAGGCCGCGTTGTGATGTCCTCACCCCAGCCCCCCAGCTCAATGTTAATATATTTGCTATAAAAAAGCATGCACCCCAACTTTGAATGGGGGCAGGGTGGTAGATGTTGGACTTTGCAGGCATGCTATCTGGCTGATGCTCAAGATATCTAAATATAATGGCATCTAAAATTGATAAGATCCAAAGTAATACAAAGCAGCTGGTCAAGAGCAAATATTTACTACCCACCAACGACAACTTTGCCATCTGAGTCTGTTTTGCATGCTTTGATAACGGAACCACTGTTTGGTGCATAAATCTCAAAGCAGAACTGCAAAAATAAACACAACACAGGCATAAGATGAAAGACATAACACAGTATGATTATCAAGAAGAAAAGTAACAGACGGCGTTGGAAAAACATTCTCAGGACATGTATTTGAAGACTGGGACACCTCGCAAGGAAAGAAAAACAGCGACACGTAGACTAGCATAACAACAAAGCAACTGAAAGACAGCAGGGATATCGATTGGTCTCTAAACAGCCTAATTCTCTCACAACCTTTTTGTAACTTCTTCTCAAGACATTCCAATGTCAAGATCAAGTTACGTGATTTTTAGTTTTTAATGGATGCTTGAAAGATTGATAGTTTTAAGTAAAATATGAACAGTCTGCTCCATCTGATGTGTACTGGACAAAATATGTCTACACAAATTTTATATAAGATAAAATTCTGTAAAAAATCGCTGAGAATTAAGAAAATAATCTTAAAATAATGCAAGGCTCAAGCTTCACCAAGAACTAAATTTTTGCTTTTTTGGAAAGCAAATCAAATGCGAGTTTCACGCTATATGTTTTGAAATAGACGTAACCGCCCTTGGAGCCTCAATTACATCTTGTGTCGCTTAAGAATAATTTAAGAATAATCCTAGACAAAATAAAGAATAAAGAGACTAAGTATTAATTAGATATTCTTATAAAAGTTTTCGCACGAAAAAGCAAGAACATGGAATAGCAAAGCACGGTGTTTCATGGGGACTTCATGAGTTGAAATGTTTGGTTGCAAACCTTTCGTTTAATTTCATTGCATTCTTTGACTCGAAGGTTTTCAAGTGGTATGATCCCTCTTGGTTCTTTGTCCTGGGTGAAAAATAAAACATTTTATGATTGATGTAATTTCGTAGTAAAAGCCATGCTTTGTACAACAAAACAAATCAGCAATAAAAACACAATTCCCGATAAAAACTTTGTCGTCAAAATTTCAGCCATGAAAGAGACAATAAATGATAACAGCTTTATTGCTCATGGTTCACAGAAAAGAACGGATCATTGCGAAAATTTATTGCTCGTTAACACTTAGCTCTGCATTAGACACGTTACTAAATCTGACGGTTAACAACTCACGGAGCATAAGCTCGAAATAATCTAGAAGCATTGGAGAGGAATACACTATTCCTTGATTTTTTAGCCGGCACGAAAAGTGCACTTAAGGTTAAAAAGATATTTTCTAAAAGTTTGAAAAGGCATTTTTATTTCTATGGCTTTTTGTAAGACATGTTAACTTGTTTAATATCTTCTTAGATAATGTAATCTTGTGTTATCTAATTTTAACAAAACAACACAGACTTAATCTACAAAACAACTGTGATACTAAAAACGTCTCAAAAATAATTGTTAGTATGTAGTTGTAAAAAAAGTCAATTTTCGAGAAAAGGATCATGTTTTAAGAATAAAAACAACATTATTCTCGAGCCTCTAACACTCGAGCCTCCAATTTTGGAAAAAATTGAGACTATTAAATGAGACTATTAAACCTCAACCAAAATTATCCGGTTAAATGTAGAAAAGGAGTGAAATGAAGAAAAAATAAAGAAAAAACATTTTGAATGTTAAAATCAGATCCTTGCAGGTAAGTTACAAAGAACAACAAGTTTAATAAAAATCAGACCTGGATCAAAAGCATAATATTTCGGAGAAAAAACTTTGTCTGCCAAGCAACCTAATTTGTTTTTCTCGACCGTACTACCTCAAAACACAATTACTCAATTTGTTAGAAACTGTCATAAAATGCGTATAAGTGGTTTAGATTTTCACCAGGGAATATTCTGACACACCACAACAGTCAATTATTGAGTCGTAAACTTTTCCTTGGTGGGGAGTCACCAAATTTTTCTATGACTGTGTATTCAATTATTAATTCAGATATGAAACTAGAATATTTGTCGTGAATAGAAAAGTGAAGACCTCACAACCAAAAATGTCATTTTCTTAACCTTATAAGGAGGGTATTTCGAATATTTGACTTCTCTACATAAAACTGTTATGCTGGCTATTTTTAGAGACTAAGGTTACGGGGAAGTTGAATTATTGATTGGTGGTGACTCAAAAGTGGAATCACCCTGACGGAGGTTAGTCACGCATTACCAATTGAATAAGGGCTGGTGGTATCAAAGAAAACCTATATTTAGAACAATGATATCTCTTCTACAAATCTTTAATTATTCCAATATATTGACGAAAGCTGTTTTTTACAGAATAATATGTAGCCATAGCTTTGGCAAAAGTGAAAATATCGTGAACAAAGCTATCAACATTTTAACTCAAAAAAGGGGCACGTTAAGTTGCAAATTTTTCAATCAAGGGTTTGGCCTCAACACTTCGAAAGCCAGGGGATTTCTGATCTCAGGGGCACGAGAAAGAAAACGTTACACTGAATTATTTTATAAGGTGGCTAAATTGTACCTTTATAGAGTACAAAAATGCGGTTTAACTTTCAGTTTGTTCGATTCCCAAAAAAAGTTTTTAAACAGAAATATGTACCTTAAGCATTACTCAGTTGATCAAATAATCCATCGTCCATAAAAATATGGTTTGTTCAACGATGCAAGTTGCCTGCTTAATAGCGAAAGATTGATAATGGAATAAATACCTGAGAAAACTTCAATGTAGGGGATAAACTGGATAAAATTATGAAAGGCAGAGAAGAGCCTTCTTCTAACAAGATGGTAACAGAGGGTAAAGCTTACTGGAGAGCGAAACTAAGATGTTTGATATATGCTTTTACTAGTATCAAAGATGTTTGCATCTGCTTCAATCAGTGGCGGAAAATCATTGTCCAGTTGGAGGCAATGCACACAAAAGCAATTAAATTTGCCGACAAAAGACATTATCTACCGACAAAAGCGTGTCTTAACCGACAGTTTAGCAAAACCTGGAGCACTTGCTCCCCACACCCTGGCTTAAATTGTCGCCCTGGATCAATTGCACAGAACAAAAAATAATTCAACGTATTCCGCGTCCTTTTCTCCACTGAGCGATCATAGAGTTGTGGCAAAGGTATATGTACTTTGCATAATGCTATGAGGCCTCTGCGATTTCTATTAGTTGTTTTCCGATATCATTGTAATTAGTATAAATTTACCTAATACTGAACGTACTTAAGCCGGTTCTTCGCTGCCTTTTCCGGATGCTCTTTCGTACATTACTTGACAAAATGAGCCGAGCTCGGTACTATGCCGAGTAACGTGGCCAAAACATAGACAGCATCCACAACCACGATGTTGTCCATATTGTGATTTCTGCTCCAGTTCTGTTCCAGGATTCTCTCATTCATGTTTAGTCATTAAGAATGGATTACTTTAAGAAGTCTAATTCATGAGAGAATCCACGAGGAAAAGTTAGCAGAACTTAGGGTTCATATGCAGATTGGAATAAAACAACCTTTAAAATCTCCTCATCCAACTATACTATAAGCTGTTAAGCGAGCCAGGCAGTTAGCAGTTCGATTACCATTGTGAGTTATGTTACACTTGAAAAGATTGTACCACAGGAAATTGTGTCGCTTTATAAAAACGATTTTTTCTCAAGCCTCAAAAAGCCTACAGTCTATTCGTGACTGGGCGGGTTCTTCATACTTTTCAATGTGAACAAACTATTAGCGATTTTCGATTTTTTTTAAAAATTTCTCAACACTCCTTATAAAGATGCAAGCTGTGTCAATAAGCGAAAACTTTGAACATTAACATCCGAGGCTGCTTGATTGTTCAGTCGTACTAAAAACATAAAATAAATTGAATTTCTACAGGTTCACTTAGCTTGGATGTAACTTACAGTGAAAGTAAATAAAGGCTTTAATGACACTCCTAAAGAGAAGCAAAACTGAAAAGAATCTGGATCGGAGGGGCAGCTGCATCATCCAATCTATTTGCCATTTGCAGAAGTTCAAAGTGATATATGACCTCGCTTTCAGATGTGGACCAGGAATACGAGGCCGATGAAAGGAAGGAAATATATTTTACATTTTGGGCAGAAAATTTTGCAAAAGTCGTAGCCAATGCAATTAAAAGCATACTTTTATGTCGCCACAAAATGCAGCTTCGATGTCAGATAAGTCCTGGTGTCTTAGAGGTAATCGTCCCCAGCCCTACCCCAAAGGTTTACGTCACTGCTTGGTCAATAAAAAAGAGAGATAGTCTCGGACTGTGATGATCTCACCCTTTATTTTAATATTCTCTCTTGTTGTGCTTTATTACATTGCGATTTCTAACAAAACGCACATTGTTGACCCAACAATTTTGGTATCATATTCACAGTAGTACAATTGTTAGCCCTATGACGTGATACAAGGAGCTTATTTACTGACTAATTCTTGGAAAATAAAATAAGGAATTACAAGAAGATAACGCTCCGTTGATGCCTGTTTATCGACTGATACCCGTTCAGATTCAACAAGCATTGTTTTATGGCTGGGATAATCACTACATCGCCATACTAAATGATAAAATCCATCACAAGCAATATACTTGAGGTATGATATCTAGGTGTGATAGTATCTAAAGGATGATAAATAATAGTGGGTCTACGTCAACATCATGACGCCAATTATAGACAATTGTAAATAGTTTTTACCCAACTTTTAAAAACGAACTGTGATAAACATCCTGGTTAAAGCCAAAAACTTCCTTGCCAAGAGGGGAAATAAAGTTAAAAATAGATAAAATTAGCTAGAAGAAAAAAATTATGAGCCTGGATCACAATGTAACAGAATTCATATAATTTCTGAGTAAGCGTTTATTGAAATAAATACATAATTTAAACTAAACACTTGGGTATCATAACCCCATAGCCCCCACCCTCTCCAATTAAACAGCCTTTCCCCAACCTATTTAGCAAAGAGATACACAATAAATAACTCACCCCTTTATTCTTGAAATAGTATAGACAGTTGTCTTTAAGGATGAAATACCGCGGCTTCCATGTCTTGTGAAGTCCACCTGAAAAATTTACACCACGTGAACACGACAACTGCAAGATTTTGATAAACGGATAAAAGCTATGAAAATGATCACAAAATACCTTCTGTTCAAGCCCACAATCCCTTCATAGTCGCAATAGAGCGGTTAATTTGATGTGATAAGAATTTGAGCTATTAGCATAAGATAACTGAAATGGAACATTAAACCAAGCTTATCAAAACAGATGGTATGAGAGACTTCAATTTTTTACCGGCTCACGCGATTCACAACGACAACGGCATTGAAGAAATTGCAGTCGTTACTATTTTAGACTTCAGAATCTACCACAACATATTCAAGGGATGTCCTCAGAATGGAAAGAATTTCGAAGTTTATGGTGTTCTTTATTTTCAATTCAGAAGGCAGCAGTATTTTCTCTCAAAAATAAGCTGTAAGAGGAGGGGGTGTAAGTTAAAACCTAAAAGATATGAGAAACAGGATAGGGTAACATGGAGGAAAAGAGTCTGGGGCACAACTTAAGAGATAGTATCACCTGCCAGATTGGTAGACAAATATGATCTAACCGGCCTGTTATACCGTGATCGATTCAATATTAACAGAGTTTTCCACAAATTGAACTCAGAACGGTCCTGTTCCTAAAACCAAAACAGGAACATAAAGGGGCGTATCAAAGAGAGTGTGGGGAGCTAAGACACACGACAATTCAACCTTTTGAACAAATGTCACGGTGTAAATTTCGCAATTCATTTGTTTATTTCTGCTGGTGGCAGAAGTCACGTGAATCTTTCCTATAGATGACAAGCCTCCTTATTCTTCAACTGCTTTATGCAATCCAAGAACTTTCCAAAAACACTGTCCTGTGCCCTCCCTTGCAAACCAGCCTGCCCAAGTCATTGCTAAGACTATATACAGTATTTCTTAACGAGGAGGCAATCCAACATAAATCGATTACCTTCTTTGGTCAGCATGCCTTCTCTCTCGGCATTAAAGAATGTTTTCGTCAAATCATTGCCATCATCCTCGGGGATTTTGAAGGGCTCGTCTCGAATACTTTCATAAAGTTCCTGAAGAATAAAAAGTTTCTCTTAGATAACGATGTTTTTAGAGATAAGGAAATAGACTTGATCTGCATTTCACTAAAAACAGCATCTATTGCAGGATAAATCAGTGAATACCGTGAAGGTATATTCGATGTAGAAAAGTGGTGGGGTTCAATGCTGTTGAATATTTTTCAAGGGTTTGTCCTAGGAATAAGAAAACAAATAAAAAAGTAAAGAGTAGAAGGAAAGTGTGAAATACAGCAAGAAAGAACGAAAAAAGAAAGGAAAGGTGAGAAGAGATGAACTGAAAAAACATTTTGAGTATGATAGAAGGACTTAAAAGTACAATAGAACATAGATAACGCTTAACGTTATGATGAAGACGTCAAGGATCGGTTCCGGTTTCTACACACTTGTGGTATTTGAGAATCATTTAGTTTCATTGCTTTATACGTAAAGTACGTTTCATGCAGACTGAAAAATCAATCGCATGACGAAAACCATGGTAGACAAAAACAATTTGACGCAAATGATTTAGTAGTGTGGATAAGGAAACTTAAAGGACAAGTGACACACTTTTCATTTCATTAACTTATAGATCAACTTTTCTTTTCATTAACTTATAGATCATCTTTTAGAAGTAAGTTTTTCCTGGTTTGGAACAAAAAATTCTAATCAGGGGGCGCAGGGGGCGCGATTTTGCTTTTTATCATGTGACCCTATGACGTACATTGTGATAACTCAGAATTTTCCTGTAATTGATAGAGAGTTTACGAAACACGACGCGACAGGTCCAGACGAACTGTATTCGTTTACAAGCGTGTTGTAAACGTTAATATTGCACTCTATACCAGTAGCAGCAATAACAAATTATCACAATCTACGTCACGGTGTCACGTGATTCATTTCCCGCCATAATTTCAAATGGGTTTTTAAGTGGGAAAATGAAATCAGAAAGGAAAAATATTTCAACAACACTCTCATACAGCATCTTATTTAATGTTAAAAGAAAAAAAAAATTTGGCGCCAAAAGCGTGTCACTTGTCCTTTAAATATAAGTTTCTTGTCGCGTATCCACGCATAAAGATTACATTGTTTTGTAAAAGTAACTGTAAAATTTGATATAGAATTTAAGGCTAATTCTGATCTTCTTCCTGTTGAAGCTTGTGTATATTTTCAGTAAATATCCACCATTCTTTACAAAATACATTTTGTCCATTAACACGGTATCCTTTCTTGTACGGTCGGTTTTCCATCCCTGCTAGTAAGTCTAGATTAAATTTCTTCCTTGTTTAGTTCGTTTATCAAATCAAACACGAAGTTTCTACACTTTTCAATATTCAAATAGTAGAGATTGTTGATTGTTTCAGAGGAAGTACCTTAAAACTTTATAATCCTGAATCCTGCAAATGGCCTTCGTCGAATTACCACACTGTTGTGGCTCTTAACAAACTTTGAGGGTAAAACATCGTTTTAAAGGGCAAAAGACAAGATACATTCGTTGTAAAATACAATCAAAGAAATGTAAAGAAATGCAACATTGTGCAACATGGGAATTTGACTTATCAGGGCTTTTTCTAACTACAGGACAATGATTCCACGAGTCCAGTAAGTAAAGTTTCCTTGTTTTAATCAAAAGCTTATTGTATCTTTTTAGAGGAACGGAGACTAGGCCAAGCAGCTAAAGTCTTGTGACTATCGAAGCGGATTTGTTAGGGTTTCAGAATTTCTTTCCAATCTGAGAAGCAACAAAATATTTCAAAAAAATCATAGAATACCTTGAGCATTTCTGGAGCTAGATCACCGCCGTCATTTATTCCTCTATTCATATTGATGAAACCATCCAAAGATTGCTGTGAAAAGATAAATTCAATTTGAATCTAAACTAAAAAGGGCATCTACTGGTATATTAATTAAATACATAATTGCTTAATATCCACATAATATCCACACAGAGAGTTGTCTGATGATCATATTAAGCGTGAAACTCGGAATTGCAACTTAGAACCGTCCTGTTCTATTTACCAAAGTGTAGTTAGAGTATTATATAACAGCATAGTTGCACATTTTATTAGAACTGGCGAAAATGAACAAAAGAACTTGGACCTGAAACTTAAACTCTTTGAACTAAAGAGCAGAATGTTATCATAATATCAACATGAAATTAGAATAGTCATTGTTAACAATGAGGGCCACACCTAAACTTCGCTTTAAACAATAACTACGGTAGGTGCCTTTATTATTCAAAAAGTTGAAGAGAAACATCACAGTTGAAGAGATTTTTTGGTACACTTTTTTGGTACATTGAATTTAAAATCGTGAAGAGAAAACAGCTAGTATAAACAGGAATGTCGCCAAAAGAGGGTATGGTGAACGCTGTACCCCCCCCTCCCCCCTACCAACACTTTGTCCATCGGCACATAAAAGTTTTTGCTAGGCAAAAAAAGAAATTTTTCTCTCACCCTGTAGCATAATTGTAACCTTTTTTCAACAATGGTAGCATATAAGCATATCTGTAGCAGTTGAACTTTCAAAGTATGACACAAAAGAATGAACTTTGAAATAGAATCGCATAAAAGATTATTTACCTAATGGCTATACCCTTGACAAGAAACGCCTTTTTCAGCAAAAATCATTTTGGTACCACCTCCCAAAAAACCTTTTGGCTTCGCCCCTGTGTATAAATCCATTAACAAGGAACCTTCTGTCCTAGAAACAGTCTTGTCATCCAAGAGTTTCAAAAACATCTTTAGACCAGCTTTTGGGGCTTTAAACAACTAAATTTTACTAGAAGCTTTGAGATATGTTTGATATACATCGAAAATGAGCAGGCATACAAACCTTATCTTTAACACTTGGATTATGCAAATTCGTATTCAGCATTATAATTGAGAAACTTAGGACATAGCATGTATCTACAAAGAAAGTAAGTATCTAAGATCAAAGCAAATTCGCAAGGTTTCAGTAACAACGATGAACCGGGCTGTGATTTACAGAAACTCTAGCAATATTTTTTCAGCATAGTTGATGAACTGTGCTATATAATCAAAAATAAAAGAATATGTAAATAAATATATATACAGTAAAGATAGATTTCTAGGTTACAAATAGTGAAGGGCTCTCAGAAGTTTGTTTCATTTTTATCGCGAACAGTTTGAATTTGAATCCAACCCCAAAATCTCTTAACAATCATCACCATCATCACCATCATGACAGACACTCATAAAATGCCATGATAGTGATTGACAGCCTGTCATGTGCTCGCGCTTCTGATTGGATTATTTCAATCCACCAACTGATCCATTTATTTTCTATCTCCACACTGTTTTCGATCATTATTCTAACTTTTGGAAGTTTCAGATGAAAAACTTGAGTGTATCTATAAATTTTTAGCTTTTTTCAAAAACATTTTTAAAATTTGTACCATCAACAGATTCTTTGCAAATACTAATAGTCATTTTTATGTAACTCCTGATAACAAGTAAATGCTCAAAATGTCGTGTTTTTAAAAATCATAGCTTAATTTAGTTCATTTTTGTACTTAATTCGTTCGCTTATTCTTTCTTTGTCATTTTATGGTTCAAAAAGGTAATATTGTATGGATTGGAAAATACACACAGAAGGTAAAGTTCGGAAAGGAAAAGTTTTGTAACCTGGCATTTTGAAAGCAGTGTTGTTTTGTCTACAGTAATGCTCTGCAAACGCTTCCATCATCCTGTCTATTTTTTGGGCCTCTCCTGGCAAGCGGAATTTCCAAAGATAATCCCTGGAATAAAAAGGAAATTACACTTGTTACAGTGCTTCGAGGGATTAGCTTTACAGAAATAGGACATAGGGTAGTGGAATTGTGGGCAAGTAACCAATTAAATACAAGATTTGGCAAGACAAAAATATTAACGGGAAAGGGTCTAAATTAAACAATGCAGTATTCACGATGGAAAAAGATGCCCATTGAAAAAGATTTAGGGCTGGAAAGAGAATCTTTTGATCTTCCTGAAGATAAAAAAATCTGCCTGCATTCATCCTTTGAAAAATTTTCACTATAGCTTGATTAACCAAGTTTTTATTCAATGTTAGATTGTTTGAAATCAGAGTAAAACTGAAGATAGCAAAATATCTTTGAATATAAAATGTTTTTGGTTTCATATTTATTGCACTTGAGATCATAAAACCCCTTCTTATGAATCATATAAGGAGGGTTAGGAAAGGTTTTGGAAGTTGAGTGTATTTGAGTTCAGTGCTGCAATCCTGAACTGGTAGCATTGAGGCTTTGCCTCCTTCCTGTTTAATGTTGATATCCTTGTCATAGAAGTATATAAAGTCCAACAATGATTGAGGGGATGAGTAGATATTAGACTTTCTACATAGCATATGATTCAGTCAGGGTTTTTTAAGGAAAATTTAGAGTTGCACATTTTCTTTGGAACGCTGTGTTGAAGGAATAATTGTTGGTTCCTATAAGTATAAACGAAATGTACATGATGCGCAGGTACAGGTAGGTTGTGCCCCAGGCCAGTAGCGTAGTTAGGGTTGGAAAATTAGAGGGGCAAAGAGGATTCTGACAGCAGAGGGTCCGGGCTTTACCCCCGGGAAAATTTTTGCTGACCACACCCTTGAGAATTTGGTGAAACACCCCCATTGTGTAAATGCGTTTGGAAAAGCTATGACATATTATGTAGCAATGGTTGGCTAACCAACCACAATAACCGTCATATGTAGCTTTTTGTGGCTGACCCCCATTCTACAACTGTCTATTTTCTTCACAATTCCTCTAACGTTTATATTCTGAATTGCGTAAGGCGAGGAAGCGCTACGTGTAAAAACGTTGTAAAAGCGATTTTCAAAGTTGTCAGCAAATATAAAAAAAATAAGCAGTATGTATAAGTTTCAGGATTAAAGTATTTTAGCATTTTAATTTCTACCTTATCGGGAATATCAAAGAACATGAAGGACTTTTCTATACAAACCCTAAAATGAGGGGAAGTTGTAAACAAGACGAGGGTCCATTGCGAGCAAAAAATATTTGCGACCGCACCCTTTTGATTAGCTTAGTATTTGAGAATATTTCTTACAGCCGTTTGTTTGCAGTCTTTAAAACATTTCAATTTTGTCTGAAATATCAACTCCCCCCCCCCCCCCTGAGGTACTAATTCTTTTGCAGATTTGCACTATTTTCAGAAACCAACCTTCTGAGCATTGGAGGGGAGGTGCCCCCTTGCCCCCCTTGCCCCCCCTTGCCCCCCTTGCCCCCTCGCTACGCTACTGCTCCAGACCCCTTATTGGAAACAGTTAGAACATTGTTAATATGCATGTTTAATCGCCATGCTCATCGGTAATATATTTTAAGCTTTTTTATAACACTTCATTTTAAAGAAAATCTTTCGAAAAAGATTTATAACGTAATATCAATTTTCAGAAAAAACAGGTAGATTCTAACTCAATTTGGAAGCAAATTTATAAAGAACATTATAAGAGAAAACCAAATTTTCGAGTATATGACAACCATTTGTTCATATAGAATCACAAAAAACCAAATTCAACTACATAGAATCTGAAAAAACAAAATTGTTTTTGGAGCGACATTTAGTAGCGATGTAAAATATAATTTTTTAAAAACTTTAAAATCGTCTTTTTTCGAGCTATGCCAGTTAGGCGGATGAAACTGATGACGACAAAGCAAGGTATAAATAGCAATTGCACAGCAGCTTGAGAAGTAAATGTTAAATTGTCTCCAGTTTAGTTGTCGGTCTGTTTTGTCTGACCATACAACTGTAAAAATTAAATTCAAAACTAGTGACATGATTTATTTTTTTGCTCTGAATTTTTAACGTTCTCTGATTTGATAGTTTAGAAAGGCTCCTGCTTTCAATTTCATTCTTTGTATATGTGTGACACAAAAGCGTTATAGCGACTATGAAGTTATGTACAAATTATATTTCCTCTACATCGAATGTTTTTCAATACCTATAAATTTTATATCCCAATAGGACTTTGTTTAGTTTGAGCGCTATCTTTGATAAATTTTCTGTGTTTCACTTTTTAAACTTTTGTTTGTTTATCTCTGCAAAAGTTTTCCTGAATTATCTTTTTATTTAATTAAAATTTTAGAACAGCAAAGATTTTTCTTTAGCCGGCACAAAAAAACTTTTAGAACTGCACATTTTGTATAGAACTGCAAGTTAAAAAAAACCCTGTGGACTCAGTTTGTTATAAGTATTAGAGATTAAAAAATGTATCTTTACCTCAAAGCAGCGACAAGGTGTTTGTCTTTGAAGTCATGTAGCCAAACATAATTTTTTAGGACTGAAATATTAAAATCATCCCTGGAAAATAAGGATCAAAATATCAAATAAGACAACAACAAAATTTATTAAAAGGCACTAATAGAGAGAGCTAAAATAAAATCCACACTATACATGTATTATTAAGTACTGAACAACTTGTGGCTAGAAGCCTTAAAGGCAGTGTGTCACCCTGTTCACTGGCAATTGTTTGTTAAATTTTGAGGGTCCTTGAAATTAGAGAAGCATGACAAATTAGTAGAACTGATCAATAGTAAGTTAGAGGCGTTCTTTGTTACGAAATGAAACCCAATGGAATATAAATTTTGTTCTTTGTTTCAATAAACTAATGAACAGCGTAATGTACTTCCTTTAAATTGCAGAAAAAACAGCTGGAAATTAATTCAAATGTCAAAAAGTCGTCAAAAAGTATTGTTTTAATCTTATTTCAAGAGAGCGCTAGACTGGGAAAATCAGTTATATCAAATGTATAAAGATGATATATCTGTCTTTTCTAAAACACACCCTTTACTTAGCATAAACAGAAAGTAAATATTTAGCAAAATGAATAATAGATCTATCAATACAAAAACTCATACTTTTCCCCAAGATATTCTCCTTTCTTTACTTTATTCAATCCCTCTTCCTTGTACAAGAACTGTGCAACATCTTCAACAGTCATATTAATAAGACAGTTTTTGTACAAGTATTCAAGGCCCTGTAAGAACAAAGTTTCAATAAAAAACAATTTAAAAAATAAGCACATGCTTATTGCATCTTTTTGCAACTCTAAATGGGAAGTACCTAAAAATTATTTTGCGGAGTTGAGGTAAACGGATGTCTGGCTTGAAACCAATGTGTAACTAGCTCGATTACTGAAAACCAACACAGCTATTCGTCTGTGAGCCAGCATCTTTTTAGGTTTTACGTAAATTTTAGCAAATTGATAAAAAAAATCATTTCAATAGTTAAATTGGCAAGACTAAAAAAGACTATAAATTTTTCCCAATAACTTACTTCAGTACCTATCTCTAACCATTGGGTGCAAAGAGCAGATCAAAAGCAAAATCAGATTGTTATAAGCAGTCACCAAAAGATCAGGTGTAAAAAGTAGCAGAAACAATTGGAATCCAATAGGTATCCTGATTGCATTTTTGTGGGTATTATCCTCATAGCTTTATTAGCACTATTTTATTTAATTAAGGACTGCAAGCCCTGTCCAAAAATCCTTAATAAAGAGTCTGTTGTTGAATAAGCCCCCCACCAACATGAATAAATTCCCACCTCTTTACTCACTTTTAGCAATAAACCCCTTGAATAGCCCCCCCCCCCCCCTGAGAATCAATTTACTTGTACACTAAATGATGTTGATCTGGCTGCACCATCCAAAAAGTTAGCTGATTGATAAAAAAAATAACTATTATAAATTCGTATTTGCCCTAGTGTCCGAGCTAAAAGCTCAGTTAACATAAAAGGTATGTCTACTAGGCTTGTGTTATCCACCACATACATAATCACTTCATATAAACTGTGAGACACAAGATTTAGAAGTCATTCAATGTGAAAATGTAATATAGAACTTATTGTATCTGATAATCGTAATAATAATTATTAAATAATTATATTTGCACGAGATTGTGAGTTTGAAATAAGGCTTTAAGTATTCATTTTTACAAATAAGCTCCTGGGGCTCACAGCATTTATGCAATAGAGCAACTAACCTCCTGGAAAAATTAAAAGTGTTTATCAAAATTTCTTCCGTTAATTGCTTTTAGGATAGAACATCAAACTGAAGAGCACCACTTGCAATTTAAAACTCCATCTGCAAACTGTTGAGCGGAACAATTCACACAGTTTACGCAAGGAACTTTGCCATAATCAACTGTGCAATCAGCAATTGGCAAAGGACATGGAAAGTATATTAAGCAAAAAAAAATTGAAAACAAAAATCACCTTTGCTGGATCAATGTTGAACTTCTTTCGACCAATATTTCGCAATTTACTTTCATTTTCAGTCTGCGTACTGTAACAAGGACAATAATAATACTTGCAAAGCCTGATCTACTGAAATCAGACTAGCTACTAAAGGAAGAAAATTTTTGCGGTGACTCCAGTAATTGTTTCTAAAAACAGGACAAAAACTCAATAACAACTGCATACCAATTATGAAGCATACTTCTATTTGGAGATAAAATGACATTATTTCCATAAAGGGCAGATAAACTTGGATAAATTAAAGATTTTCTTAACTTTTGATTCTCTAACAATGACAAAACAGCATTTTAAGAATGGCTCCTATCCTGAAACAAAGAACTTTTTGAGAGATAACTGTAATTAATGCTTCCATTCTACTGACATTGAACTATCCTAATCAAGTAAATGTGTTTACTAACTTCTCATCCATTTGATCCATGTAGTCAAGTTCCTTTTTTATTTCTGAAATTTCATCCTTCAATTGCTAAAATAGAGCAGAAAAACTTAAATTTTGAAGCTTCCATACACACTACCAAAGCCTACTACGCCACCAGCCACACAAACAGGAAATTAGGACTTACCACAGGAACCAATGATATAAAGGAGTCTGACAAACCACATTGAACCCAGCAAAATTTTATCAATAATAGCATTGATTAATAAAGGGATGATGTTATGAACCAATAAACTTTTCTATCACCCCTTGATGACATTGAAAAAGGAATATAGCTTTATATAAAATCAACACTTGAAAAAGTGCTAATATTGATTTTTGATTTTGAAATAAATTAAGCAATGTTGCAAATACATTTAAGAAAACAAATAAAAGAACTCAAAGCCAAAAAACAAAGTAACCTCCATTGTTTCTCCTTCCATAAGCTTAAGAAATTCTAGACATATCAAAGAAACTTTAAAATTTTGTAGATCTACAGTTAATTTGGTTTCTAAATGATAGCAAACTGGTTTATCTGCCTCATACAGTTAGAATGATCACCAAAAAGCAGGAAACAAATAAGGAGAAAGATCTACCAAACAGCGAATAATTTAGAGCAGATGGACAATAGCAGTCACTAAAACAATAGGAAGTTGATATGAAGAGCAATACATTTAGTAAACATAAACCTGGCAGGTTTTGTTTGGCAGATTTTCATCATACCTGTATTTCAACAGTTAGTTCTTGCTTCCTCCGTCGAATTTCTTGAAGTAACAGCCTTTCTTTAGGAGTTAATTCTGAAATTTGATACAAAAAACATAAGTAATAACAATACCAGCCAAAATTGCTGTTACTTACAAACTTACTAACAGGAAACAATGTCAAATATTGGTCAACCAGGAATAGTCTCTGCACTTTCACACAAGCAATATCATTTGACAAGACACCTGTGAATTACACCTACTGCTATGCTTTGTTGAAAACATCACACATAATGCAAATTTCACATGGAGCATGTGGCTTGTTGAAAAGAAAATAGACTAAAAACAGCCTCAAGTACTTCCACATACTTATAAATAATCATACTGAAACACAAACTTATTGTCATGACTTAATTCCATCAGATTCATAATTCATTATTTCATTAAATGTCATTCTTTTATCTAAAATAAAATCAAGCCTTTTAGAAGGTCAAGATTTAGGACTCCACATGAGGTTAATTTGCTCCTTTTCATGAAACAGCCAAACACAAAGCAAAATATTAACTTTAATCTTTTGCTGTTTGTTGGTCACCACTTAAAATGCCTCTAAATCTTTTTGAATTTTCTCCCAGTTCTATATTGCATAATATAACTGGTCGAGATGACAAAGAATAAGGGAAAGGAAATTTTCAATTCACACCCTACTTGATTTTTTGTCAATTCAACCTGTCTAGTTTCAAGTCTGGTTCTTTGGAAATGCCTACATTTAGTAAGCACCAGTTATAGACACCTTTCTATTCTGTGACTTGTCCTTGGCCAAGTTAGGAAGGAAAGGCTTTTGATAGGATTTTGATTAGGATTTGCAGTTGGCATAGACTTGACTTTGGTAGAATAAGTGTTTTTGGTTTTTGATACGGTTTAACAGAACCAAATTGCAAAATTAGGCAGCAATTCCCCATGTTTAGAAAAGAATCAGAGCAGAAATTTTTGAGGAAGAATTTAATGCACAGAAAAATTAACTAAAACAAAAATTTTATACGATTAAAAACTATTCAGATTTATTTCGGAAACACACTTTAATACTTGGTACTACAATTCATTAAAAATATAAAATTTTATGGGGAGCCTTTGATGATCAACATACTCTTTCTGAGACCCAGATACCTGGCTAAGATACCAGATATCTAACAGAAATTTATATATTTTAATCTAAGATTGATGGTCAGGTAAGCTTTATAACTTACATTTCATAAATTTCAAAGATATCTTCAATTTCAAACCAAGAAACAATTCGTAATTCATTTCCTACTTTTTTGATAGCATGCAGAACAAAATTCGTGTTGCCAAATCGTTACTCGCTAAATATAATTTTCGATTGTCTTTTTTTAAATATCCTACATACACAAGTAGCTTTATTCGACATTAAGGATTTGAATCACTTCCTTCGTGTAACCAAAGTTTTTTTCACTTCCTGTTTGTTACAATAAAATCAGTAGCCAGATGGTGGGTTTTCTGTTAGAAATAGTATTTCCAATTCTTTACTAACTATTAATTCGCAAAAAATAAAGAATATTTTTAAATAGATCACCTGTTCTAAAAGCACCGTTGTTCGTGAACTCCATCAGTACAGCTGTTTATTCAAAACCAAAAACAAAACCAACACGGCCTAAAATGTACCGGCGATCTTGGTATTGCTGCTAAACAGCTTTAGTTCCGACACTTCCGTTAATTATCTTGGCAAATGGTGTCACAGGAACTCGGATCGATCTCTGTTTCTATTCTACTGTCCAAGGAAGCGCCTTTCAGCTGACTTGAGAATGTTTCCGACAGCACAACTACTCCTTGACACAAAATGGCGACCTTTGGTTGCTATCATCATGAACTGTGACGTCATGCCCTGTTGTTGAGATGCCTCTGTACCTCCATGGGGAAATAAAGATTACCTCGTGAAATAAGTGAGCTTGGGGGTCCTCTGTTTGATATTTCTTAGCAAGTGAAATCTGTTTCTGTTAACGATTAATCTGTTTATGCTATAATGGGTAGAGCTGCCCCTAAGCTTCGCTTTTTGGGAGTTCTCGCATATAATAGATTGTTACAGTTACTGTATTCTTTGCATTACACGAAATGAGTGACGAAAAAATAATGGATTACAGGCCTGCCACAGCCGTTAATCCTAATATTTTTCAAGCCGAAAATTTGTGCACTCAATGTAGAAACTGCATATTAATGTTCTGGTATGGGCTTTTCTCAATAGTGGTGAAAATATCAACGAATATATGAAAAGAGATCTTTATATGCAACGATTGTCAATTCTTCATCAGTTAAAAATAAAAATCAAAGAATAGCGTGTTTGAATGGTCCTATGTTTTTGCCCAATCGCACCCGCTAATCACCTAGTTGAAAAATTCAAGAGAGAAAAGCCACGGGGCGCAGCGGCGCGGCACGGGGGGCAGCACGGAGGTCAGTACGGGGGCAGCGGGGGCAGCACGGGGGCAGCAAAGTGCCCTTTTCACGAAATTGATTTTCCAAGCAATATCAATTTATATCAATATTTTGGATGCTAATGAAATCTAGGTTTAAAGTATCTCTTGATACCTACATGCAAGAGAAAAACCAATATTTTCCATTTTGATAAGAACTGAAAGTCGATTTGCCAAGCAATTTGATCGCAAAACACTTTTTGTTAATAAGTTTTCTTTAACCTTCATGATCATGTTGAAGATGTTTCAGATTGCTACCAACGTTGGCTCGCAAATGTTCGATTTATCAGTCAAGGCATCAATGATGTCTTAAATTCAAGCAAAGGCGTAGGAACCGGGGGGCACAGTGGGTACGTGCCCCCTTTTTTCCAAAATTCTGGTTACCTGCCCCTTTGCAGCTCACCGAGTTGCTGCTTTTGCCAACTGCATAATCAAAAAGTGCCTTTTAATTGCTTAGGTGCTATACGAAATGAGCAAAGAGGTGACCTTTTTGGGCCAAGATCTAAAATTTTTCTTCTCTTTCTACTTTTGGAAACACCAAAAATTAAGGTCCACAAAAGGGTTACCGAAAGGTAGTGGCGATGGAAAATTGGCCATGGGCCTTGAGGCCTAGGGGCCTCTCGATGTTTCTAGTTTGTCAAAGCAATTAGTAAGACATAATTAAATTGTGCAACTTCATAAATGATTGCAAGAAAATGTCTGCAAAAATATTCTCAAATGTTTTGTTAGTTAATCTAAAGGGCATGGTCGCCAGAAATTTTCTGCTCGCTTTGCTCGCAAAGGGCTTCCTCTTTTCGCTATGCCACGGGCCTCCGAAAACCTCTCGGCGGCACTGTTCACAACTAAGTCAGAAAATGATACCTATATCATTGTAACAAGGCTTTATGTGACAGCCATTTTAACCTTTCTAGAACCTCTATTGAGATGCCTCTTAAACATGCTTTTAAACCTTATAGAATGTTTGTAAGGGTGCCCCTTCAAACAGATGTCCCCCATTTTCATAATCCTTCACTCAAGATGTTTTTTGAATCAAGAAGCTTTCATGCAACACGGTATTTCTATTCGAAGCTTTTAACATACCGACTGGTTGGAAATTTGTTCCAGTGGGCCAATTTGCTTGTCCTAGTAGGCCCTTCTGAATCCCCACTAGTAGAAGTCCTTAAGAAATATCCTGAAGACTTGGCTTGAATTTGGCAAGCAGTGCTAGAATGCACGTGTATTTTTATGAGCCAATACTAAAAGCTTCTTAAAGATTTTGAGTGATTTGAGTTTCTTATGAGATCCTTATGGGAACCCTGGTGCAATCGGAAATTTCAAAAGCAAGATTTTGAAGCCTTTTTTAAGCCGAATTGTCTCTCTTCAGAAGTAGCAATAATAGAATGATATGATCCTTTTTTTCTCAAGATCTTTGTCATACAAATGTAGCCAAATATGGATCTCAGTTCCAAACGAAATAAGTACTCCCTATCTTTACAAAAATAAAAAATCTCAAAATTTTCATCGTTCAATTGTATTTGAGACTTTTGCAAGGAATATGCATGCTAACATGAGTTAGCGTTGGTAATTTAAATTAGTCGGCTTTACTTAGCTTCAATATAGCTACAGATTGAACCAACTTTAAATCAAGCCATGTAGATGATCATCAAAACCTCATCAGAACAAATTTTTGTTTTTATGTAAGGTAGGATTAGGTCCAGCCTCCCTTGATGGCTTATATTGGGGTGAAAGAAATTTGCGAATGAAGTTTGACTGTAGTCCTGATTTAAATGTATTTTAACGTGTGTTGCCCCTCATTTCTAAGAATCTTTAGGGCGTAACAACGCAAAATTTCTCTGAGGCGTAGCCCCCAGACCACACGCCCTATTTACCTTAACAGCACCTTCACCTACATCCAGGCTTCATCATTGGCTAAACGACGATTCCCTATCTGTTTCAGCAGCAAACTTTGATACCGCCAAGGTTCCCCGCCGCGACAAGAAGCATCTTCCTCTCACATAAGGTTCCATCCGCATCTGGACATAAATTTTTTGCTTACCTTTGGACATCATCCACTATTTATGCTCTGACGATTGTCGGACGAGAAGCCTAGGGGGGGAGGTAACTCTTATGCATGGGCTCTGACGCAGGTTGGAAAGTGAAATGGCGTGGGGGGGGGGGGGTGCAAAGGGAGATTTTAACAATCATAAAAAAGAATTTTGAAAAAGCTCTACTGTTTTGCAAAAAGGTGAGGGGGGGGCTTCGTCGGAGGCCCTGCTATGTGTAGCTGAACGGGGTCGTGGCGCCCATAGAGGTTGGTTGGAAGTCCTCGAAGTCGCTGAATATGGGTCTCAAAAATGCATTGATTCTCAAAGATTAGCCCTACCTTAACTTTGGGTTTACCAAAAATCTTTCCTGACCAAAGCGTCGCTCTATCGAGTATAAAGTTGAGATATTAACTGGTTTTTAGGAACTGTATAATTATTGCGCTTATTACGTAATGTAACATGTCACTTGTTTGTCGTTTCTTCAGTATCTACCATGCTACCTAGAGGTTGATTTCATCGACCATAAAACTGGGTATTTTTTCTCCAAATCCTGAAATGTTCGTCGACAATAAGAGCGGTGTTTTGTATGGGTGGGCATTTTGCTATATTCCGTGTGGCACGCCATCGCACCCTCATTCTTTGGTTCAAGTCTCTCCCCCCGCCGCCCTTCCCCAGGACGAAAAGCCCCATCCATTTTGCTAGGTTTAAGTTTGCCATTGTTTGATTACCAAATTGTATCAATATTACAATCATAAAACATTATCAAACAATTTCCAGGCTTTTCTGTTTGGTGTTTCACAAAGAGATGACGAAACTGAACATTAAAACAGTTTTGAGCTGTACTGCGCCACTTTGGATAATCGGTTCATTAATATTAGTTTTAATAAGACTATGTTTCGAAGTGGAATGCATTTAGAAACTGAGATCTGAAAGAAGGCTCTGTGAAGCAAAAATTCACCGAAATGCAGCTATAATTCTAAGTTGTCTAAAACTTTCAAGCAAAGAGAATTGTAAAACTTCAATGAGTATTATGATTCCAGAGTCATTATTCAAACTTCATAATTCAGGAAACTCTTCTCGAAATGCTTGAGCTTAATTAACTATGATGAAGGTGACGATACTTAGACTTTTATTATACAGATTTGATGAATTGTACATAATTGGTTGCATTAGAAGAGAGATTTACTAGAACTGTCAGATTACTTGCAATCGATTCCATCTTTTAGAAAGCTAAACTCTGCAATGATTCTTTGTCAACGAACAGAACGAGTCATGAAAAATTCATATAAATTTTAAATTTCCTAGTTCGAGACTGAAGTTACAATATAAGTTGCAGAACATGTAAATAGCCAGACACTCTTGCCAAAACAGGGCCGTCGGAAGCGGGATGGAAGGCTGGGGTGGGGGGGGGGGGGGGGCTGGATTTCCCCAAATAATTGTCAAACAGTATTATATTTCCATCTAGCTACATCTTCATCATGTAACCACAATCACAGACAAAATGTTGAGACAAAATGGAATTTTTGTAATTTGCTACTTTACCTTGCCCCTGTAAATTCGAATCACCCCTTTCCCCCCGAAGCAATGTTGGATTTGTAGTTCTATCATTTCTTCTTCAAAATCATGCATTCAACATTGAATTGTGGGAGAGGGGGGGGAGTTATTTTTTTAAAGGAAAATGAAAATATAAGCTTTCCTTGAAAAGTTTCAACCATTTTGTCCTTAATCTTCATCTGAGTACAGACACTCCGATCTTCTGGGCAAGCGTTTTAGTGCAATAAAAATTTTCATTTCTAAATGGGAGCCTGGGGGCTTCTTTTCTCTTCAACAGAAATACCAAAAGTCAGTTATTTTACAGGGACGCAAAATATCCATAAGGGGGCCCCAAACCCGCTTCAACTGCCCCCAGTTGCCCCCTAAATCTGCCTTCCAAGATGGAGAAGGGTTCATGAATCAACCTTTAAGCCTAGCGCACACTAGCGATTTTTGTCGCCAGCGACGGCGATTTTTGTAGCCAGCGACTAAAAACTGAAAATCGTGTGCGGGGCGCAAAAACAAATTTTCGTTGATCAGCCAATCATAAAGTGTTTTCAAGGCACGTGGAAAGTGTGTTGATTTTTAAGAATATTGACAAGATGGAGGTCACAGGAACATGCTCGTTCTCTTGGACAACGCATAAAGAGGATTTCTAAGTCGATTTGTGGCGCGAGAAACCCTGCTTGTACGCCATATCCTTTCGACAATACGACGATAAGACGGCAAAAGCTGCAGCCGTGGCTGAGCTTGCTGATGCTCTTAGTGCTACGAGCGGGTACTACTGCGACAAAAATCTTCGTCGCTGGCGACAAAAATCGCTAGTGTGCGCTTGGCTTAAATATTACCTTACGTGTTGTGAAGCGTGACAAAAAGGAATAAAGAAGATATCAATAAACAGAAAGTTTTATCGTTACAGAGTTCATTATCAATACATTTTATCAAATCCAAAGATTTACTTTCCTTAAAACTTTATTCACAAACAGCACAAGCTATTCATCATGGATTCTAATGGATGACAAAAAGGTTATTTTAAATGTTTGTTCATACGGGTAACTTCTATCGGAAAATTGTGTTCACCAACTTTACTTAACTGTAAACCGCTTACAGTAAGCGTGGTCTAGCTAGTTTCGCAATTTTTTAAACATAAGACTTTGCAGTTACTTAGACTGTAAATGGCTAATTTCTAATAGCTGAGCTCTTCAGCAAATTGATTTAAATTGGAATACACGAGACATGACTTCAAAGGCAGGCCAGTTGTATTGACGACAAATTAAACGAAGTTCCTTGCAAGTGTTCATTTTCCTTTCAGCCACAAATTATTCGCGTTGACGAGTTCTTAGAAACAAGCCTCACCACCATCGGTAATGTGCAAATGCTCTATTAGCTTCCGCAACCTTGTGAAGTTCAGTTTTCTTCTTGATCACAGTTCCCTGTTTAAAAATGAAAAACAATATTTAGAAAAAGTCTCCAAGGCGCTGAGACGGACTATGGAAGGAAAGCTTTTAGGAGCCCTCTCGGTTGATGGCATGAGTAAATACAGATGTTGGTTCCAGGTTGGTCAAATTAGTAAAAGGGAAAAAAATATTTAGAAAAAGTCTACAAGGCGCTGAGACGGACTATGGAAGGAAAGCTTTTAGGAGCCCTCTCGGTTGATGGCATGAGTAAATATAGATGTTGGTTCCAGGTTGGTCAAATCAGTAAAAGGGAGAAAATATTTATGCTCGGGTATACTAGTCAATTCACTATATCATCAAAGTGGTGCTCTATCAGCTTAGAGATTAGCGGGATAGGGGAGAGGGGGTGGTGGATAAGACGCAAACTTCCCCTGAATACGAACATTTCGAGCCTACCTCGTTGTAATAAGCGTCAATGAATTCTTTGGCAAGTTTGTTATGCATTTTGGCGTCTCTTGGGCCATTCTGTTCACGTGCAGCTGTTATAATCCATTTCATTGCAAGAAACCTCCTGCGACTTTCTGGCAACGGCGTAGGGACCTGAAAAATAATTTGAAAATTACAATAAAGGAAAAAGCAGCCTCATGAGAGTAATGAAAAGTATACCAAACAAATGGCTAGGGATGGGTATCATGCCCCAGAGAATTGGAACATTCGAGGATGAGTGAAATATATGACAAAGAATTTATCCTGACGTAGTTCTAAATAAAGAAATAAAGTAGATGGCTTTGAAAAAAGCAAACATTTAGTAAACTAAAGCTTTTCGTCTGACACTTTTCAGAGTTTAAAACGTCAGAATATAGATCGAAAACTCTACGCTAAGAAATATATATACCCAGTTGTGGATCGAAATGGGCCAATCAGAAACACGAGCACATGGCTGTAAAGGTTGACCAATCAGTGCCGCTTGCCTATTGAGAATGTTACCAATGGAGTCCTAAGGTGAAAACGAACTCCTTTTGTCTATACAGTAGCGGTTTTTTCGTGCTTATGTAGATAGATCAAAACCCATCCCCAAAGAGAACAGCCACCTTGGTCTTGCAAATCTAAAATTACAACTAAAACCTGCGATTATGCTTTCGGGCAGCATTTGCTAGAAAACCCAGATTGTGCAAAAAACTATAATGGCGACATGTTTCGGATTATTGGTAAAGCCCGATCTTCGTTCCACCTAGCAGTTTTAGAATCTAGCATGTCGTTATGAATCTGTGTTGAATGCTCACAAATATGGTACACGGCAAGCCACAAAAATGAAATTTTTTAATACGAAAAAATACTTTGCAATCTGGTATCAGATCTGTGCGTTTCTTTGGTGCTAGACTTTTGGAACAATATTCCAGTAGATACAAAAAGATCATTGTCTGTTATCAGTTTTTGTCGAAAGCTTAAAACGTTTTTAATCAAAAAGAACTATCAAATTTGATTCTGAAGCAAAATTGATTGTTCTGTCACTCATGTAAAAGATCAGTTACATTCAAAACCACCTTAGAAAAGGTGGTGCTCTCTTCTCGATTAGTCCAGCTACTGATAGAGTTCTTCCTAAAGAAACTCCCCTGCAAACAACATCTTACGTAATTGTTATTTTTTGTTTGTTATTATAAGTATTTTATGTAATGCGTGAAAATTATATGTAATTATTTGTAATGTAGTTGTAGTAAGATATTGTATGTAGAGAAATTTTAGAATATAAAACTGAACTGAACTGAACTGAACTGAACTGAACTGAACTGAACTGAACTGAACTGAACTGAACTGAACTGAACTGAAATGAACTGAACTGAACTGAACTGAACTGAACTGGTGTTCATATGTATGAAGAATTGAAAAATGCTTGTTAGATTTTTGACTGAAAATCACAGTTTTTTGCCCCTCCTGTGAAACTTCCTAACTACACCACTGTATATAATTATATCATAGATAAGGTTATTTGCTTTAAGAAACATACAAATAAAGCTAAAGGCAGACTTACGAAAGTAGTTTGTCTGCGAACGAGTATCATTAAACATCAGCGCCGAAAAGGGGGAATGCAAAGCAAGTTTTAAAATATTCCTACTCTGCATTTAGGTCCGAAAATTTTTTTGCTTGTGGTAAAAAGGGACCCAACTACAATTCATGATGGGCCTTGGTGTCCCTTTCTTCAAAGCAATTGTTAGGCCCCGTTAGATGCAAGCTGTGATGCATTATAAGAAAGCTTACAAAAATTCTGATGAGAAATAAGAATATAAATGAACGAGCACTTCCCGAAGTTTCTCACGAGGAGCATATAAAATGAACATCAATAAAAAATTCAATACTTAACAAACCGAGTAATTTTTCCCTCCTTTTTTCATGGTTGTACATCCAATTACAGGCTTCGAATTTTCGACAGCTGTCTTGAATATTTTTAGTGGATCAAGTTCAATTGTCTCTGGATCTGAAGATTTTTGTGCTCTAGGAAAATAAATTTTGATTTTATAAAATTTTACACAAAATTTTATAAATACTATGCTATTGACAATAAATTTAAGTGTCCTTTTAGCATAAGAAACACTAAACATTATCAGACAATGATAAAAGTAGCAAAAATTCTATCAAAAATAATGGACAACATATTTCAGAAAAAAGTATATTTTGATAAATTTTCCATTGGAATGACAGCAACAAATACCCTACTTTTGAAATTCAAGTCAGCTACATGGGATATAAACTATTAAAAGCTTACTTTGAAATTTGAATCTCTTTTACTCTTTCAAATGCCTGTTAATAGAAATTTCTGAACATGAAAAATGTGGTCTAAAAGTTGTCCTGAACTTTGGTGATTGGAAGCAAATAAGTTACATGATTGTTGCCAATAAACACAGAAAATATTACCTAAGATTGTTGAAAAACCACATTCTGGTATTATCGGAACCCACCTAACCCCTAGATTCTACCAAAATAATTTATTTTTAGAAAAATGCTATTGGAACCCAGAACTTATGTAGGAATAAACCTTGATAGCAGAATAATCATGAACCATTATTAACACCTGAATTTGCCTTGAATAAAGGGGTGGCCAAGTAATGCAGCTACCATGGACAATGCTATCAATTGTCTTGATTGAAGAAGATTAAAGGAGTTCAGAAAAGCACTTGATTCTTATTAACTGAAAGAAACAAGACACAATCAAAGTAGTGCCTCCATATTCTAAACACATGTGGGACCAGGGCATGTTCCATAAGGGGCATGATTATTGTCAAGTTCAAAGAAGCACCAGTTGACTTCCTGGGGAGTTCAAGGCTTTCATGAATTGAGTGAAATGTTGGGACACCATACTGTCTATTGTTTGGAAGTGTTAGGTAGGTGCCAGCAAAGGAAGGCACTACTGAATCAATACCAGTAAAATTAGAACATTACTTAGATGGTTTTTATTAATCATTTACTCACCGATTTCATGATATTATTTGCAAGGGCCTTTTTTCCATCCCACATCATACAGTTGACAAATTTGCTAAGAAAAAAAATTTAAAAATTTACAAAAAAATTAAAATAAATGACCTTTCTCAAAATGAAATGTCAAAAAGACCTTTCTAAAAAAGTTCTTGAGAGAACTTGAAGACACTTTTAATCACTAGAAAATTTATACGTTTTCAGAAAGCAAGATTAAGACATTATAACAAGGATTTTTGTGTATGCTCAATAAACTTTATAATACACGAATCTTGGACAAGTGTTTACTTACATTACAAGCAGAATACAATTTTCATCAAATCTCGATTTTTGTGTATTTACCTCACAAGGTCATCATCAAACTCAGAGAGATTGACAAAATGTGAATTTGCAGGCTTTTTTAATTTGGCTGCTTCTTCTTCTGTTACAATTACTCTGCAACAAAAATCCTTAAATCAATGATTAAGTTTCAAGAGACTTTTAAAGGTAAATTTTTGCCATCTTTTCATGAATTTAAAAAGATCATCAAGAGAATACCAAATGGCTTATCAAGGTGTTGTTAATTTTTTTAAGTTTCAAGAGAGTTTTTAGAATATGTTTTCACAATTTTTTATAAATCTAAAAAAATCATCAGGAGAAACAGATAAATTAAAGGGGCTGTGTCGCAAGGGGCATCCTGCATGGCAACACGCCAGGTGAGGGAAGGCTGTTTGGGTGAAACAACCAGGGTTCAATAGGAAAATCAATATACAAATGTTGAAATATAGTAATTGTCCTTTCCATGTTTGACAAATAAACTCATAAAATATAATTTATCAAACATATTGAAGTACCAGAGCACCATCTGCCATTATTCCAATTAGCAAAACTGTGTATTTGGTTTGTTTACAAACCTTGACACGGTCCCTTTAGTTTTATTGAAAATTGTCAGGCATTTCTTTTATAAGTATAAAGAAGCTAGAAAATCCTAGCTACATGTCTGATAAGACGCTAATATCCACATAAAATTTATTTTCATGCCATGATATCTTCGAAGCAGTATGCTACGAAACATTGAAAGAACCTCAAAGCTTGTGAAAAAAAGAGTCAACTTTGTTTGAAAACTGATACCGTTTCTTCAAAGTTTTTATTTTTACAATTACAAATAAAACCGCAACATGGGGGGTAACTTATCAGTTCCTGAAACCTTCACATCCGGTGAAAATGGCATATAATCCGCACAAGTCGACTTTTAACCCGCCTTTACTATTTAATATCACTATTCAGTTAACTCGTTTGAAACATTGAAAAACAATCATAGAATGCTACACTAATAATGAATAACTTGCAGTTCCGTTTAGGGCATCATAGGCATTTCAGTGAATTAGGCCATACAGACAAAGCAGTCTGGACAAAGAAGCCTCAATCTGAAATGAAATTCTAGTTTCACGATATCTGATCTCATTTAGATTGTAGCAATAGCATTGTTTTAACAGAATTTCCATATCAGTTTGTACTTCCAGTCGGTTCTTTGTTCATAACATCGTCACTATTGAGCCATGGGACGACTGTCTGCCCAAGCGGCAGCGCTGGTTGGTAGCAAAAACTCAGACGGCTTAAACTCTCCATTTGTCTCGAAATCAGTGTAATAAAACTCCGATTCAGAGCCCCAAACCATTGAAAAAGTCAATTATGTGTCAAAAATGCAAAATTAGCTCCTTTCACATGCACAAAATAAACATTTGTCCGCAGCATTTTGTTAAAGGTTTCTATTGAGAAACACAATACTTGCTGAGAACATGTCACTTGTGACGTCAAAGATGATCGCCCACTCGTGACGATTTTCGCCTCGAGTCTCAAGTTGTCGGAACAATTGTCGTTTCTCAACTTAAAACGCCTGTATTTCAAAAACGGTAACTGTGATTTAAAAAAATTTTTCGATCCTGGAATTTGCTTGTCACAAACTACCGTTTTAGCCAAACTTATTTTTGCGTGTCAGTTCTCCTTTAAGAATCAGCAAAGAAATCTTAGAAATACTAAATAACAATTCAAAGTAGATTTGCTGATTTATCTTCAACTTTGAAAGCACAACTCTAATGACATTTGCTATCAAACTACCCAGCCATCATCCAGCAACACCACCTTTTGATGGTTCAACTGGTTAACGTGCAAGCACCTCCAGTTGGAAAACAGCCCAGACTGACTGCATCCTAGTCAGAAGCTATTAATCATTTTGATGAGAAAATAATAGTGCTACACTTCCCTAGAAACAAGACCAACAAGCGCAGTCCAATGGATTTTGACACCTGTCTTATGGGTTCAACTTACATGAAAAAGGGCCCCAAACCATAAAAATGCAGCACCTGCAGCCAAAAAAATAAAAAGAGCAGTGTCATGCTTTCAGATAATTGCAGAGTTTGTGACTCAGTCAAAAGAGAAGTTCAATGAGTCTTTCTCATACTTTGGAGAAAAGTAAACATCATAGATGCCATCTACCGCTCCATCACAGATCCAGTCAGGCTTATTAGACACCACATCACAGTACTTGTAATAAACATTTGAGCACTACAAGGTAACCCTCAGTATTTTTTGTTAAAAATACTTCAAGCCAGAAGGAAACCATCTATAAACCTTTTAACATCAACACAAATAATGTATATTTCTTTATATTTATGATAAACATGGATATTAAAAAGGTTTCAACAACCATGTGCAGGTAAGGTATTTTGTATTTGTTTGTATTTGTTTCTACCTAGCATCCCAATGTAGTTTTTAGGACACTAACAAGCTTATGCTTATTGAGCAGTGTCCTGGTCCTTCCTCTCGATGTGACCATACCTCATGATTCCTATGCCTGGAATTACAGAGAGCTGGCGACTCTCCCCACTCTGGGTGAAAGTTTGATCATGCCAGGGACTCGAACCACAGACCCTTTGGTCTGTAGTCAGCGCCTCTAGCAATCCTCGCACGATAGATCATATTCTGAAGCAAACAAGCCTACAGTATGTCATCATATTCACTCAAATGACCACCGTCAACAAACACAATGAAAAACAGTTCCTTCAAGAAAAATGCTAATGAACATTCTAGCAACATGTCAGACTGTACTGCAAAATATTAAAGAAGAAATTATCTGATCAAGCCTTTACTTTAAGCCTTCAACTTGGGGCTAAAAAATGTTAAAACACAATCATCAATAAGTATGCTTTATGTTATCATAGGGCACAAAATCAAGTTTCCCTGGAAGCAGATTGTGCTCAGTAGAAGGCATTTAGACAATCTGGAGAAATGATCCATGTGACAGATCACAAGGTTGGTGTCTTCATGTTTTCAAAGAATATATTTTTATTTGTAAGTATTATAACTTTCTACAAGACATTTTCTTACACTTTTTGCTTTCTTTTTGCTTGAACCTTGGGAACATCTTTTGCTTGAGCTGCTATTGAACTTAAACACCTGAAATAAAAAACATTTTATAAATTAGACTTTGTCTAAAAACTCAAAGTCTTTCATTAATTAATACAATTAAAGTCATTATTTTAGCCACATATTTTCAAAATTATCTTCTTCTCTCAGTATTTATTATTTTTGGAAATGGAATCTCTTTGACACAATTAGCTGTAAGCAACAGTATTTAAGGTGGAAACTAAATATGACATTTTTTTCTGTGCTAACACTTGATAATATTGTACATTTGCCTCATCATGCAAACAAATACTTCATAATTGTATGATAGAAACTATTTATCATCATTTTCATAACCACTGGTTGTCTATAAGTTATACAGTGGCCCAAACATAGGCAGCAAACCCACCCACATTATTTTCCTTCATTATACACCAGTACGCCAAGGAATGCAAATTATGAAATCCACACCGGTAGGCTGGTAAATTTCACTGGTTAGGGATATGTTTAAAAAAGTAGAACAAATTCTTATGGCTTAGGAGTTCTGTAAAAGGTATAGTTTCATCATCTTTTTAAAGGCATTTTTGTTGCGGATATTCTTTAGTTCAATTGGCAAGGAGTTCCAATGCTTAACCCCATCGAATGTCAGGAAGTTTTTTTTGAAACTATGATTTTCCTGTTGATTTGAAACATAAATTTCGCTGTTTCGAGCTTGTATAGAATTTCTAGGTTTAATAACTTGAAACGTTTAAAGATTGGCTCTGTGTGAGCTGTGTAAGAAGCAGCAAAGAAGCAAAATCTATTACTCTGACAGCTTTACGTAGGGTTATTTTCAATGGTTCGAGAGTAGTCTTATTAGCACAGCCCCAGTTAAGAAGTCCATAAAGAGCATGAGATTGAATAAAAGAGTTGTATAGTGTTACAAGGGTGCTTTTTGGTATAAAATGTCTTAATTTATAAAGGATACCAATACTTTTAGATATTTTGGTATTTAATTGGTTTATGTGGTGTTTCCAGTTAAGTTTGTCATCAATTAATACACCAAGGTATTTTGAGGAGGTTTCTTGTTTTAGATTTTCGTCATTTATTTTTAGATTTACAATTCTATTATTTTTACGAGGTCTTATTATGAGAAAATTTGATTTAGCTACATTGAGTGATAACTTATTAGCTAGAAGCCATTCAGAAACATTTTTCATTTCATAATTGACTGTTTGTTCAAATGTATCTAGGCTTTTATCAGCAAATAAAATATTTGTGTCATCAGCAAAGAGACGAAAATCAAGGACTTCGGAGGAGTTGTAAATATCATTAATGTAAAGCAAGAAGAGGAGGGGGCCTAATATGCTTCCTTGAGGGACACCACAATTAATTTTCAATTCTGTAGAGTTCTCACCATTCACAGTAACAATTTGAGTTCTATTATCTAAGTACGATTTAAACCAGCTGTGACCTACACCCCTAATTCCATAGTGCTCTAATTTACTGGAACTGCTTTGGACAAATTTTTGCGGCGTCAGGAATCAGGATCTAAACACAGATTTGTATCATTTTCGATTTAAAAAAGGAGAAAATGTGGAAAAATAGAAGCTGTATAAAACTAACCTGCATCCATGTTTGCTTGGTAAGAGTAATCGACTTGTCAATCTAACAACATTTAGTGTAGCCATGATAGCAATATTCATGTGAATTGGAAGGTCTGTTTCCACACCCTCGATTTCAACCTGAGAAGGAGGCGGGGCCATAATGACTTCACCTTGGAAGCAACACGACATTGATGCTAAGTCGCGATGTAGCCTGGAAGTTAGAGGAGAAATGTTGGACCCTTGTGAGAGAGTGGTGCCCAGATTTATTGTTTGCATCATGAGACATCCGTGTGTATTTGGATTTATTTTTGGTTTTTGCACTGTGATGTTTTGGTGGACCTGCTCTCGGTAAAATATTTCTAACTAATAATTTGTAACTGAAAGTGTGATGATCCATTATTTACTTTTGGTGCACAGGTGTTAGTATCTCAGACCACTGCCTATTCACTAGCAAGGAAAATACAAATAGTACAATGCTTTTGCCATAATGAATACCTTATATTTCAAAGCTGAAATTTTGTAAGAATATCTACCAATTGTTCATGATCTCTTGAATATTATACAATATTTTGCAGTAGTGGAGGCTGGCACGCAAAATAATATGAATCTAGTAAAGAAAAATTGTGAGCAAAGCAAACCAGTTTGTGATAGGATAGTGTAGGGGCGTGGCCTCTGGAGGGCTTTTTGTTTTTAGCTAACATCACCAAATTGTCTTTGAATGGCAGATTTTTAATACCTTGATTTGCTTTTTATTGTTTTGTACTGTTAAAATTGCTGCTGGGGTTAAATAGTCATGCAGTATTACATCTGGAGTACTGCAAATGAAGATTACTGTTGTATTTTTACTGAAATAGAAACAACTTTACATCATGATGAGCCTCAAACTGTAGTGCTCCTGGGTATAAGCCATGTAAACCTCATGCAGGATATTGGCTAGTAAATTATGAAGATGTGCTAAAGGTTCTGCATCTTAATGCTAATGCCAAAAGCTGTCTGTTACACCAAAAGCTGCATGATACAATGCATAACAGAAACTATTAATCATATTTATCAGCGATGGTTATTTAAAAGTCAGGGATAATTCATGTGCTGGTCCAAGCACAGGCAGAAAACCCACCCACCTTTAGGCCAACACAGTATTTTTTCTTCATTTTAAGATAGGACACCAAGGAATTTATGAAGTCCATACCAGATATCTCTGGCATAAGTTACATGGATTCCACCCTGGGCAGTACTGGATGAATGTACTTTGGTGTACTTTGTAATTTCCAGTACTTTGGTGTACTTAACAAAGGGACTTTGGTGTACTTAGATTGAGTGCCATATCAGAAACCTTTCTCTTAGCTTGCCAGGTATTGCCAGCCCATTTCTTAGTGCAGCCTACAGTTTTGACAACATGAGGTTTTCTCTGTTTCTGTACAAATAAGCCTGCTTTGTGTGATAAAGTGGCTTGCTTATTTTTTGGCATTTTTGACAGGCATCTTTGCTTTTGAAAAGAAATATTTTTCGTGCAAATTGTTTATGCATTATCTTTCATTGTCTGTGTAAATTTCCTGTAAGTTTTGGTTAATACCATGCAAGAAAGTAATTCTACAACTTGTTTGCACAAGGAGATAGCACAGTTTTATAGTTTTGTGTGCACCAAGAAGATAATTTGCTATTGTTATTGGTATTTGTTATTGGCAAAGTGAATAGATCTGTTTCTAAACTGATGCTCGTTAGCATGAAGTAGATTCAAGCAATGTTGAAGCATTGTGCATTTTTAGATTTATTTACAATACACAGTACTTGATCAGATGATATACATAACAAACCTAGTAGTCCATCATAGGACCATCATTTGTTGCACCTTTGACTGTTATCTCTACATTGATATGCATCTTAACTTCATTGTGAACAAAAGATCTCAAATCTCAAAGCTCAAAGCTCAAGAATCAAGAATCTCAAAGCTTAAGAATTCATAGTCATCTCCATTTCTTGATATGATCGTGAAGTTTGATAATTGAAACTGAAGTCAGGAAGATTCGTCATCTAAAGCATAATGACAAAGGCAGTCCCCAGTGTTTTTGGGCATTCATTTATTAAAAAGACAGGCTGAAAATAGTTCAACTCAATGTTTTGTAATCAATGAGCTAATGTGAATTGAACAGTTATTTTTCTGTTAAAATCACAACCAAATTACACAAAACAAAATATGCTCTTAGCTTTGTTGGAAGGCAAGCATGATTTTCTTGATCTCTGTTTTCATTTCAGTGTTACATTAGCAACAAGGAATTTTCCAATAAATCAGATGCAAATGTTTCCAGTTGGTAGTTATGTGCAAGACATTTATGATGGCTCACTTGATTCATTAGGCAACATTCTAAAAACCACTGATCTGAGGTTTGTGGTATACTATGCACCATGGTGTGCTCAGTCCAGAAAAATAGTGCCTCAAATGGGTCAAGCTGCAAAATTTCTTAGTCAAACTGTAAGTATCATTTTATAATCAAATTAGTGCTTAACATAGGATATGATTTCTGAATTTGATATAATAGTTATCTGTTAAATTATCTTTGAATGTTATCTATAAGTCTTGTCTGTATGTATTTTATCAGCAAGGCAGTGTTTTGAGGATAATGTCTTGTGTTAGCATTAACACTTTGTTGTGGTTTATAGGCAGTGTTATGACAGTAAAATTATCCTCACAGGAAAAGGTGGTATTAGAGATAGTGGGCTAAAGTATTGCACAGGCTGAGACAGAAATGGCAGCACTGTGGCAAAATTCTTTTGCAAACCAAAATTCAAATGGCAACAGAAAGTTTCATAAAAGTTATAAGATGACTTTTTAGTTAGAATATATTGGAAAATTTAACAAGGTTTGATGCTAAAAGTAGCAAATGCAAGAATATTCTTAATTTTGTCTAGGTATTTCTAAACAATATCAACATTTGCAAAAACACCAAAATTGAGCTATGATGATCAAAGTACCTGTGAAACACATGCAATCAAAAACTTTGTCTTTGCACCAATTTGCGATATCTTATAAAAATTAACTTGGGGAAACTTACTTTATGGTTTGGTGTCTAGAACTGTTCATTTTCCTTACTGTTATTGGAGAATATGCTAAACTTTTTGGTCGGAAATTTTTGGAGCTGCACTGGGCCTAATGGCAGCAGCTGCTTTGTGATAAATTCCATCAGAATTCAATCAATGAAATGTGTCACAAATCATCAAGCCCATCTTTTCCAACCAATTGCGATGCTGGTAAGGGAACAAATAATGCTCCAAATTGCTTGAATCAACTTTTTATCTTCTCAATGAATAAAAAGTCCTAAATTCCTGCGATAAACAGGTACACTTAAGTGCCTCAATAGCTGCAAAAGAGTCAACATAATAAAGTGCTAGAAAATATGTCACTTTCCACCAAATACAAGGCCACCAGTTTGGCACTCCCAGTCCTGGTAATATTAGGCGTGCGATCGTACGCACACACCTCCACACACACCTAGAACTCCCGAGGCGTGCTTTCTATCGCACGCCCAGTTCCACGTTTTGATTTACTATTCTTTTTCTCTTTTGTTTTTTTCTTTTTTTCTTGTTTATTTTCTCTGAAATAATTTTTAATTTCTTTTGTGTGGGTTATATTGATGGCATTCCCGGAGGCATTTTAACTTTTTAATTCGTTTCCATTAGGCCCGGTTTCCATTACTCCGTTTTTCCATTACTCCGTTATTGTATGTCTCCGTTCTCTCTCTGCGTTCTTTTCTTATTTTCTTGAACACATTGCCCCGGGCCACTCTGTTTTGGTCAAAACAATAACGTGGGTGTTTCAATTACTCCATATTTGTCTGTTATCATATCCTTAGCTTGAGCTCTTTTTGAAACTGAGATTGAATGACTCCGTTTTTGAATGCCTCTGTCTTCGCTGTTCCCAATATAACGACGCATATTCAAATGATTCTGTTCTCGGATGACTCCACTTTAAACCGCGTTTTTGAATAACTTCGGTTTGGTATCTGATGACACCGTTTTTGGGCGTATTAATGAAACTCAAATTCTAAAACAGATTCACTTGAATCTGTTCTCATACGGAAACAGAGTAATGGCAACAGAGCCTAAACTTGTATCCTTTTTGTTAAATTATTTTGTTTTCAAGAAACTTCTTCTAAAATTCCATGAAACCTTTTTGGTTTTACGAAAACCTCATACGCTTTTTCAAGCAGTGGTACACACATTCTAATTCAATAAAAATTGTAAGGTCTCTATTTTATTGATCGCACGCCATTGCACGCCTAAACTTTTCAAGGCCTGCAATTACCAGCACACCGCCAAATTTCAGATTACCAGGACTGCACTCCAATGACTAAATGTGATCTTGCAAATGTCTTTCTGAACCTATAATGTAGCAATTAACAGAACCTGTTACTAAACATTTTGATAAAGTTTTAGCAACTCTCACAAAGGTTTCAAAGCTGTGAGACTGTCCAATAAGAAATCGATATTGTTTACTTTTAAGAAAAATAACATTTTTCAATTTTAAAATTAAAAGAGTTGCCAATGGTTTGAAGTTTGGTTTAATTGGTTTTTAACTATAAAAAGATGCCTGTTTGATTAACAAAAATGGTTTGAATCTTGATCACCATGTTGTTTGCAACAACGAAGTTGCCATTGCTGATTTGTCAAACCTGTGCAGTACTTTTGCTCACTAAGAGTAGAAATAATGATACTGCAAATATGTAAAACACAATTGTTGGTAATTAGTTAGAAACAAGCCTGTTTGCCCAGTGTCCACAGACCTTTGACTTTTTTGGCCACTAAATCCATCAAGCACAGATTGTCACTTACAATGTACTGCTTGCATATCCTAAATCTTACCTTATTTCTTGTCCTCTTCATACAGGTTGATTTCATTGCAATCAATTGCTGGGTTGGAAGCTGCAAACAAAATTTCTCACTTCATGAATTCCCAAAGTTCTTTGCATACCATACTAATTATCCACCAGTTGAATTTCTGGAGCCTCCTGACGCATGGAGAATTGTAAGTGTTTTTGCTGGTATCTTATTTTCCTTTCTGCATTAATCTTAGATCTTAGATGTGACTGGTGGCATAATTGATAATGTTATCTTCAAAATGTAATTGCAATTTTCGTATGACATACATTATAGATGAGAAAGGGGTGTTTTCTGACCCAACAGAATGAATCTTATTGTAAATTAAGTATTTACAAATGTTCCCTGTGTGAAGTTGAAAAACCTGCTCTGACCGGGCTGTCAGGCTTTACACCAAGATTGTCAGTTTTCTGTAATTCTAAGTGTAATAATGCCAAGGTAATCACACAGAGAAAAAAGGTTGGGCACAAATGTCACTTCAATATGCCAAAAAAATTTCATTGAATGCTTGGTATTAGGTTACATATTATGAGGATGTTATTAATTGTATGGCTTGGAATTCCAAGGAAATATTTTAATGAGTATTTCCACTTAAAAAGGTAGCAAATGACTGAATGTCAACAGGAGGATGTCAGACTTACAGGCTATTTGCCCCTCCTCTTTACCTTCTCCCACAATGACTACAAAATCCACAGTGCTGTTCCCATATCAAAACATTCCCTTATTTGTTATTTGTATGCCAATAAATCTGTCTGATTCTTGCTGTGTTTTATTCTATGTATGGGATTTTAACTTATTGTATCATTCCCATTGTAGGTGAATTTTCTTCAGAGTATTCAAAGGCCATTTCATTACATTGGAAATGAACAAAAATTACAAGAAATTTTATCATCCAATGAGGTGAGAATATTTCACTTTCAACCATGTCAAAGGATTTTTTTCATGATTTCAGGATAAACATGAATCATGATTTCAAAACTTTGCATGAGCAAAGATCTTTAATTGTATATTAAAAAGTGGCATTTGTCTTATAAAAAACCCACATGAATGTGAAAAATGCTGAAAAATAGAATAAAAGTAAGTATTGCTCAGTTTTGAATTAAACCTTTATAATTGTAGTGCCATATTTTGTTTTGGAGAGATAAAGCATGTGCTAAATTGTGACTATTCACACAGTTTAGGCGTGACCATGGCTTAATGTTATAAATGAAGATCCCTTTTTATTGAGTTTTATCCACTCCAATTATTGTGCTCAGTAAGTTCTTCTGATGTCTAAAGGAATCCATGAATTTCAACATATATTATAAATGTGTCCTTAAGTGATATCTTGATATCAAGTTGTGTATTTTTCATGTGTCTTCAAGTTTAGAAAGCTACTCCACCCAAGGATGTAGTGGATGCAAAAATTTAGGGGTACTTACCATGGGTCTTGCCTGAATATTGTTGCTTCGTTGAGATAGAACTGCAATAAAGTTACCTGATTGGGGGGCTGCAGCTTTCCCAGCCCATATATCCCTTACGCTTATGGAAACAACAGGTTGTTTTTATTGTTTCTTTGGTGACACTTCCTAAAACATACAATTTAGCACTTTTCCTTGTAAAAAAGAAAGTTTCTGCAATCAAAAAAAAAACCTGCAGCAAATATATCCATTGTTTTGCCTGTGAATTATTTCAAGCATGCATTGCTGGCCTTTTGTCGCTGTTACAAATTACTTCAAAGGTCCTTGAAAATAAATGCTTGTGGGGTTAACGAGCTTTTTTACAATATATTTATACTTTATATTTTTCTTTAAACAGGCAATAATCATTGGTTATTTCAACATGGATAGTAAAAAAAACAAACGATTTCATGTATTTTTAGAGTTGTGTGTTGCAAGTGTCAGTAAAGGTATCCATTTTTAATATTTTCTCTTTTGACCTTACACCTTTTCTGTTACACAATCCATTTTGTAAATGAATGAAATCAAAATGAGATGCAATGTTAAATGTGTATTTTATAGTGTTTAAGTTCATGAGAAATATATGCTTTCCATCAAATGCTTTCCATTGAACTTCTCATCTTCCGTCCATAGTTAGTCTGTAAACCGGGCTTGGATGGTTGTTATATAGTACTTGGGCCTGACTGGTATTAATTGGGTTTAGGGAGAAAACCACATAAATTATTGAATATTTTCTGATGGTTGGCGTTTGTGGCTCGAATGTTTTCACATTTCTGTGCATCTATTACATCAGATCATGTTTTAGATTATTTTTTGTTCACAAGCAACCTTGCTTTTCAGCAAACGGTAGTCCCAATTTATCCTAATCGTAGACTCAAAACTCTCTAAACCTGCCTCAGATTCTTATATTTGTTTTTCATTGCATTTTCGTTTTATCGTAGATTCAAAAACATTATTTGGAATCGTCACAAACAGCAGAGTAGCAGCACTAGTTGGTTTCGAAAAACAAGGACAAATCGTTTTGCACCAAATTTTAGGACAGCGGAATGTAAGATCATGTCTGGTATTTCAATTATGTAATAATTCGTCCCTAGTCCCTTAGGTCTTCTTAAATAGCAGCGAGTTATGGCAAATACTTGTTTTATGCATGGTTCATCTGCTCCACGTGATCAGTCTCAGGTCCACAAATACAACAGCATCGCAAAAGTTATGATTTGGCTTGTATGGGTAAATCATTTTATCATGACTCGATGTCTATAAAATTTGAGGGGAGATTCCACCAAATTTTGAAAAATGACTAAGCACACACTGGAACCAAAGAACAATGTACTGTTAGATTTAAATTCTTAAATAATTTTCTGTTGGTGTGTTATAGAGTAAGCTAAGAAAATAAATGCATGAATAAAGAGTAATTCACTAATTAAGGTGAGATATAGTTTATGACTGCCCAAAGCTAACTCGATCTTGTAGGTCTAAAAAACCGTTAAAAAAGTGATTCTGCCATCGGACAATATCTTTTAGATAATCCAGATTGTGCAAAACTCTACAATGACGACATGTTTCAGATTATTGGCACAGCCAGATCGTCTTTTCATCTAGCTTTTTTTTGGAGTCGATCTACATACAAACGAAAAAGCCGCCATTGTGTAGACCGAAGGACTTCGTTTTCTCACTTGGACTCCATTGCTAGTTTTTCTTTAGGCACGCGGCACTGATTGGTCAACTTTACCGGTCTTGTGCTTGCGTTTTTCTGATTGGCCTATTTCGATCCATAACTGGGTATATATTTTTCATTGTGTTCTTTTGGACTCTTATTCTGACGTTTTATGCTCTTAAGAGTTTCAGACGAAAAAGCTTTTAGCCAATATGTTGTAAAATGTTTGCTTTTTTCAAAGCCATTTTCAAATTTTGTACCACTGGAAATTGTTCAGAATTATTTCTGAATGGTGCAATAGTTATCCTAAGTTTGGTACCCAGATTGTGTCAGAGAAAAGGATCGCAATTTTATCCCAAGTTTATTGATACACCTTCCTTTCTTTATTGCATTCTGTACAGTAATGTCATAGAAATCTGAAGCTATGACTGATCAGAAGTTGCCTGGCATTGACAATTATTTGTCGAATGATTTTCCTCGCATTATTCAGGGGCGTCGGAGCCGGGGGGGGGCTAATTATCAAATAGTTGTAAAACTGTAGTATATTTCCTTTACAACAGTGTATTGAAGGAAGGGAATACAATGGGCAGCCCCCCTCTCAAAATGAATTCCGTTCCGACGGCACTTATATTCTAAAACCAGTGAATAAAACTAGTTTCATTTTCAAAATGAAATATTCTTTCATCTTACTAAAATTTCTTTCATATATATCTATTTTAGTTTTTTCCAAGCAATTTGAATTTCACCGTTGAAACGATTTTCTCTTGGATCTCCAAGCACCATATCGAGGTGAGCTCAATTATAATTCATTTTAAATGAATTGCGATACTCTTTGTGCTGGTGACCTTAGCCATCTTCTGACAAGTTAATAAATATTTCTTCGAAATGAAAGGAATGAAAGGTATTAGCAACGCTAGATGCGCTGAATTTCTTCAAGTCATTTCTTCCTGCTGTTTCGCGATACTCTCAGAAAAGGAACATTCTATTTACAATAAAGGCCTTTTTTAAAATAACTATTTTAATATTCCTAATGATTTATAAATATTATCACTTGACTTTTCAATAACCAAGAATTTTATGAGACAGGAAGATTATCAAAACAAACTGCCCCTGCCTCGTGGTTGCTTATTCAAATGCAGAAATTGACACATATTTCTCGGTAATTAAAATTATTTCATGCAGGTGCCATTTTCGACCAAATTGAGACTCTCCTCGTTATTCGATACAACGTATTTTTTACCGGTATCAAGAGCTTCTATTTCAATAAAAATAATATCCTTTTCTATTTATCTTTCTATTCATAAAAGATCGAAGCGCTGAACTTTCCCGTCGTAATTTACTGAGTTTCCAATTAAGTTATGTTTTGTGATCCTTCTAGATCCCATTCAAGCTCCCATTCTTAAAAACAACGTGCATTTAATTTAAAATTCATAAAATACTGAGAAGTTAAAACAACTTCCATTGATTGTCAGAAGTTAAATAATTAAAAATTAATTTTTAAATCCTGCAATGTCAAGCTGCCCTCTACTTGATGTTTCCCCCCTTCCTTAATGAAGTGTTTGTAATTAATTTGTCTAAACGCATCTTAAATTTGTGACCAATATAGGGTGGGAATTGTAAAATGGAATCATTTGACCAATAATTGTAAATCAAAATGTGAAACAATTTGTTTGGAGCTGGCTGTTGCTAAATGCAGATGTTCGCTAGAAGAAACTTCAATCTAAGATTTAACTACACTTGATGTTTTCTTTTCCAATAGATATCTCTTAAAATATTGTCTGGCCCTTCCCATCACGAAAGGCTCTTGTTAATGGTCTTTCCTTCTAAACAATCCTATCTTTGCTGTAGGCTATTGCGGTTTCCCAGACCTTTGATACCCTGTAGCTACAGTTTCATAGACTCCAAAATAAGAGCCACAAATTATGCTGTTTTAAAGGAACTAATTCAGTGGGCCTACTTTGTTTTGTCTGTCGATAAGATTGACAGATAAGATGGAAGATTCCTTTGTACAGAACAGGAATTTCGAGGATTTTTCTCAGGAATGGCATAGCAAAGATACACTTAAGAACAAAGTTTTATTAATATAAGTTGAATCTACATAGGTTGACCCTAAAAACAATATTAATAAAATGTTATACGGGAAAGAGTTAGCTACGCCACTTTCATTAGCTGCTAAACCGCATTTTATGATTATTTTCTAAAGGTGATCCCCTTGCCGGATTCTTCGTCTGGTTTCTTTGATTAACAACCAAATAAATGTTAATAAAAATGATTCTAGCTATGTATCAATGTGTGTTTCACCTTTTTCTTATAACGTTAAGTCTAGGTTTGAAATAGTCAATATCCTGTTATTAGACGGGCTAATAAACAAACTTTAAAGTCAAGAAAATTAAAGATGGTTGCCTACAGAATCAAGGTATCTTGAAAATTTACCCTAAAAAATCGTCTAAATGTAACTACAAAAATTCCAGAACTAGATGGTGTACATCTCCGGTGTACAACTCGGTTTTCTATGGAAGGCGTACAGCCTATTAAGACTCATTGTCAGATACAATTTGTAGCAAGTATAAATATGCTTCGAAGTTGAAGCTGACGTCACAATGGCTGGGCCTTGATTGCGTCAGAACAAGTTCAGCGGGTAAACTGCATAGGCCAATAGTGTATCTCAGTTGGTCGCTGTAGCTTGAAACCCTTCAGAGTTGTTTCTAACGTCATTTTCTTGGTTATCCCGAATAACAGTTTTTCTGCATTTCATGTTTATGTTATTCCTGATCATATTGGCCTTTGTCAGCTGTGCATACTCGTTGGGGTACAGATCACTGGCAAGTTTTAAAATCGTGCGAAGCCTTCTCGGACAGAGCTGTTCTGTTTCAGTGTTATTTCCACGATACTTTCTAACCCCACCAGCAACTCTGCATTTCATTAGCTCCTCCCTAGTGTAACAATGATCCATAAGCCGGTATATGAACGACATACAGTTCTTGCTACCATGGTAGATTTTCTGGACAACTGATAGATCGATTTCTGCAATCAACGGAAGACAGCCCATCAATGCCAATGATTGATTCAAAACCCGTTCCATGGATTTCCTTGGTGCATCTTTGTCATTGTTTTGGTCAGAAGGAGTGACAACCAGAACTTGGACGATTTCAGACGACACACACATCGTACTTAGCGTCAGGTGATTGACGTTTGACATCATCTTTTTATTGTCAGTTGACTCTGCTTGCTTTCCAACCTCGTGTTTCATATTGTCAAACTCTTTGCCATTCACTGTAAAGGTACCCCCGTCACCCTTGCCACTTCCAGTTGTAAGTGTACGAGCAAGCCATGGTGTAGGTTCAAGACTTTCTCTCTTGCGAGAATTAGGGCTTTTGAAACCATCTGTGAGACTGTCCTCTTTCCAAGGCTGTTCATGAAAGATATAGGTGATCCCCTGCTCGCCAAGAACAGTGTCGCTTTTCACATCACTCGGCTCCACCGTTTTGCCGCTTTGTGAATACACATTAGCTGGTGCATAATATTTTTGTGGAATCAAAGCGTTGTTCGTTTTAAATAGATCAACCATTGATGGCCTACTGTCCCGCTTAAGGCTTCTTTGCGACTCTGTGCTGCTTCTTCCCATGGTAAACTCAGAGGAACTAGCTGCGTGTGACGTTTCTTCTACGTCACCGTCAAGCTGTTCAGTACGACGGTACTGTGGCTCATCATTTTGAAAACATTCACCAGTCGCTAAAGCTGAGTTTTGCTTTCCAGTGGCGGGTTCTTGCAAAACTTGCACTCTGCCTGGCGAAGGAGGATTCACAACAAAATTTTCTTCCAAGCTGGTGGAATAAGGGCCGTTTGGTCGACGATCAATCTCTCCACTGAAAGAGTCTCGGGACATTACTGTGGGGTCATGGCTTCTGTACCTCTCAGTTGAAGGTTGCCTTTCTTGTTGCCTTGTATCCATGCCTTCACTTCGAACTGAGTAATAAGACGATATTCTTGGCTGTAATTCTTCATTCCCACGTGTCGCCTCATTCCGATGTCTTATCCCGTTCTCAGAAGAGACCACGTCTCCTCCAAGGTAGCTGTCAGCAAGCCTTGGTGACAAGTCTTGCTTTAAATGATACCTCGGCCTCTTTTCAGACGCATGTGGCTCGTAATTGGCTCTGCTTCTATCGGAGTCAGAAATCCCCCCACGTGGTCTTTTTCTTCCAGAATATAGCATGTCATCATTCCTCCCATAGTGTGAATCTCTTTCCTTTGCAGTCAATGCACGAACGGTCTTTCTCAAAAGATTCACCATAGCATCAAGTTTTGTCACCATTGTATCCTGATTGCGTAGCATTTGTTTGAGGAGACTGGTGCTCTCCGGCTGATGCGGACTAGATACGCGTCTGCTATTTGGTCTTGTGTCATTTTTCTCTGTAGTCAGGTAATGATGATTTGAAAAATCGTTATCTTGATGACGGGCATGGTGTTTCTTGCCTGATTTCTTGTGTTTTCCTCGTCTGTTTCGTGATATTTTATATGCCAAGGTGTCTCTTTTTGATCTAACATCTTCTCGCCCCCACCCTTGCTCCCTGTCAAGTGACCCATCGCTTGCACTTCCCTCTGAGTCAGAATCAGCAGAGCTCAACGAATCGTTATCCTCTGACAAACTTTCATCCGAGTAAAAATAGTCTTTTTGCGTTTCGTACATACTTCTTTCCCTTTCCAACGACCTTCTGTCTTCACACATTCTCCTATCCCGTGACCGTTTTCGGTGTCCTTTGTCAAAACGACTTGATCGTCTACGACTATTCAACCTATTTTTGCCTTCGCGCCCTTGGATTAGCAAATCGGACTCTCGACGCTGACCGGACCGGTTAGAAATTCCAACACCGTTTTCCTGTTTTTCACCCCCATACTTAGTGCGTTGTTTTGCTTTGTCATGCACAATTTGTATGTCTTTGTTGTGCGTTTCTTCAGCCTTCATCTTTCTTGTGGTGAAACTGGTGGCTTCGACTGCTGCTGGTTGATTTTCTGGATCCTGATTGTACTCCACCAATTGTTCGTCTGACATAACTTCGATTTAGGCAGCTTCCTCTATTGGCATATCTTCAAAGCTAAAGAATAAAGACAATCACCCGTACAATTCATGTTTGCATGTCATCAAAAATTTGCAATTAAAATAGAGAACAACGTTACTTTGCTTGGTGTTCAGATTGATGAAAATTTAAGGTTTGACGCTCATATCGATAAGATCTGCAAAAAAGCAGCTAAACAGTAAAATTCTTGAAAAAGATAAGTAAGATTTATGGGCGACAGAGGAAAAAAGATAATTACGAATTTATTTATACTATGTCTCTTCGATTATTGTCAATTGATATGGATGCTATGTGGTAAAGGAAGTCAGCATAAGCAAGAGAAAATTAACGAGAGGGCATTAAAGCTAGCCTATTCGGACTATTCATCTTCTTACAAAGATTTACTTGCTAACTCAAAAGAAACTACCATACATGTCCAATCAGTTAGAATTTTAGCGCTCGAAGTTTATAAAACACTTAACAACCTTAATCCTGTTTTCATGAAAGACTATTTTCTACCCAAAACAACAGGTCATAACCTTCGACTCAAAAACCCCCTTGACATTCCAAAAGCCAGAACTACCAATAATGGTATCAGATCATTAAGTTTTCATGGGCCTAAAATCTGGAATACATTTCCGGAATCAATAAAGACAGCACAAAATACTAGACAATTTAAGAATTTGATCAAAACTTGGTTCCTTGAAAACAAGTGCGCATGCTCATTTTGCAGTAAATGAATTGTCTTATGCAATCTTTGAAATTGCTTCATGTTAGTCTTAATTAGTGTATATTCACTATTGTAAAAACTAACATTAAATAATTTACGATACAAATACAAATCATTTAAAGAGGGTCTTTTATAGAGGGTCCAAATGCTGAAGGCCGCGCGTAAAAAAAGGGTCCAGGCCGTGAAACCGCAAACCTATAATAGGCCCCCTGTCTTCCAGCATAAGCGTCAAATAAATCGTTTTTATACAAGACTGTTATCAACTTAGCCTTTAGGGCGACCAACCCTAGTCAGCTTTTTTTTAAAAGGAAGCATGGCCACTAAAAAGAAATTTTGCAACGGTATCAAACTGATATTTATACGATTATTTGTGCTTTTATACAGACAATACAACGGATATTGAATTCATTTTTACTTTTATTTAATGCCTAGTGGATCTCACTTTTATATAAGTGGAGCTTAAGGTGCTAGGATGTGAAATAAATACATTCTAAATCGGATGTATTTATTAACTTGTTTGGTCCATATCTTTTAATGAAATTTCCTTGTTATCCTCGTTTTCCTATTATTGACATATTTTTCGTTCTCGTTGTTTTAAAATTAAGACAGAGTCAGAGAACTGTTTAGTGACAAACGCCATGCCAAGGGGGGGGGGGTTGGGTCATATTGTCCCCGCGCCTTTAGGTCGGAGATTTTTCAACTATTACTACACTATAGCCCCACCACTTTGAAGTTGAAGGCGTGGCCTCTGTTGAAGCATTCATTTTTTGGCATTTTCTAAAATCATAATTCCTTAAGATGCTTCAAAAGGTATACACTCTAACGAAAGGTGTAGGGCTATGTGCTCATGGGGGCTGAGCCCCACTTGTCAATCACGAAAGTAAATATCCACTTCTCTTTCCTATTGCTTTTTGACAAATTTACACGAGGGCCCCCTTGTTTTTTTATAGCACCCTTTCTGTGTTCCAGAGATCTACGTGAGGACTTACGTCAGAAAATACACTAAAGGAAAAAATTCGCCAAAAAACTGTTCACACCAACGGTCTTTGATTGGAAGGGCTTGGAATGCAGTGGGGCATAGCATTTCACCCGTGCCCTCAACCCACGCTTAATGCTCGTCTTTTCACAAATCCCTTTGGCATACCACTATACCCAGTTGTGTAGTGCTATCAAAATAACAGAAGGGGGGGCTCTTGCCCAAAATGTTGCGAAAAACAATAGCAAAAGTAGAGATTTGCCAATTTTCGGCATCAACAAGGGGGCTCGGCCCACCTGGGAGGGCATTTTTTAACATATAAAGTAGTGGGAAAATACCCCACCAGCCCCTTTCATTGCCCCACCAGTGGAATATGTTTGCCCCACCACTTAAGTGCCCTTATGATTCGGTGACTTTTTTACTTTTTACTTTATTTGAGATATTTGTGGATGAAATCTTTATTGAACAGGTTTCAAATCTCAGTTCATTTTTTCCCTGGAACTGTTGCTTCTATATGTGATTCTCCTTCTAATTCACAAAGTCTATTTTTGAAAGCCTGTTTATCTGTAAATTCTTCCTTTATCTATATGCCCTTTTCTCAAATGCCCCACCAGTGGAAAATTCTTAAAAAATGCCCTGCCCCCTGAGCCCCCCTTGTTCTACACCCCTGACTATACCCCCAGCTATAGGATCCCTTTGGCATACCACTACCCCAAGCAAAGATGCCTACACTACCTACAGAAGCCAATTATTTTTTCTCGCCGATATCAAAAACATGCCGCATAAATCTTGTTGTTGGCAAGTTTCAATGTAACAATGACCGTGGGGCACATCACTCAACAAAAACTTTGTACGCCTTTGGCAAAAATTCTTATGGTTTCAATAAAATTTCACAAAAAACACTTTATACTGTATTGTTATAAAAACAATTTGGTACGCAAAAGAATGACAACGACAGTCATATTTTTCAACAAGATCAAACCTTTCGCAATAATTAATAATATTAATAATTTCGTAATAAGGGCACGTTTTCCAGACTCGCCTTGCTAACGTTTTTCGTTTATGGCACCACGTTAAAAGAGAAAACTTATTTCTGCTTATTCATCCTATACTTTTTCCAATTGTCTTTATTGTATTTACCCGATGTTTGAAATCAGACTCTATAAATCGAAGAAAAAACGCACGATAGTTCCCTTATTCAAAGGGGCAGTTCGTTTCAAAGCAAAAATTGATAGTAACTAATCTTTAATGAGACGAAAGATGTTATCATCAATTAAACGCGAACATTTTTATAGTCGAGTCCTTAAAATGAAATTTAAAAGGCCGATTTTTAATTCTCTAAAGTCTTATATAGTTTCGAAAATGACCCTTGTTTCCGATTTGTGTTAAACTGAAAACACACGAAAATTGAATACTAGATAATGGAATGTTTTGCATCCTTATATAAAGCAATAACGGTGCAAATTAAAGTCGTCAAAGTACCTGTCAGCAATCGCCCGTTGGTTTTCTGCTCTCGGACTTGCGATCTTCTTCAGCTCTTTCGATGGCAGATCTACACGCGTATTTTGAAAGGCGTACGTCTATCTATCCTGCAGCAAATGACGTTTGTGTCAGCTTGTTTATATTCGAATGTTTAAGCGGGAGACGTGTTCCGATCGACAGGCGATCGCGTTCCTCAGGCTTGCTTCGATCTCAAAGTAAATCCGAAACCGATGTTAAATGGGAATCGGCTCTCATAGGAAATTAGCATAACAAAAGTAACAATGGCCGTCTCCGCCATTTGACGATTTAATTGTTCGTGAAATTCAATAGGAATTGGAGGAAAGCCTCAAAGGATTATCGGTTTGCAAAGCGCCTTGAACAAAAGCCAGAGCCTGTTTCAATTTCCACAATAACACTCAACCCGCCTGGATCAAATTCCTTTTGTGTTGAAATAGGCCAAAAAGTGGTATGACCGTTAAAAATCATTTAGCGTTGGTTTCCTTTCACCCTATATGCTCAACAAAAACGCCATCTTAAAATTTTCTCTAATCCGTATTAGGCAAATGTTTTAATTGGCTCGAAGCCCTTTTTTTAGGGTGGCATTTCATAGATTTTTAAAGTAGACAAATCCTTTCAATACAGTATCGTTCTAGAGCCAATTATCAGCTCACAAACACGTATATATTCCCAACTTCAATTGAAATATCCGATGTTATAATGCAAAAATTGTTTTGTGAAATCATAATGTAATTTCTGCAAACATTTCGGCGTTGTATTTCTTGTCTTTACATAATCAGTCAAATTGAGAGTCAGTTTCAATTTTCAAAATGAAAGCACAAAAATTCCATCATTGGCCCTTCGGTAGTATCCAACCCTGCTTAAAGGCATTTGACATGCATAGGTACAGTGAATCCAAGAATAACTTAGGCCAAATTGATCAGAGCATGCGCGCATTGAAGTACATTGAAAATTGCTCACGTGAAACCAGCTCGGGGGGGGGGGGGTAAACTAAGCCTAATTTTTGACGGGGACGTGCCATTTTGGTTAACATTTTGGACCCATAATTCCGCAAATGTCTGAAATAATGTGACCCATAATTCCGCAAACATGCTTAAAATTATACCAATAATTCTGCATGTTTCTTCAAATGGTACCCATAGTTCCGCACATATTTCAAAAAGTGATACTGATAATTCCACACTTTTCAGAAAAAATTACCCCTAAATAATTGCACGTCCCCGTACCTTCAAACATGTTAAGGTACCCCTCCCCCGAGGAAACCAGTGTGTGCTGCTTTGGAATTCCACCGCTTTGCAGATGAGCGTTAAATGTTCCATGTTTTTTCTCTGTGTGCAATTTGATTGGGCAACCGCTGGTGGTCTAATGGCTGTAAACCACTTTAACCTGTGTCAAATGACTTTAAAATGATTTGTTTTTTTTGAAAAATTTTTTAATCATCACTGGTATATTCTTTCCTTATGAAAAATACTGTTTACCTTTCTGCCATAAAGTGCTCTAGTTGTCACAAAGTCCTGATGATGATCGCAATATACATGAAATTCGGGGTAGCGACTTAAAACCGTCCTGTTCTTTACACCAAAACTTTACACGTTCTTTACACGGCTTTGCCCCTCGTTCCCCTTTTTGTATTAAAAACCACCCTTTGAGACTGACAGATGACAGAAATCATTTGATCCTTTCTTCTAGTAATGCTAAACTTTTAAAAAACGGATAGCTTTGCTGGTATAAAAAACTTTGCTGCCTTTTCCAGGACCATATAGCGACGATAGCAGGGTAGTGAATATCAAATGGATTCATTGCCTTGATAATTTGAAGCAAAATGGCGCTTTGTTGGTATTTAGTAAAATATAGAGCCCATAGGAGCTTGTGGAATCCCAACTGAACAATTGAACGTGTTTAATAGACGCTTGCTTTTACAATACCGCTAACAGCGAAGTGTCATAAATGCTTTGGGAGTTGCCAGATTCGATTGGTAGCATTGAATGCTGCTACACAGAACCCGAGTGTCAATGAATGCGGCTAGGGTGCGTGTTGTTATGGCATGAACATCGCTTTATCTTGTGCTGAGTTCAAATCCTTACTGGATAACGGGATTGTATATTGTTGCTAAGTGTTTTCAGGCAAACGTATTCCTGATATATTGAGCCCCGTATTCAATTTTTCCATAACCCCCTCCCCCAGGGGTCTACCCATATATTTAGGATAGGTTTGCTAAGGCTTATGTATGTGCAAGCCATCAACCAAAAAATTTAATTTCTCGCATAAAAATTGACACAAAAATTAAGTTTCTTCCCCCTGCACAAGTAAATTTGAATTTTTCCAAAAATTGGTTACCTTTCTCATATTCAAGGCACCAAAAAGTGCGAAAGTTCAGTGAATACAGACGGACGGACATATGTGTAAATAAAAGAGAAGTTTGTATACAAGCTTTTGTGAATGAGCAACATTTTAGCTCAAAAATATCTAATAAAAAGATCAGTTGTCTGTGGCGAAAAGTTTGCGTACAAAATAAATTTTTAATCTGTTTCAATCTCGGCGCATTGAGTGTGCCTTGTCTCATTTTTCCAGGCCCGTCGGAACCGGGGGGAGGCTGGGGGGCTGGAGCCCCCCAATAATTGTCAAACTGCAGAATATTTCCTTTATAACAGTGTACTGGATGAGTAGGAAAACAATGGGCAGCCCCCCCCCCTCTAAATGAATTTCTTCCGACGGCACTGTTTTCACATCCACTTCTGCAGTCAGGGCCTCACAGTATTTTCCAACATATCACAGTATTTTCCAACATATCACAGTATTTTCCAACATATCACAGGATTTTCCGACGGTATACCAGATTTGCCGACGGTAGACCAGGTTTGCCGAAGGTAGACCAGATTTGCCGACAATATTTTTTCCAGGAGGGGGGGGGGGTTGTGACGCCCCCACGCCCCCCATCCCTACGGGCCTGTCTGCAGTATTCGTTTGTAGATCTTCATGTTACCGTGGCCTTTCATTATTTGCGTATAAATCATCTTTTTTATTTACAGCTATTTGATATCTTCGATTTTATTTAATTTTTTCTTACATCCTTTCTTGATCCTTTCATGCAACAAAATTTAAGTTACAGAATAACCTGCTGCTCTAAAAAAGCCCTCCAGCCCGCAAATCTTATTGATTTTCTCCGACAATTTTTTAAGTTTAGACTTTAGAATTAGATTTCCAAAAATTCTTTGAAGCCCACACCGTGCTACATTTCCACATTATCGGAATGGAATTCCTTCAACGAGTTCCTTAAACCACAAGAATCTTTTGTAAAACAAAAGCCGAAACCTTGTTTTTCCAAATATACATTGTTACCTTATCGTATTCACAACTGAATTCAAAGACTGAAAGCTATCTTATTTCTTTTTAGTTTGTCACAAAGCTGTCCCCAAGCATGGCTACAATGGACCACCATATTGCACATCTAAAACGAGGTCCTGCATTGCTTTTATTCTTGTCACAGAAAGGAGGCAGCTCAAAGCGGTCTCCAGAAGTACTCCGAGAGGTTTGTATCAAAAAAATTTTCGCTCTTAATTTTTGTCTCGACTCTAATTCTACCTTGAAACGTTTAAGCAAAGAGTTTTTCTATATTTTCGGCCATTTTTATTGAAGTTCATACTTTAAGAAAATAATATACACAAAGTAAAATTAAATTGATTTTGATGTGAGGTCAAGAGATTTCGCAAAGACGTACGAGGTATCCAAGTAACAAAATATCCCTCACTCTTTGATGAGATAATACACATTGGGCAATATCGTGCGAAATTATTCGTAATGCTAGCGATAATTGACTTGTCCTGGAAATACTTCTCCTAAAAATGTCTTCTCATTTTTGTTGCAGTATCGCCGTTTAGCTGCAGTTTATCACAATTGCAGTGCAGACTCTTTCCTGCCTCCAACCCTGAGTTCGTCTTTCATCAACACAAGACCTAACCGACGAAAAAACCCTGAGATGTGTATCTCTCTTTTTAGACAATATAGCAAACATTTATGTGACATCTGCCAGTATCCCTTAGCAGATTGTAGGCCTCGTGAACAGAAACTGGCAAGCTTTGAACATTTATGGAATCATCCAGTGCATATAGAAGATATTAGCATAAGAACGAATTCGTGCCGCTGTCTTCGTCGGCATTACCAGAACATTTGCGACTACAACTCATTATGCTGTGTTGAAATTGGTGATTCAAAAGGCAACTCTGCGACCGATTTTCTAGAGAAAGTTCAGATAGAGAGCAAGGAAAGAAAAGATGCGATAGCACGGGACCTCAAGAGTTTAAATGATAGTTCAAACAGTAAAGTAGCATTAAATGAAGGACTGGATACGCTTGTTGATGCTTTCAAGACATTACTAGATGTTGTTTCCGAAAGCAACGATGAAATAATGGCTAAACTGCAGGGAAACAGCTTTTTCAGTCGTAAACTGTTTCACAAAAACTTTGAAGAAGCAGTAAAGACCGGACAACAGGAATTACGAAAGTTGAGAGCGAAAACAAAATCACACGAAGAAGAACGAAAAAATAGGTTTTCAGATATTGTGTCACCGAGGAATTTTTCATTTTCTGATTTCAATGGATTGAGATGTAAAACTAACAAAACAGTTAATTTCTTTTACTTGGACATTGATAGACACGAGAAGATGGTCAGGGATCTAGGGATATTTGAGAATGCATTACGGCCACAAATGGTTTTAACTTTGGTTGATGTAAAGGTGGGTAGTCAGCGCTTAGTTCGATTTGCTTAAATTTTCACTTTGGATTGCGAAGATTAAGGGGGGCTTGTGGATGTATTGTAATGCTTGCTCAGACGTGAAGTGCCCCTCATCCAAGCACCATATCAATACGGCCTGAAAGTTCTAGGACCGGTCTATGTGAAATTTCTAGAATTTCTGTACCTAGGTATTGACTGTAGCGATTTTTCAGCAATACACAGACAAATTGATTCTAGAAGGTAGATATCGAGTTCTGGTCCTTCTGAATTTGAACTGTGCTGCACTTATGTATAAAAAAAGAACATTCTACCCCATAGAATTGATGCTACAGCAGAGATTATAGGTCCTTTAATGTTTTTCATGATTTGCACCTTGGACCAGTTTTCTGATCAAAACAGTTTTCCCCACGCCCTTATGATTATCCATGCAATGCATGGAAGAAAAAACATTACTAACAATTCCGATCTTCTTTCTTACCTTTCACAAGACAAATATATCTTAATTTTTCATAGAAAAATTTCAATTAATCTGTTTAATTTGTGTAGATTCATCATTTCTAAAAAAAGGTTTATCTATGATTTTGTTGTGCAGTATTTGGTAGATATGAGATATTCAGTCACTCCTAACAGATGGTGATTCTCGTAGGGCTTTCCTGCCCCAAAGATAGCCCATTAATCTCTCAAATCACTTGAGTCGTGGGCCCATGTCTAATTTTCCTTGTAATTTATTTGGATTTTAACGCGATGAAGTTATTATCTTTACCAAAAGCGCGCTTTCCAAAGAGCCTAGGAGTCGATTTTCAAGTGAGAAACGGCTGTCCTTTGGCAAAATTCTCGCACGCTTTCTCTACCATATGCAGTGTCCATTTCTAATTCAATTTGTAGCCATGAGAATTTGAGGAATCCCTAAAGGCTTAACCTTATCATATGTTTAACGTTGCTCAATTGTTATCCCTTTTATTGTAGAATGAAGCTACTTACGTTTTTAACAAGAGCTTTGCCCTGTCTTACAACAACGTTGGTGAGTCCCCTATTTTTACTCTTTAGACTCTAAGCTTCTCTAATGCAGCTCTTAATTTATTTGTGCTATAAAACTCGTCCCCCGTCAAATAAAGCGCTTGAATGACCTACAATGCCTGCCAAAAGTACTTGGAACACCCAGCAATTCACACTGCATTTGATATCTTTCATTCCTTTCATGGAGAAAAATTACTACTTCCGCCCCCTTCCCCCTAAAACAATGTTGATAGTTTAGCGAAATATCATAAAAGAAGCGCAAAGGAAAGTGTTTCCTAATGTCGTAACCCGTTTGATAGTAAACCAACATTGTTCTGTAAGGGAGAGGGGGATGATTGATTTTGACCTTGGAAACCGACATCAGTGTTCCAAGACTCTTGGCAGGCACTGTACATCAGATTACGGAAACTTCCATGATATTCAGAATAATTTCTCTGCAATTCTATTTCCTTGAAAACCAGAGTCCTTAAATTTTTAATTTTTAATTTTTATTTTTAAATTTATTTTTAAATTTAAATTAAATTTTTAAAAACCCTTAAATTATGTTTATTGTGCATGAAATACATGATTAAGGGGTGTTAATAAATGGAAATGGGTATGCAAAATTTCTGAAAATGGAGTTTACCCTCCCCCCTACAATTTTGTCTGAGAACCACATTGTATCATTATATTCCCCGTGTCTTGCTGCATCTTCTAACATGATTCATTTTTTGGTGCATCCATAAAAATGATGCATGGTCGATAGGATTAAGCTAGAGAATATCAAAGGGGATTTCCTGAAATAAAATTTTACAAAAAATATTTGATATGCTAACTTTAAGCTTATCTTATTACTTCTTTTTCCTCTATTATGTACCACTTACATTTTCATTCTGGCAATCTACAAAACTTCCTTTTTATATCTAGTAAACTTTATCACAAATTATACAAACGGAAAACTGAAAAGGATACTGCGATCGAGTGATGACATCAGAGACTGCCCTGGAGTTGGAGCATGCATACATGAAGTAACGACGAATTCGTTTGATGACATAGTCCTAGATAACTCTGTTGTAAGTAAAGAGTATTTTTGATTTCATCATTTTTATGTTCAACAACTTAAAAACATTAAGAAACGGATACCTACTATGAACGAACTGAACACAAAATACAAAGCCATTAGCTCATAGATTGCGTTTCAGGTCTTTGTCGTCTTTAATTCTAACGTATTCCATGAAGAATTTTGTGAAATAGTTACCCTCTATAATACCCTTTAAATCAAACGCTTTGAATCAATGCACTACAAAGTGATCTTTCAGTTGAAATGAATTGATAATCGAAACAGACAATGCAATTTATTTAGATACTTGACTTTAGGTAGGCAGAAGATTCTTGTCTAACAAGACGAGCCATTCTGTTGAAAGAAGTCTTGGAATCACTTTTCTTTGTTTTACAGGATGTTTTTCTAATGTATTACGCACCGTGGTGTGGCTTTTGCAAGCATGCAGCTAAAAGCTTTCTTCAGCTTGCTAGACTGTTTCAAGGAATAGATACGCTACGATTCGCAAGGTTTGTTTACCTTGACATTACGTCATCAATTTGAAACTAGCTCCCAGACTCCCGCTCATTACATTTATTGCTGAAATTCTTTTCAATAGCAATATCGAATTCTGTTGAAGCAGTTGCCATGGTTGTTTAGATACCAAAGCCTACCACGAAGTAGATGATTATCTTTGACTGATTTTGTACGGAAACCACTCTGAAAACGAAAAGATTTATAGAACTTTGCCTCTAATGCTTTACGTTGACCAAATAAGATAGAAGGTGTGACTAACGTGTACTTTTTAATGGAACACCTTAAGAAACATACGCACGTATGAAGACATGGACAATAAGCATTGAAGTTCCCGATACCTCAAGGGACATAAAAATTTAAATATAATATTCCCCATAGATAGATAAGTTTTAATAATTTGCTGATGACCTGATTAAGCCTGAATCTCGGTGTAACAACTTAGAGCCGTTGTGTTCTATACACGAACATCGTATAAGTAAAGACAGATACATTTTTATCCATTTATCGTATATACAAATGTTCTAAGATTTAACCCTTCCTCATTCAGCAACACAAAGTAGCATGCAGCTTCCTTTGTTTGTGCACTCGTGTAGCAGGGTGGATTTTCTGAAAAATGAAATTTTATGCTTTTTCTAGCTTATAACTTTCCATGCATCGTTTTATCTTGCATATGTACAACTGTAACTGGTTTTGTAAGTTACAATATCTCACCCTATCCTTTCTCTCTTACCTCCTAGAATTGATGCTGATAAGAATGACTTGCCTTATCATTATGCTGTGGATGGTTTTCCTACTTTTATTCTTTTTCCAATTGGCAGGTGCGTAAATTTGTAAAATTAAACCTGGCTTTTTTATCAGTAATTTCCATTTCCTAGGCCTTTTTTAAGCTCTATTGAAAGTTGATAAAAACGGCATTTGACGATATGTGTTTCCCGCATATCTTAACTTACCGTGATGCTTTGCTGCAAACACAGCTAGCCATGATGCTTTGCTGCAAACTCAGCTAACAATGATGCTTTGCTCTCAGTTATGCTAACCATGATGCCTTGCTGTCAATGCAGCTAACCATGATGCTTTGCAAATTTTGTTCAGGCGCAATGCTTGCGACACCTAGTTTCTTTACTTGGGACAGTTTCTTATTTTACAGTTGCCAATTGCTTGGGACAATCATCATTTATCTAATTTCAATCCCCCTCTTTTACTGTCATTTAAGTATCCAATACATAATAAATCGAGTGTCTGTTATTTTTTGCAGGAAGTCTTACTCCCGTCCATACCCTGATAGCGAACCCATACGAGTGAACGAAATGAGAGACTTCTTAACAAATTATACAAGCTACAAGACAAGATCGAGTTTAGAATCGTTTTTAAGGAATGTAACCTAGAAATGAAATGTAGAATTTTTTAACCAAATAAAACTGTTTTCCACGGATATTCAGCCTAGCTCAAAATATGGTGAGATTTCGTGCATGTAATCCAAAACATTTTTATCTTGTACGTGCATGTGCCTAAACTTTGGATAAAGGCCAAGAGGTGGCCATGATTCTCCCCATATATGGACAGAAGCCAGCCAATAAGAAGGAAGACGGTCTTCATTGGCTATATTTCGGCGAATCAGGGTTTCCAAACGTCTGACGTGATCAAATCGTCCTACAGAGAAAGCGTTTTGTTTTTATGACAAATTGATACAAAAAACTATTTGGATGAAATGGCCTAGTATAAAAGGCGAAGTGCCGAAAAGATTAGGTCGTTTAGCTTCAATTTTAAAGGCTGTTGGTTCGATTTCAGGCCTGGCTTGTGAGTCTTGCGATCAACCGCTCTTCTCCTAACATAAACTGGTGGCCAGTTTCAAAACTAGATAGCGAGAAAGAAGACTTGCCACCATACGTCTTTGTGCTTTTTGGGCAGGCTTCTTTTATTATAGGAACGCCTCCTAACCTGAGGGTGGTACGAACGTACCTACTACCTCGCTTAAGTTTAGTGTATCACCCAACAACTCATGTTTTAACACAAATTATTTTGCCTGTAAACATGCAAACGGGGTTTCATTACCTTTTCGAGCTTTGCTGAACCTCTAATTAAACATTACAAAGCTATATTTTGATACAGTATATTTGTTAATCAAATAAATTGAGTTTGTATGTTGAGACGTGTAACAGATTCCTCGAAAACGTAAAATTTAGGTTGGAATTTTTCATTACAGAATGTACCTACAACAGATGCCCAAATAAAGACGAGATTGATTCTCTTTTTTATGGATATTATTCTTTAACCTGATTAGAATTTCCTGGTCAGTCCAGGACCGAACAAGTAGTCAATTGAGTCTGTATAGGGCATGGGCAGCCTTCAGTACTTAACCCCTCTTGCTTGGAGAACAGAGAAGGTTTCGATTAAGGTATCTGTTAACAAATGTTTGCAAGAAAAAAGAATCTAAATAAAAAAATACATAAGACTATACGAATCTATGAATTGGGAAGTTTTTAAGTTTTTTGCCCCCCCTCCTTTTTGCATAAAATTGAGCGTATTTACATAATCCTTTGTCATGGGTCTTATTTGCTTTTGCCCCCCCCATTTTCCAACTTACATCGTAACCCCTTCAAGCTTGTCAATTGTGAGTAATCACTATCTGATTAAAAATAAGTTTTTACGCGCACCTCGTAACTGATAGAAAACCCTTTTAAGATTAACACTACTTTCTTTTAAATTTATGGAATAGATTTTTACAAGCTGTGGGGATCTTGGGCAACCACCTAGCCAACCTACCAGTAAAGCCAGGATTGGTTATAAGAAGACCTCCTTAATGTTTTTAAATCGGACAAGATTGTTGCTATGCAAATAGTAGGGCAAAATTACCCCTTATAAAGTATGCCATTGACATTGCTGAATCAGGGATGAAGCTACATCCCTACAACAATGGGAGAGATTTAGCCATAGATGCATCGGCACAAATCGCTCAATCTACAGGGGATAGTCACACCAAGAAGTCACACCAAACCCCCAAATTGATTCGGGGCAGGGAATGGAAAATTAAATCCTTTTTTCTTCTCAATGAGCAGGTGCACTAGTCCCCTACTTTATAGCATCAAAACCTTGAAAGATGCCTAAAAGACAAAGAAAAACTACGTGATTGACGACAACAATGTTCATATTTTCGATGGCAGCAAGAAGCATAATGGTCACTTAGAGCAATTTTTAAGTCCTCTGATTTAGGAATGTTTTCAGGGAGGTTCTTTGCGATGTGATCAATCCATATAGCAGTGTTCAGAGGTATCGCATATAGTAGCTATGTTTCCTACATTAAGAATTTTCCAATAATATATTCACAAAACGTTACACCAAGAAAGACAAATTTTTTATTTTCACAATCGAAAAATTGAGATAACTTTCGAGCTTTGTAAATGGTGAATCATTTGAGTCCTGCCCAGTCAGAAGATGTTTAGAGTCATCAACATAGGCAACTCCACCATATTAAGGGGATACTGGCAGGGGGGGGGGCATTGCATAAACTCAATTGCATAAGGGGTGTTTTTGAGGCACCCATCAATAACTTTTGGCTTGGCTGTAGAAGATCAGATTAGGCGCCATTTCATAAAATTATTGGAAGGGTGCAAGAAGTTTTGATGCACTAAAATGATAAGAAATGCTAGGAAGAAAAAGCTGAGAGATAATGTCACGATCTGGAGAAAATTATGATGCATAAGCTAGAATATTTAACAATGACATCAGCAAATCGATTTAAACCATCAAATAGCTTTCCGTCTGTGGATACTCATTCAAGAGAAAGCTTACATTATTAAAAATTGCTTCAAAAGTGCGTTTTTTCAGCGAACTGGAAGCATCTAAATTCGAAAGTTTTCTTTCCCTTTGGCGGCAACCAAGGTGCCGCCTAAGACATTAGACATATATTTCTATCTTGGGCTTCTTCCGATATATAGATCTAAATGGTTAAAATGTCTGATAATATTATGTAAATAGATGTTAATGAATTTTCTAGGTAACCAAACAAAGTCGTTAGCAAATAAAGGGTTAAAAAGGTGGTCCACAGAATAATTGGTTTTCTTTCACCATTTGGACCATTTATTTTTGGGCTGTCGGGTCGCCAATCGCAAAGACGGTCATAAGTAAGATCCCAACCGTTTTTGAGTGGGTTGAGAAGAAGAAACAATGGCCTTTTTCCGCCGACTAGCTACATCTTGTTCATGCAAAAAGCCGAAAACCATACGGTCATTAACTAATGTACGAAGAAAAGAAGCAGAAAGTTAACATGCGTGTAAAAACCTGACAAATACTTAGAGATTGTTTGGGTGGACAGGATCCCAAAGGAAAAACTTTTGCTCTCCACTGTCCAACTTCAGGTTGTCTTGTAACGTATGAGGATGAAACAATGCCAACAAAAATTAAATATATCCAAGCCAAGGCCATTGTTACTTGATGATACAGTACCCTGGGTACCAGGGGCGCCATTTTGACCCTTTGCCCCTCATCCCCAGGCGTTTTGGGCGGGCATCAAAATATTAGATTTTTGTAGCTTTCATGATTGAGTTCCAGATAATAATTCCATGTCGATTATAGAAATAAATTGCAGAAAGTACAGTATTTCATTTCTTTACTCACCGAAATATTTTCTTTCCACCGGAAATGTTGAAATTTTTAGCCGAAATTTACGCCGAAATTTTAAAAATATGATCGAAATATTTTCCACCCAAAAGTAATCCACAGAAATTTTTGGCACCGAATTTTTTGGTACTTTAATGGATAGCAAATCTGCATAGATGTTTCATCCGCTCCGAAAACCGTATACCCAAAATGCTTTGCAGCATCGAGGTCTGATCCTTTCTCGTGGTGAAAATGGCTGCCACACGAGCTTGCTGCAACTTTGCCCGACGTATGCTGACTACACAGCTCAGTATAGGCCAAAAAGCATTATTTTCCTACAATCTTAGGCCTAGACAGTTGTGCTCACTTGTAAGTCGAGCACCTCAGATCGCCTTTGCTACAAATAAATGGAATCAACCGACAAGACTGTATGGAGACTATCCTATCAAAACTGTCGAAGAATTAAGGGACATGAGCTTGAGTGTGCTGAAATTATTTGATAAAATAGACCCTTCGAAGGTAGGAATATAAATTATTGCGTGAATTTTTTTATTAGCAACACTACCAGTTCATTTGAGAAAAATTTGAGAAAGCAGTACTACACTACCAAATTTTAGGCCACCCACCTAGTCAGTCGTGTGCTGTCAGGTGAGAAGTTGCAAGTAGAGAACATTTTATGTTAGTCGTTAATATACCTAAAGTTCGAAATAGAATTTGAACAACTGTGTAGGACAAGTAATCTTGAATTTGTAGTAAGATGATTAACTAAGACATAAAATTGTTCTGGTATGTAATTTTCTCAATATTATATAATATTTTATTTTTGTAAAGTAACTTTTATTATGTTATGCGGCTTTTAATCTATGATTTTTCTTGCTTTAATTTTTTGCAGCATTTACCCGAAAGAAAATCGAAAAAATTACTTTTTTCTTATAGATGTGTTTTTAACTGGGATATTGTGTTTTTCCAGGTTACCCCAGAGGCACATTTTATAAATGATCTTGGTCTGGATAGCTTAGATGTTGTTGAAGTTGTAATGGCTTTTGAAGATGAATTTGGTAAGAAATATTTTTCAACATATTTTCAAATTTTTGTTTGTGTGATTGTTGAATGCTTTCTGTTATTTCTTCAAACTCCCTTCAGAAGCTTAGTAAAAAATTCCAAAACAAATCAGTACCATCAAATGAAATTCATATTTGGAGGGGGGGGGGGGGCTGCCCATTGTATTCCTTCTCATTCAGCAAATTGTTATAAAGGCAATATGCTACAGTTTGACAATGATTGGGGGGCTCCAGCCCTGCAAATTGGCAAATTGCATCTAATGATTGTCTATGTCCATTTTTGATGTTGGAAGAACTGCTAGATGCAAAATGCCAGAAGTATTCTTTTCTGTTTGAAGAATGCCAGAACAATAAATTCAAATTTGCAGAAAATGAATGCTTCGTGAGAAATTACACACAGCTATTTGTAGCAAAAAGATCTTGCTTTTGTTTTTTTTTCTGTCATCAAAAGTCAGAAGTTTGAATTGAAGAATATTGGCAGGGCGCATGACCAGCTAAACAATTATAATGCACCGACTCTATGACGGTTTTTAAATAATGCAACAGTGGCATGAAAGATGAAGATTATTGTGCGGAACATTTGTTCCCTATGAAGACCAAACAGTCTAGGAGTAAAATGTAGGCCTAGATTTTGGTGCCATCTGCAGGATTCATTTCCTTCACAAGTGAAACATTTGAAGTTATTGAACTGAAAACATGCTGTATGTAAAGTGCCATTTTGAAATATATATAAATACATATTTTTAAAAACAAATTAATGTTTTTATAACTTGCTTCCCTAGGCTGTGAAATATCAGATGAAGAGGCAGAAAAGATCTTCACAGTGAATGATGCTGTTGAGCTGTTGAAGACCAAACTAGGCGTTGAACACTAAAGTTTTTTCAGACAATTATCACCAGTTTGCTTAATTAGAGTGACAATGCTACAAAAGAAAACATTAATGTGAAGGGGCATGGCCCTTTCCTTTCATTGTTATTAGCAAAGTTAAAAGCAAGATTTTTTCAATTGATTCAGTAGCCACAGTAATTCTGCCAACTATTGGTACATTCTATACCCAAGAAATGCTTGACCATGTCTCTCACTTCCTTTGAGACTATCAACATGTAAATTTGCGATGACTAGATGATTGGCTGAGCTTTATAGCATGTATTTCTTGCTCAAAGTTCCTGCACAATATTTGGGTCTGTGTTCTATTGTATTCTGTTTCCTGGCCTTACCTTCTTTTTAAGGCCTGTTTTTGCAGCATTAGCAATAGCATAATTCCTATTCCCTTTTGAAAAATTCTCATGGCAGCTCATATTTTTGTTAGCATTCCTACAGGTAACTTGCTCAAGGCAATGAATAATCTCCTTATTTTGAATAGTGTGGTTCCTATAAACGTTCTCACAATTTGTTTGTTACATTTGTTGAACCTGTACTGATATATTGCAAATGAAACATATTTTACTGTCTACATGTTTTTTTCTTCCCATCTCACCAAGTTTTCCTGAATTTACTTAAAACTCTTGAGAAAGTGTTGTTTCTAGGTATATATATTTTTATACCGGGTATATATATTTCTTAGCGTAGAGTTTTACGATCTATGTTCTGACATTTTAAACTCTGAAGAGTGTCAGACGAAAAGCTTTAGTTTACTAAATGTTTGCTTTTTTCAAAGCCATTTACAAGTTTTGTACCACCAAAAGATTGTTTGAATACAATTAAATTAAAAACACTTAATACAAAACTACAATCTAAACAAAGAAATGACATTACATAACTGTATAAAATATTGATTGATTAAGTTTATCAGTGTGGTTACCAAGTGTTTGGACCATGTGAATATTATAAAACAATGCTTGTATCTTAGTCAGTTACAAATATAGTAAAAAAGATTGTTTTATTTACAGTTATTTGATCAGCAAAACTGTAAAAATTGGAAATGTCAAATCAGCTCCAGCACTTCTAGTGTTACCACAGTCAGTTGCATCAGAAAATGTATAAAATTTGTTTGGTTGAAAGCCTGATGTAGCAGCCTTCAATGTCCCTTTGATTTTACCAAAAATGCCATTTGGAACAACTTTTACATGTCTTGTCTTGTAGATATTATTTTTCGATCCACAGAATGTTGATTACAAAAAATCTTGGACATAAAAAAATTTCAGACAAAGATTTCAGAATTTTTTTGCTTGAGATGTTTTACTCTACTCTTTTTGAAAATAGAAACACAAGGCAAGTAAGCAAAATGGCAGCTTATAATGATCAAAGTTATAACTCAACATAAGAAATATTCTTCTAATATGTATTTCATTGGTTTTGGTCTATTTTGCCTTTCCCTCCTTGTCACACACATGGTTGTATGCCCCATAAAAGTCATATTCTGATAATTTTGGGAAAGAAATTTTGAAAAAATATATTAACTTTACATGCTTCTTCTTTAAAAAGAATATTTTACAAAAACATTGAGTCTAAAAAATGCCAAAATATAATGAAATGAGATAAACCTTTTCAAAATTGGTTCCGAAATTTTATCTAGAATCTCTCTAACTGTCAAAAAACTTTATGTTAAAAAAGAATATCCAAAATTTTTACTTCAAAAACTTTTTTAACTTATGTATTCCATAGAGTGAATGCTTCAGATTTCCTTTAGTCACTTCAACAAATCTTATGTTGTCTCAGTACAGTCAATGCTGGGCACTTATTGTTCTTTCAGTGTTTTGAATTATCCATAATATGATAATAACAAAAAGAGGTACAATCAAAATATCAATTTAAATAATTTTGACCACATAAACAATCTTTATTTATAATTCAAACAAAATTCCCTCCAGACTCTGGTACCATCACAACTCACTTGTTTACTTAAAAATCATGGTTTAAAGCTTGAGCAGAAGTTCAAAGAATGTGTTTTAGTTGGTTTCATTAATGTTGGTTCCCATGGCTTAGTCACAGGCTACTTGTTAGTACCATTAGACCCATTTTTACAATGTGAACTTCCATGCTGATTCTTAACATGGAGCAATGTCTAAGCATACTAGATATGCCTTTTTAAATCAAATCTCCTCAAAGGTAAAACATTTAGAATTTTGAAAGAACGACAAGCTTGCCTTTATATATACCAAAACTAGGATTTTAAAATATAAGAGAGCTTAACCAACTGCAGTTTTAAACAAAAGACAACAAATTTATGGGAAGAAGATTAATCTTTACAAGTAGGCACTCTTTGCATACCTCTAACAAAGCAATGTTATTTCAGCATGTAATATTAATGGCCTAGATTGACATGTCACATTCAAATTTGCTTGATGCCATTAAAGATCTATTTCCCTATACAAGCGCATGAACCTAGTGCTGCCAAAATTTTTCATTGTTTAGAAAGTAACATAATCTTTCCCCCAAATGTCAACAGTTTTCATAATCCAATGTGTTCAGTCCTCCATAACAAAGGAAGGTTGGATGTCTTAAGACCAAAACAACACCAACCACGGTGAGCTTCGACTTTGTTGGTTGAAAAATCAAACAATTCTGGGGTAAGATTCATCAAAGATTCCTTTAGAGATTTGGATAAAGACTTTGAAGGAAGATAATTTTATCCCTGTTCTTCTCAGCTGGAAATGTTGACACTTGAAGGATCAAATGGTGTGCCTTTGAATGGTGAGCCCTCTGCATCCCATGCTTGCTTCAATAGTTCATGTGTTTTCTATGTAAAAAGATGTAGTCATCTTTAGGCCAAATAGAAACAGCATTGACTTTAAATAATAAGACCTAATAACAAATATTTTAGCTTCAAATTTCCAGTATCATAAGTTAAAATAATCAAATTAAATCTTTTTTGTTCTGCTGTAGAGTGTTTAGGTGTAAAGCACCTGGATATTGGGTTGCCATGGAATGATTGAATATTTTAAAGCTTAATTGTCTTTATTTGGAAAATGGACAGTTAGATTTTTGGAAAGAAGCTGTGCTTTGCTTGCTGTTTACTCAAGAACTTAATTCAATACACACACAGCAGTACAATGATCATTTCCTGGTAAATAGGTAACTTTATATAGAGAGAGTAAGAAAAGCCGCTGACACTTTGAGCATTTGTTGGTAGACCCAAAGCATCCATTGGTTCACCCAGTACCTCAGCAGTACCTGCTACACTGAATGAGGTCTTAAAGCTACCCCTGGGTCAATCCTTAGGCTGTCAATGGTAATGCAAGTGGGAGAAAGCATGAAAAGAAAAGAAGAAAGCATAATGATTAGAAACACTAGCAGTCTTTTCATGAAGATCACCAAGAGCTGCAGTGGTGTAAGAGGCTTTGGCAGACTGTGTACCATCTCAAAGAGCTGTTGTCGAGCAACTAGATTCAGCCTCTGAATAAGCTGTCAATCTGGTCACAGATAAAGTGAGGCAAATTATGTTAAATAAATTCCAAATTTATAATTCCAAAATAAATGTAATAAGCCAATAAAAAAATTTCATTGGATACTTTGCAGATCACATTGAATCATATGGGAAAAAATTGATTGTGAAAAGGGGAAACTTTTCAATTTGCTTTACCTGTTCTTCACTAGTTGGTTTTCCTTGAATCTTCTGGCGATGATCGTACATGACTTTCTGAAAATCTGCTTGAGTTTGTTCATCAAATTCAGAAACGTCTCTTGTTGTGTCCAATTGCGTTTTGTCAATTTCAGGCTCACCTTGCAATAGAGCAGTCCAAAAAACTTCCTTTGTCTTTTCAATATGAATCTGTATGCATTCACCAGGAACAAGACTCCAAATACTTTCTTCATCTCTTATTCGCTGGGTAAATTTCCCATCAACAATAAGCTTGCTTGTGAAACCAGAGTCTGTAAAATGCAAACACCAATAGCAAGAAAGTGCAGTCAATTTGGTGCATATCACAAACAGTGGGCAGTCAAGAAGTGAAGGGGTGATGCATTTGAGTTTCTGCACCCTTTTAAAATCGAGCCATTTGATACACATATCAGACAGGCCTTGTGAGAAGCAAAAAGCAGGCACTTGACAAACTGAGCATCTTCAACTTTCTAGGTGCTCGATTGAGCATCATCAAAGACTATCAAAAACAAAGTTTGGTTTTGCGCATTCAATTTTTAAAGATCATTAAAACGCTAGATGCATTATCAATCAAGCTCCTAGAACTTCCTAGGTGCGTGGAGTTGTTTGATCGAGCTCAAGCCACTCTCCTTGCAAGGCCTGATATCACAAACAGTGGTGCCACAGACAGTCAAGAAGTTGAGGAGTGATGCATGTGAGTTTCTGCATACTTTTAAAACAATGTTTTTTATATTGCAGAATGTTCCTTTTGTGCATGCCAGCATTAAAATCCCTCTAACATTGCTATTTTCTTTGGAAAATATAAAAAATGTGACTCACTCCCTTAAAAACTAAATCATTTGCATTTAAGAAAAATGCAGTGAACCTTATTGCTTTGATTACCTCTACTTGTCATACAAATTATTTCCATAAAAATTAAAGGTATTATAATAAAAAGGATATATTATGATTGAAATTATCTGATTGTTGGACTAAACCCTTTGTTTGAGCAAAAATTGTTGTTTTCAACAAGAGACAATGAGGTATTGTTTTCCAAGATAAGTTACAAAAATAAGCAACCCTTCCCTATTATAAAAAATCAAACTGGAGATTAAAATGAGGATACAATAATAATTCAAGAATAATTCTATAAAAATTGAAATACAAAATGAATAATCTTATGATATATATTTACCAACTGGGGGATTATTCTTCAGTGATATCCTCAGTTTATCTGGCTTTATTTCAACTTCTATATCTTTAGATTTCTTGACAAAATCTGGGATAGGAACTTTAACATCAACATCAATGTGTGTTTGTGCCCATGAGTATTTGTCAGTGACTGCTCCATTGAAAGAATCAGCATCTTGATGTGCAACTGCCTTGCCTTTCATTCTAAAATTTGCAAAACATAAAATATGAAGAGGAGCCCATAATATTAATGTTATTGTTAAATATTTTCTTGCAAAATACCTGATTACTAGTGGAATAGCTCCTGTGCATGGTTATGGAAACTGAAACATCTAAAGACGAGCAGAATAAGTTACATGCTTTAGAAGTGTAGCTACTCAGAAAAACTTTCCATTTCTTTTAGTTTGGAACTTGCATTTTACCAATGAAGAAGAAGTTTGAGCACAATACATGTGCGTAGAAGCCTTATCATATTGCTGAGCAAGGCCATTTGGATATCATTTGGATGTGTTATGCATAAAAAAGGGCTAAAAACCTATTACTGGTGGCCAGCATTGAATATAAATGTAATGTTGCAAGAACATTCATCAAAAAATCTAAAATTTTGTCTAAAGGTTATAGGAAAAACTGCAAGTGTTAAAAGCAAAAAGAAAATACTGGCCATCAGGCCAGATCTGTGTAAGGCACCAACAGAAAGATAGCATATATCAGTCTTTGTCATTTATTCAACTTTTACCTTGTTCCTGTTTTCGCTATTATCAGGGTAAATATCGATAAAATTGCTCAAAAGAAAATGGGCTTTTTTATCATAGATGCGAGAGGCAGGCAACAAATAGACCTGCAAAAAGAATATCTTCCAACAATCAAGGTTAATATCAATCTAGTGATGAAGATAGAAAAATTCATAAAAGGGGCGAGAAAATTGGAATTTCCAACAAAAATTTCATAAGAGCCTTTATTTTTCAAAAATTTGTACACAACTTCACATAAGTCACATGTCATACATCATGCTAGTCAAAGATTCTTCTTGTCTTTCCCTCTAAAAAAGGCATTTTAAAGTTCTATACCTTATTGAAAGAGATTGCCAATCTGATTCAGAACAACAGAAAAGATCACCATATTCAGCTTTAAAACATTTTCTCTCAAAATTTAACATTTGGAATAAAATAGAAAACCACGTAAATTTCCGATCAGATCAGAAGTTTTCCGACAAAACAGCTAGCAGTTTAGCTGTATAAGGGGGAGGTTTGCCCTGCCCCTTGACCCCCCTTAATCTATGCCACTGTATCAATCAATATTTCCCTATATGTGAATCGCACGCATAAAAGAAAAATAATGAGTGTGGTTTACCACATGCATGGTGATTTCCTTATGATGAAAACTGATATAAATAATTGAAAAATTATCATTTATTTAAACAATATTAGCCATTTTGTTTAATAGGGATCACTCACCCTTCTGAAGTTGTCTGCTGTTCGGTCTTTTTTTCTTTTGTATTTCTGGCAGTAAGGCTGTCATCATCACCCACATTCTTAACTTTATCTTCTGGATCCTTTGGTTTTGTAGACTCAGCTTTTTCAGCTAAACTTGTTTCTACCTCTACAATTTTGGCAGCATCAGGAACTTTTGCAGGTTCTACTGGTGCCGCTTTTGTTTTCTTTTGAGGGGACTTTGTTTTTTCTACGTTACTTCTCTCCTGCTCATTTCCAAGAACTAATTTCTGATACTTCTCAAATATCTAAAAAAATAGAATAGATTTTGGCTAGTCTGCACTTTAGGGATCCACTTTTTTGTTACCTTGTTGGAAGTTTTAGAGTCATAAAAACATTTATAAAAAATACAATATATCTAGTACAAATACTAGTCCAACAAATCAAGGTAAAATTCAAACCATTTTTACAATCTTTCTTGATATTAAATTATTCAAATAAAAAATCTCATGGGTATGTTCTTTACTTCATCTGATTCTAAAACGTTATATATGATGTTGCTTGATAATTTTTTGCTCCATTTCAAAAACCAAAATTTGCAGAAGATTTTTTCAGAATAAATTTTTGAGCATCTCAGAACATCTGATTGTTTGTTTATTTTGCATATTTTCTGACACCATCAAAGTTTATTTTCATGCCAATCGCATATACGGGTTAACCCAAGCTTTGCAGTATGTTTTTCATTAATGCAAAGGTTTTTATCTGCCATTATTGTTATTTCATAACGAAAATATGTCTTCTTTAACAGTCGAGGTTTATTAAATAAAGAAGGCAATACGTTAGACGCAATGGATTGAATAGAAAACTTATTGTTTTTACCCTTATCACGATCTGTTTTGCAACGCCTGGTGGAAAACCCATTTTATCTTCTCTGTTATGCATTAGTTTGAAAAAGTCCGTTCTCCTAGCAAGGAAGAAGAATATTGCCTCCAGAAAAGGCTCAATTCTTCCCAAATGCTGTAAAATCCCTAAGAAAACGTCGTCAAATTTTGCAAGATCCACTTCGGCGGCCATTTTGTGATAAATTCACGGGCCTCGTAGCCAACCGGGGTCTGTCCCTTGTTCATGTTTCATATCAGTTCAGCGTAGACAGAAACAAAATAAGATTTCAAAAAACATATAATCATCAGAAGATATTTTGAGGATCATTTCAAAGTTAAAGCTGATAAAAATGATATCAAATACGCCTTTAGTAAGAGACAATAAGGATGAGCAAACCACTCATTTGTTCACGATTAGCAGGAGGTACCTCAAGGCTGGTGTCTTGGACCACTGCTCTTTCGTTATCTGTAAATACCGTATTCTCTCTTGTATTCCCGCCCTCCCCAATATTACTGCCGCACTAATGATCCCGCCTTTTCTCTATGTTTTGACAAATTAATCCTGCCTCCCTGATAATCCTGAACGTAGGTTTGATGTGTTGCAAATTTGGGTTCAACAGAGAGAGAGTTTGAAGCAAAAGACAGACAACGTGTTTCAGTGAACTCTGTTAATCAAAAGCTATTAGAGACCTTTAGCAAGTGGTTATAAGCATAAGCTATTAGCGGAAAACAATAACAATTAGTATACGCTTGGGTTAATATTAAGATCACGCCAATGCATTACAGATGAGAAGAGATAGATGCTGATGTTGATTTTGTCGATGGAATATCGTAGAAAAAGTGACACACGACGCTAGAAGCATAAGACGAACTTTTTCCCACAGAAATAGGCATAGGAGAGATGGGGCTGCGGCCCTCCCAAAACAGCAAAATTTATGGTATCACAGGCTCAATTTGTGCAGCTTTACCTTAATTAAACGACGATATAAGGGCAAGATCCATCACGATTAGCATCCGCTCCGCTACGAGGCTACAACTATGTCCAGAGGTCTATTGTTTAATGAAGATATAGGGCTATTGCCATCATCTTGTTCTTTATTATCTTGAAGATCTTCAGTGAATAGTCAATGATTTATTCACGGGTAAAACTGCAAGCCATATCAAAAGTCTGACAAAAATATATGCAGTGATAACATGGGCTAAAAGAGTCTTTATTGAGACTATTTTTTGGTTACAAACAATTAATAATATTACTCATAGAAAAAAAACTAATATTATTTTTCATCCAATTCCAAAGCTTCATCCTTACTAACATTACATTTACTAGTCCTCCAACGCTTTACTGTCTTACATGTCAAACAAGACACAACCATATGTTTCTCTCTTTTACCTGTGGAAAAGGGAGAAAATAGATAAACAACAGTTGGGGATTTAATCAAAGAGCCTGAACGTTTCAAAGAGCCCGAATCAAAGAGAATTTTAAAGTTGAGGGTTCAAGACACTTCAACCATAGATTCAAACATGACCTTATGAGATAGCCAAGACACATATAGCAAATGTAAATGGCAAAAAGAGAGATAAAGTAGGCTTCTGTTGAAGTCATGATTTCACTCTAGTTTAAATTGCTTTATTGTGAAACGTTTTTAATGTTTGGCTTCTACCACAAGCCAAATAAAGTGGCACACTCAAAAATGAGAAATTGCTTGCAAATGAGAATGAGGAATATGACAAAAAGTTCTTAAAAGCAGTGACAAATAGGTAAAAATAGCAAGAGAACTTGAGTAAAAATAGCTGGATTATAGATTCAAACCTTGCAAACGGTGTGTTGATGTGATTCCAGGAATAAGAAGAGCATGACAGCACTTGCATATTGTCCTTTTGATTTTGGGATCACTTCAAGAAAATATCAAACAAAATCAGCCTTAATACCAAATATTATTAGTCAGCAATGACATCATTCAGGCAGCTGTGATCATAAAAACATGATGATTGCAGTAAGTGTAAAACTTGGAGTAGTAATTAAGAAACTCAGATATTAATGCTCAGGTCGTAGATTGCAATTTTCAGGGATTTTCCCAAGTCTTGCAGAGCCTTCAAATGCAACATTTTTCTCATTCTGAGCATTAATACACTTATTCAAAGCCTTCATATCCACACCACACCTGTCATTGGCACTCTTCATCTTCCCTTTTGGCAAATTATAGATAATTAGAGCAATTTATGATTGGTCAACAGTAGTTCTCATGTCCAGCTTGATAATTCCATCAAGATTCAGTCTCATCTAACATGATCAATCAACTCATGATCTGTAGATATCATCAAGTTCTTTCAAAATACATCTATCTTCTGGTAACTTACTTATAGCATTAGATATCCAATAAAACGAGTTAAAATAAATTTACTAATTCTATTGTATCTGTTGGTATTTATACAACAAGGATATAAAAAATTCTTGGCATATAACATACATTTTCAGTACAAGTTTTTCCGTTATTTTTTTTGCTGTTGATATGTAGAATCTTGACAATTCTACATTTTCCGGGTTTTGTGAAAGTGTCAAGTGTGCTGCCTGTAAAAAATCAGAATGAGGGATATTACTCAAGAGTTAAAAACACTACATTACATAATTTTCATTTGCTCTAAGAATAAAAAATCAGGATTAGACTTGACCAAATTTCAGGGGTTTTGGTTGATACCAGGGTACATTTCATGTCAACCGTATGCCAAAGGTCCACCAGGGCATTTGTTTAGGTACGCCAAAAATATAAAAGCAGTTGAGTTAGTAAAACTGTAAACATTGTTGCGCCAGACAAAGAAAACTGATTATTAAAGAAAAATTTGGTGTATGAGTCTTTGTTTTACGTTAACTATGTACATGGCTTCATGTTTAGCATGCCAACTAACGAAAATTTTAAGTACGCCAAAAAAATCTTTATTGGTTTGCACGCCGAACGCCGAAATAAACCTGGGTGTACGCCGAAAATCTTCGGGCCTAAGTACATTGAATACACCTTGGGATTGATAGCGGCATGGGGATTACGTAAAGATAGCGGCTAGTAGCTTGTTCATCAACATACCCAACATACCTAAATTCTGTTAGATCTTCATTTATCTTCCTAATCATATAAATATTGCTTTTAAAAAGGCTCCCTTGTATTGTTTAGCGCTGTGTTTCCCTTTCCATACAGAGAAAATTTAAGGAAAATTTCAATTTATAAAACTTAAAGTAAATTCTACCTTTCATCTGATACGAATAATAAAATATTTGCTGTTCCAAACAAACATTCTATTGAATTCCTTTTTGCTTTTACTTCTTGTTATTTTGACCATCGCATATTATTCGATACAGTATGCTGGATATCACAATTATTCTTGAAACTTAAAAAAAAAGGTTCACGTGACGTGAAAAGTGGACAAATAAGACTGGTTGAATTTTTCACCTGATATAAGAAATTTATTCTATCATATGCTTCTCTGTTAGGAACAAAGAACGACTTTTGCCTTTTCTTCAATTTCTTTGAAACATCTACTTTGCTTGATTCGTCAACCATTTTCAATCTACTGTTTACCATTTGTTACTGCCATTTATCAGATGCCTCGTATATGATTCAAGCAATTTGCACCGAGGCTAGTGATTGTTCCTTAACGTGTATCAAAATGGCCGCCGAAGTAGCCATTGATACGAAGCGAAACCCTGATGAAAAGGAACTTGAAGAAGTAGAGGAGAGCAAGAGTGACGAATTTTTCACATTAGAAAGTATCTTTCACTTAACACTTTGTTTTTATGTAAGTCAACGATAAATACAGTAAGTGGTTTGTAACGGAAAGGGCTGTTCTGGTTTGACAGGCCGAAACGGGGCCTAAGAAATCCTGTTTCTCTTTCTGGTACATAAAACTTTAAGATTTTATTTAGAATTTAGATCTTGAAAATGGCTTTGAAAGAAGCAAACATTTAAGTACACTAAAGCTTTCCATCTGGCACTCTTCGGAGTATAAAACGTCAGAACATAGATCGAAAACTCCACCCAGTATATATTTCCTACCCTAGAGTTTTCAATCTTTGTTCTGACGTTTTATGCTCTGAAGAGTGTCAGACAAAATGCTTTAGTTTACTCAAAGTTGTGCTTTTTCAAGTTTTTTACCACCAAAAGATTGTTTGCATAATTCAGATCTTGGTCGATAGAGAATGCAAAAATATTTTTGCTGTGTTGATTATCTACATTATTATCAAGCTGCGCTTTGTAAATTATCGTTAATTATCTACATTATGGTCTTCTTGAATATTCTTTAACTAAGATTTAACTTTTGTTGCGAATTCTGTTTTCTTAACACAATTAAAGTCCTGCCAGTATTAAAGGATGCACAACAAAGACATGGGCTGCGCCATGGAGATTACCAAAGATACAGGTATTATAAATTGTACATAACTCATTGTATAACATCAGCATTAATATGGTGGTGGTTTTTAAAATTTAAAAAGTTAACTGAAAAAGAAATTAAAAAAAAGAAGTGGGCCTAGACTACACCCAGAGTTTTTTCTTTGAAAATTATGGATTCCTTGAAAAACAGAAGCACCTAAAATTCAAGGACAGCATCTCAATTAGCTGTCATTTCTATCACTTCTGGTGTGAAATAAATGGATTTTTATCACAATAGTTAATCCACTTTCTAGAGTCTCTAAGACATTTTTCTATATAGCTATGGCTTTAAAACTAATGAAATATATCCATTTAATCCCGTTTGTCTGAATGATCTGTTGTTTATTTGCATTGAATTACCATGAATTAATTTGTTGCCAATGAACTGAAGCACCGTACCCTTAGGATTTCTATATGCAGTAAGCTCATGTATTGCCCTGGAATCTGACGCTTGAATCTGTGCTTTATTCATAGGCAGTATTGTGCCAGGAGGCTAGCCAGAGTCAGGCATTCACTTCATTTCCAACTTGGATCCAGACATGGTTACAAGGGAAAAAAGTTAACAAAAGAAATCATTAATAGTGTCAGGTAAATTTTGTTTTGTTTCACAGGCCTTGCTCTAAGCAAAATGAAGGTGCTCCATAAAAAGAGCCCCTTATAAACTCTAGGCGCTCTATTTCACACCTTTAAATAAAATATCCTTGAGAGTATCCTTCAAGAGCTTTGGAAGATCGAGAGCTTCATATCGAAAGCTTTGGAAGAGTGTTAAATAAGAAATTCAATGGTGATACCAAAAAGCACCATAATATGAAACAACAAAACATGCAGCAAACACTATGTTAATTTGATACAAATATAGAAATATAGGAAAACGCATGGCTTCAAGTCGAACATTAGCTTTGTTTCCCTTTTTATGCTATTCATTCTATAAGAGACACTAGAACATCTACTACTCACGAAAGCAAATGAAAAATGAAAAGCAATGCGATAATTTGGGCGGAAATGTGATCACTGATTTGCACAAATGATTTTACATTATTAAGAAAAAACAGAAAATAGTACTTCAACAGAAGATTAACGCTCGCTCGAAAATCAAATAAATCTGCCGGAGATGAGGGTTGATGGCCTGTGACCTTGGTGGTTATTAGAGGGTTATTAGATTAAAAATGGTATCAAAAACCCAACGTTGAATTTGCTGAATTTTTTTCTCAAGGGGTGATCTTACGCAAATCATAATATTGCGGTCTATTGGGAAGATTGTTTATGCTTGATCAAGTTTATTAGACAAAGGCCAAGAAATTATTTTGCTTCGTGGTAATATTGTTTTGACGTTTTGAGGGGCTCTATAAATCGCTCTCCAAGGCTTCTTTTGGGTGCGCTCTAGGCGCGCGCGCTCGATCGAGCGCCTTTCTGGGCAAGGCCTGGTTTCAGTGTCTTTATTTTTCTAGTTTCTCTTATAACATTCAGAGTGATAAGATCAACAATAACAAATACTCTTTCTGTGTTTCTTACAACCTGTTTCATTGTTTTTATGAATTTATAAAATTTTCTAAGATTGTTCTAAGGTTTTGTGTTTTTTCAGATATCTCAAAAATATTAAAAACTGGTGAATTTTGCAAAGCTGTCAGAAGTTGAAAGACAAAATCCTGATAATTGCTTTCCCAGTTGTTGCTATGAATATTATAATTATGCTGGTTTTCAGGATTCATCATCAAGACTGTTATCGGAGGGTCCATTGGCACACCCATCTCTTGACATTCAATCGCCACCACTCTTTATCCTCTGCCTGATGGTAACTCTCCAGTCCTACCATCCTGGTTGATTCTCTCGTGCCATCCTGCCAAACCAGCATCTGCCTTCCTCTACATCTATTTTCTTGCAATTCCTTTGCATAAAAAAGATCTGTCCATGCATCTCTCCTCACTTAAGGACCAAAGAATGCCAGCTTCCTTCTCATAGCAGCTTCCATCAATCTCTATGGTGTTTTCCCAACACTGATTATAAGATATAAACTTGCCATTTTAGGTATCTCTATATTCCACTAATGAATGCTGAAAGATCTTGGAGTTATGCTATGGAGTTAAAATTGCTTGCCAACACGGAACCAAGAAAAAAATTTCACATGACACGGAAGCTGCATAAAGCTGTTTCATATGCAGAGGAGCTTCACTCTTTATGTGAAATGGACAAAGTTGATGCAAGAACGAAACTCGAGTCAGAGGTCTGCATTCTTTCTTTTTGTTACATGAATATTTTTTAACTGAGTAATGAGTTTATTGAAAATTGCTGTTTACATTGTAAAGTTCAACACAATTATGGTGTCTGGCACTGTTTATATCATTAATACTGTTTATGAATGTGGGATTTGCTATATTTTTTGAAGCAGCCAGCTCACTTCTTTTCGAGGAACTGTGAGATTTCATACGGATGTTACGGGTTATAACAAGCATTGCCTTTTGTTTTGTAGTTTAACTTCTTTTCAGACTCATAAACTTCAACTGTTTACTGATAATTCCTGTAGGCGTATTTATATTGGATGACTGCCAATCAAAGATTTGAACTTCAAGATTGGCAATCAGCTATTGATCTATATGGAAGTGCAAGGTAATATAATTTTCTAATCCAATGCCTGCCTTTTCCTTAGTCTTGCCTTTCTTCTAAGATAATTAAATAAGTAAAATCCCATTTTTTCAGTTGAACCTTTTAACAACTTATTGAGTTGAAACATGTCTTTTCTACAGGCCTTTTCTATGAAATAGGCACCACACCTCCACAGACCTTTTCCTATAAAATAGCTACCTATTTATTGGGTGGGCTATTTATTTCTTGTCAAAATGTTTCCCAATTCATAGAGTGCTTCTAAGTAAGCATGGAAATCTTTCTACTTTACTTTTTTGTAATTCTACTTTCTTTTTACTTTAATGTTTGTCTTCATACTTCTTTGCATTCATATCTTTGCTGTTCTGATCATAATTACAAGCTCAATGTGCTTCACCCTATCTCTCTAATTCAAGGACAATATACGAAAAGCTTGCTAGTGCGTTCATTGATGACACAAAGATGCTTTACTTGCAAAGAGTGGAAGAAATTGCTCCTAACATTAGATATTGTGCATACAATCTTGGGGATACAAGTGTTGATATTAACGACTTGGTGAAGCTGCGAATGAGTGCCGCTGGGCAGGACCTGCTTATCGCTAAGATTGATGTGAGTATTGTCTATTTGTGAAAGCTGTTCTTTGTCTAGAAGTTTTGTTTTCTTTGAGCACATGAAGAGACCTTGTTTGAACAACTGACTGAACATAATACTCTCCCTTATATGTCAAGTCATTTTGATGTAGATTGCAATATAAAATATTATATTAACATGTAATATTCAATATCTAAAGTCTGACACAATATCTATTTTTTAAGAATACTGCAGCTTACAACAAAACTTTAAAGTTCATAGAAACTTTCAAACATGCTGCTAAATTCTGTATGGAAAGGT